>NC_088225.1:37289729-37302229 GCF_036934945.1 Oncorhynchus masou masou
AACAGATACATATTAGAACAGATAGATATTAGAACAGATAGATATTACATATTAGAACAGATAGATATTAGAACAGATAGATATTACATATTAGAACAGATACATATTAGAACAGATAGATATTAGAACAGATAGATATTATATATTAGAACAGATAGATATTAGAACAGATAGATATTACATATTAGAACAGATACATGTTAGAACAGAACACCGATAATGCATCTCCATAGACAAACATTGTCAGTAGAATGGCCTTACTGAAGAGCTCAGTGACTTTCAACGTTGCACCGTCATACCATGCCACCTTGACAACAAGTCAGTTGGTCAAATTTCTGCCCTGCTAGAGCTGCTCTGGTCAATTGTAAGTGCTGTTATTGTGAAGTGGAAACCGATAGGAGCAAGAACAGCTTAGCCGCGAAGTGGTAGGCCACACAAATCAAAGCTCAAGCTCACAGAACAGGACCACCGAGGGCTGAAGGGTGTAGGTGGTAAAAATCGTCTGTCCTCGGTTGCAACACTCACTACAGAGTTTCACACTGCCTCTGGAAGCAACGTCAGCACAAGAACTGTTCGTCGCGGAGCTTCATGAAATGGGTTTCCATGGCCGAGCAGCCGCACACAAGCCTAAGATCACCATGCGCAATGCCAAGCGTCTGCTGGAGTGGTGTAAAGGCTGTGGAAATGGGTTCTCTGGAGTGATGAATCACGCTTCACCATCTGGTATTCTGACGGACAAATCTGGGTTTGATAGATACCAGGAGAACTGGCCGACTGCGAGACAGGCCGAATCACCCTACATCAGTGCCCGACCTCACTAATGCTCTTTTGGCTGAATGGAAACAAGCCCCTGCAGCAATGTTCCAACATTTAGTGGAAAGCCTTCCCAGAAGAGTGGAGGCTGTTGTTGCAGGGGGACCAACATCTAGTGGAAAGCCTTCCCAGAAGAGTGGGGGCTGTTATAGCAGCAATGTTCCAACATCTAGTGGAAAGCCTTCCCAGAAGAGTGGAGGCTGTTATAGAACCAATGTTCCAACATCTAGTGGAAACACTTCCCAGAAGAGTGGAGGCTGTTCTAGCAGCAATGTTCCAACATCTAGTGGAAAGCCTTCCCAGAACAGTGGAGGCTGTTATAGCAGCAATGTTCCAACATCTAGTGGAAAGCCTTCCCAGAAGAGTGGAGGCTGTTGTTGCAGGGGACCAAAATCTAGTGGAAAGCCTTCCCAGAAGAGTGGGGGCTGTTATAGCAGCAATGTTCCAACATCTAGTGGAAAACCTTCCCAGAAGAGTGGGGGCTGTTATAGCAGCATTGTTCCAACATCTAGTGGAAAGCCTTCCCAGAAGAGTGGAGGCTGTTATAGCAGCAATGTTCCAACATCTAGTGGAAAGCCTTCCCAGAAGAGTGGAGGCTGTTAGAGCAGCATTGTTCCAACATCTAGTGGAAAGCCTTCCCAGAAGAGTGGAGGCTGTTATAGAAGCAATGTTCCAACATCTAGTGGAAAGCCTTCCCAGAAGAGTGGAGGCTGTTCTAGCAGCAATGTTCCAACATCTAGTGGAAAGCCTTCCCACAAGAGTGGAGGCTGTTATAGCAGCAATGTTCCAACATCTAGTGGAAAGCCTTCCCACAAGAGTGGAGGCTGTTATAGCAGCAATGTTCCAACATCTAGTGGAAAGCCTTCCCAGAAGAGTGGAGGCTGTTGTTGCAGGGGAACCAACTCGTGATTTTGGATTGACATGTTTTTGACGACCAGGTGTCCACATACTTATGATCATGTAGTGTATGAGTGTGCAACAGTACAAGAACAGACTATTGAGCTCGACTGACAGATGTTGTTGTAGAAAGAGAACAAACATGAGGCTGAAACAGTCATAGTTTACTTCTGACTGACAGAGGGAATTAGCTTGTTTGTCTCAAGTCTCACATTTAACAAAAAAAAAAGCTTGTTTGGAAGCATGGGGAGCTTTTTAAAGAGTTATGCATCCTAGTAGAGCAGTGTCAGAACTACACTCACTTAGAGACATGGACCAGAACTAGAGGTATTACACTATTAGACATGGACCAGAACTAGAGGTGTTACACTATTAGACATGGACCAGAACTAGAGGTATTACACTATTAGACATGGACCAGAACTAGAGGTATTACACTATTAGACATGGACCAGAACTAGAGGTATAACACTATTAGACATGGACCAGAACTAGAGGTATTACACTATTAGACATGGACCAGAACTAGAGGTATTACACTATTAGACATGGACCAGAACTAGAGGTATTACACTATTAGACATGGACCAGAACTAGAGGTATAACACTATTAGACATGGACCAGAACTAGAGGTATTACACTATTAGACATGGACCAGAACTAGAGGTATTACACTATTAGACATGGACCAGAACTAGAGGTATTACACTATTAGACATGGACCAGAACTAGAGGTATTACACTATTAGACATGGACCAGAACTAGAGGTATTACACTATTAGACATGGACCAGAACTAGAGGTATTAGACATGGACCAGAACTAGAGGTATTACACTATTAGACATGGACCAGAACTAGAGGTGTTAGACATGGACCAGAACTAGAGGTATTACACTATTAGACATGGACCAGAACTAGAGGTATTACACTATTAGACATGGACCAGAACTAGAGGTATTACACTATTAGACATGGACCAGAACTAGAGGTATTAGACATGGACAAGAACTAGAGGTATTACACTATTAGACATGGACCAGAACTAGAGGTATTACACTATTAGACATGGACCAGAACTAGAGGTATTACACTATTAGACATGGACCAGAACTAGAGGTATTACACTATTAGACATGGACCAGAACTAGATGTATTAGACATGGACCAGAACTAGATGTATTACACTATTAGACATGGACCAGAACTAGAGGTATTACACTATTAGACATGGACCAGAACTAGAGGCATTACACTATTAGACATGGACCAGAACTAGAGGTATTACACTATTAGACATGGACCAGAACTAGAGGTACTACACTATTAGACATGGACCAGAACTAGATGTATTAGACATGGACCAGAACTAGAGGTATTACACTATTAGACATGGACCAGAACTAGATGTATTACACTATTAGACATGGACCAGAACTAGAGGTATTACACTATTAGACATGGACCAGAACTAGAGGTATTAGACATGGACCAGAACTAGATGTATTAGACATGGACCAGAACTAGAGGTATTACACTATTAGACATGGACCAGAACTAGATGTATTACACTATTAGACATGGACCAGAACTAGAGGTATTACACTATTAGACATGGACCAGAACTAGATGTATTACACTATTAGACATGGACCAGAACTAGAGGTATTACACTATTAGACATGGACCAGAACTAGAGGTATTACACTATTAGACATGGACCAGAACTAGAGGTATTACACTATTAGACATGGACCAGAACTAGATGTATTACACTATTAGACATGGACCAGAACTAGAGGTATTACACTATTAGACATGGACCAGAACTAGAGGTATTAGACATGGACCAGAACTAGAGGTATTACACTATTAGACATGGACCAGAACTAGAGGTATTACACTATTAGACATGGACCAGAACTAGAGGTATAACACTTAGAGACATGGACCCACACACAGCTGTTTCCTCTCTATAAATATACTAGTCTCACACACACACACACACACACACACACACACACACACACACACACACACACACACACACACACACACACACACACACAGGAGAAGAAGAGACTATTTAGGTCAGGATGGAAGGCATTTGTTTTTGTGTATATCCTTCCGTTGTGGTGAGGGATGGAGGGAGGGATTGAGGGAGGGAGGGAGGGAGGGAGGGAGTTAGGGAGGGAGGGATGGAGTTAGGGAGGGAGGGAGGGAGGGAGTTAGGGAGGGAGGGAGGGAAATAGGAGAGTAATGGGGGAAAGGAGTCGGAAAAGCTGTGTAGCCAGAGGGCCAGAGGGAGGGAGGGAGGGGTTCTCTGGTAGAGAGAGACAAAGAGAGACGGATAGAGAGAGAGATGCCCAGCATCGTCCAGGTTTGTCCGGGGTAGTCCGTCACTGTAAAGAATTTGTTCTTAGCTGACTTGCCTCGTTAAATAAAGGTTAAATACATCAAACATATTAAAAGGACGGTGGGATGCCTGATTCTAGTGTGTGTCCATCCTCAGTGTGTCAACATCACTGATAACACACAGCCATTCTGTTTACCCTAGCCTACCTCCTCCACCACACATCCATTCTGTTTACCCTAGCCTACCTCCTCCACCACACAGCCATTCTGTTTACCCTAGCCTACCTCCTCCACCACACAGCCATTCTGTTTACCCTAGCCTACCTCCTCCACCACACCACACAGCCATTCTGTTTACCCTAGCCTACCTCCTCCACCACACAGCCATTCTGTTTACCCTAGCCTACCTCCTCCACCACACATCCATTCTGTTTACCCTAGCCTACCTCCTCCACCACACCACACAGCCATTCTGTTTACCCTAGCCTATCTCCTCCACCACACAGCCATTCTGTTTACCCTAGCCTACCTCCTCCACCACACCACACAGCCATTCTGTTTACCCTAGCCTACCTCCTCCACCACACCACACAGCCATTCTGTTTACCCTAGCCCATCTCCTCCAACACACAGCCATTCTGTTTACCCTAGCCTATCTCCTCCACCACACAGCCATTCTGTTTACCCTAGCCTACCTCCTCCACCACACAGCCATTCTGTTTACCCTAGCCTACCTCCTCCACCACACCACACAGCCATTCTGTTTACCCTAGCCCATCTCCTCCAACACACAGCCATTCTGTTTACCCTAGCCTACCTCCTCCACTACACAGCCATTCTGTTTACCCTAGCCTACCTCCTCCACCACACAGCCATTCTGTTTACCCTAGCCTACCTCCTCCACCACACCACACAGCCAGTCTGTTTACCCTAGCCTACCTCCTCCACCACACAGCCATTCTGTTTACCCTAGCCTACCTCCTCCACCACACCACACAGCCATTCTGTTTACCCTAGCCTACCTCCTCCACCACACAGCCATTCTGTTTACCCTAGCCTACCTCCTCCACCACACCACACAGCCATTCTGTTTACCCTAGCCTACCTCCTCCACCACACCACACAGCCATTCTGTTTACCCTAGCCTACCTCCTCCACCACACCACACAGCCATTCTGTTTACCCTAGCCTACCTCCTCCACCACACCACACAGCCATTCTGTTTACCCTAGCCCATCTCCTCCACCACACCACACAGCCATTCTGTTTACCCTAGCCTATCTCCTCCACCACACAGCCATTCTGTTTACCCTAGACTACCTCCTCCACCACACAGCCATTCTGTTTACCCTAGCCTACCTCCTCCACCACACCACACAGCCATTCTGTTTACCCTAGCCCATCTCCTCCACCACACCACACAGCCATTCTGTTTACCCTAGCCTATCTCCTCCAACACACCACACAGCCATTCTGTTTACCCTAGCCTATCTCCTCCAACACACCACACAGCCATTCTGTTTACCCTAGCCTACCTCCTCCACCACACCACACAGCCATTCTGTTTACCCTAGCCTACCTCCTCCACCACACAGCCATTCTGTTTACCCTAGCCTACCTCCTCCACCACACAGCCATTCTGTTTACCCTAGCCTATCTCCTCCACCACACAGCCATTCTGTTTACCCTAGCCTATCTCCTCCACCACACAGCCATTCTGTTTACCCTAGCCTACCTCCTCCACCACACAGCCATTCTGTTTACCCTAGCCTACCTCCTCCACCACACAGCCATTCTGTTTACCCTAGCCTACCTCCTCCACCACACAGCCATTCTGTTTACCCTAGCCTACCTCCTCCACCACACAGCCATTCTGTTTACCCTAGCCTATCTCCTCCACCACACAGCCATTATGTTTACCCTAGCCTACCTCCTCCACCACACAGCCATTCTGTTTACCCTAGACTATCTCCTCCACCACACAGCCATTCTGTTTACCCTAGCCTACCTCCTCCACCACACCACACAGCCATTCTGTTTACCCTAGCCTACCTCCTCCACCACACAGCCATTCTGTTTACCCTAGCCTACCTCCTCCACCACACAGCCATTCTGTTTACCCTAGACTATCTCCTCCACCACACAGCCATTCTGTTTACCCTAGCCTATCTCCTCCACCACACAGCCATTATGTTTACCCTAGCCTATCTCCTCCACCACACAGCCATTATGTTTACCCTAGCCTATCTCCTCCACCACACAGCCATTCTGTTTACCCTAGCCTACCTCCTCCACCACACAGCCATTCTGTTTACCCTAGCCTATCTCCTCCACCACACAGCCATTATGTTTACCCTAGCCTACCTCCTCCACCACACAGCCATTCTGTTTACCCTAGACTATCTCCTCCACCACACAGCCATTCTGTTTACCCTAGCCTACCTCCTCCACCACACAGCCATTCTGTTTACCCTAGCCTACCTCCTCCACCACACCACACAGCCATTCTGTTTACCCTAGCCTACCTCCTCCACCACACAGCCATTCTGTTTACCCTAGCCTATCTCCTCCACCACACAGCCATTCTGTTTACCCTAGACTATCTCCTCCACCACACAGCCATTCTGTTTACCCTAGACTATCTCCTCCACCACACAGCCATTCTGTTTACCCTAGCCTACCTCCTCCACCACACAGCCATTCTGTTTACCCTAGCCTACCTCCTCCACCACACCACACAGCCATTCTGTTTACCCTAGCCTACCTCCTCCACCACACAGCCATTCTGTTTACCCTAGCCTACCTCCTCCACCACACAGTCATTCTGTTTACCCTAGCCTACCTCCTCCACCACACAGCCATTCTGTTTACCCTAGCCTACCTCCTCCACCACACAGCCATTCTGTTTACCCTAGCCTACCTCCTCCACCACACATCCATTCTGTTTACCCTAGCCTACCTCCTCCACCACACAGCCATTCTGTTTACCCTAGCCTACCTCCTCCACCACACAGCCATTCTGTTTACCCTAGCCTACCTCCTCCACCACACAGCCATTCTGTTTACCCTAGCCTACCTCCTCCACTACACAGCCATTCTGTTTACCCTAGCCTATCTCCTCCACCACACAGCCATTCTGTTTACCCTAGCCTACCTCCTCCACCACACCACACAGCCATTCTGTTTACCCTAGCCTACCTCCTCCACCACACCACACAGCCATTCTGTTTACCCTAGCCTATCTCCTCCACCACACCACACAGCCATTCTGTTTACCCTAGCCTACCTCCTCCACCACACCACACAGCCATTCTGTTTACCCTAGCCTACCTCCTCCACCACACAGCCATTCTGTTTACCCTAGCCTACCTCCTCCACCACACAGCCATTCTGTTTACCCTAGCCTACCTCCTCCACCACACAGCCATTCTGTTTACCCTAGCCTATCTCCTCCACTACACATCCAGTCTGTTTACCCTAGCCTACCTCCTCCACCACACAGCCATTCTGTTTACCCTAGCCTATCTCCTCCACTACACATCCAGTCTGTTTACCCTAGCCTACCTCCTCCACCACACAGCCATTCTGTTTACCCTAGCCTATCTCCTCCACCACACAGCCATTCTGTTTACCCTAGCCTACCTCCTCCACCACACCACACAGCCATTCTGTTTACCCTAGCCTACCTCCTCCACCACACAGCCATTCTGTTTACCCTAGCCTACCTCCTCCACTACACAGCCATTCTGTTTACCCTAGCCTACCTCCTCCACCACACAGCCATTCTGTTTACCCTAGCCTACCTCCTCCACCACACCACACAGCCATTCTGTTTACCCTAGCCTACCTCCTCCACCACACCACACAGCCATTCTGTTTACCCTAGCCTATCTCCTCCACCACACCACACAGCCATTCTGTTTACCCTAGCCTACCTCCTCCACCACACAGCCATTCTGATTACCCTAGCCTACCTCCTCCACCACACAGCCATTCTGTTTACCCTAGCCTATCTCCTCCACCACACAGCCATTCTGTTTACCCTAGCCTATCTCCTCCACCACACCACACAGCCATTCTGTTTACCCTAGCCTATCTCCTCCACCACACAGCCATTCTGTTTACCCTAGCCTACCTCCTCCACCACACAGCCATTCTGTTTACCCTAGCCTACCTCCTCCACCACACAGCCATTCTGTTTACCCTAGCCTATCTCCTCCACCACACAGCCATTCTGTTTACCCTAGCCTATCTCCTCCACCACACCACACAGCCATTCTGTTTACCCTAGCCTATCTCCTCCACCACACAGCCATTCTGTTTACCCTAGCCTACCTCCTCCACCACACAGCCATTCTGTTTACCCTAGCCTACCTCCTCCACCACACAGCCATTCTGTTTACCCTAGCCTACCTCCTCCACCACACAGCCATTCTGTTTACCCTAGCCTATCTCCTCCACCACACAGCCATTCTGTTTACCCTAGCCTATCTCCTCCACCACACCACACAGCCATTCTGTTTACCCTAGCCTACCTCCTCCACCACACCACACAGCCATTCTGTTTACCCTAGCCTACCTCCTCCACCACACCACACAGCCATTCTGTTTACCCTAGCCTACCTCCTCCACCACACCACACAGCCATTCTGTTTACCCTAGCCTACCTCCTCCACCACACAGCCATTCTGTTTACCCTAGCCTATCTCCTCCACCACACAGCCAGGAAGAGGGTTGGACTGAAAACCTACAGGACAGTAGATCTCCAGGAAGAGGGTTGGACTGAAAACCTACAGGACAGTAGATCTCCAGGAAGAGGGTTGGACTGAAAACCTACAGGACAGTAGATCTCCAGGAAGAGGGTTGGACTGTAAACCTACAGGACAGTAGATCTCCAGGAAGAGGGTTGGACTGTAAACCTACAGGACAGTAGATCTCCAGGAAGAAGGTTGGACACATATCATTTGAGAACGCACTGCAACTGCCTCTGCAACGAAATGCGTCAAGGCAAACACAGCGTTCCATTGGAAATGAATGCACTTCTGGTGTACCAAAACGCAATAACATTGTTGATGTGATCGAGGCATAAGAAACTGTGTGTGTGTGTGTGTGTGTGTGTGTGTGTGTGTGTGTGTGTGTGTGTGTGTGTGTGTGTGTGTGTGTGTGTGTGTGTGTGTGTGTGTGTGTGTGTGTGTGTGTGTGTGTGTGTGTGTGTGTGTGTGTGTAGGGGTCTAGTGTGTGTGTGTGTCTAGTGTGTGTGAGCTTGTGTCATTTAAGAGGTGTGGACGTGTGTGTGTGTGTGTGTATCAGAGTTTCTCTCTGGGTATTGCTACACAGAGTGTGAACTCAACAACCCTGACCTTTAACCTTCAACCCTGAACTCTGCCCTAACCAACAGGTTCAACACAGTGAGGTTTAGCCATAGACTTGTCTAACCTGTTGGTTAGACAGCTCCAGTGTTCCAGTGAGGTTTAGCCATAGACTTGGATAGACAGCTCCAGTGACCCAGTGAGGTTTAGCCATAGACTTGGATAGACAGCTCCAGTGACCCAGTGAGGTTTAGCCATAGACTTGGATAGACAGCTCCAGTGACCCAGTGAGGTTTAGCCATAGACTTGGATAGACAGCTCCAGTGACCCAGTGAGGTTTAGCCATAGACTTGGATAGACAGCTCCAGTGACCCAGTGAGATTTAGCCATAGACTTGGATTGACAGCTCCAGTGACCCAGTGAGGTTTAGCCATAGACTTGGATAGACAGCTCCAGTGACCCAGTGAGGTTTAGCCATAGACTTGGATAGACAGCTCCAGTGACCCAGTGAGGTTTAGCCATAGACTTGGATAGACAGCTCCAGTGACCCAGTGAGGTTTAGCCATAGACTTGGATAGACAGCTCCAGTGACCCAGTGAGGTTTAGCCATAGACTTGGATAGACAGCTCCAGTGTCCCAGTGAGGTTTAGCCATAGACTTGGATAGACAGCTCCAGTGACCCAGTGAGGTTTAGCCATAGACTTGGATAGACAGCTCCAGTGTCCCAGTGAGTTTTAGCCATAGACTTGGATAGACAGCTCCAGTGCCCAAGTGAGGTTTAGCCATAGACTTGGATAGACAGCTCCAGTGTGCCAGTGAGTTTTAGCCATAGACTTGGATAGACAGCTCCAGTAACTCAAAAGCCTGTTGAAGCATGAGCCCTCTATCTATCTCTATGGGTTTAGCCCCTCCACTCTCGTGTATGAAGCTGCTGTAAAACACACTACAACACGACAATGTCTATAGATAAACACAGACACACCTCTATGGCATTCATAACTGTCCACATACATCTAATTTAACACATGACTGGACTTTATATAGATTATTATCATAACAAATGACTGGACTTTATATAGATTATTATCATAACAAATGACTGGACTTTATATAGATTATTATCGTAACAAATGACTGGACCTTATATAGATTATTATCGTAACAAATGACTGGACTGTCACGCCTTGGTCATTGTATTTTGTGTTTTCGTTATATATTTGGTTAGACCAGGGTGTGACATGGGTTATTGTATTGTATTTTCGTATTGGGGTTTTGTAGTGTTTGGGATTGTAGCTGATTAGGGGTGTGTGTGTTTAATAGGTTTGGCTGCCTGAGGCGGTTCTCAATCAGAGTCAGGTGATTCTCGTTGTCTCTGATTGGGAACCGTATTTAGGTAGCCTGGGTTTCGCTTTACTTTTTGTGGGTGATTGTTCCTGTCTCTGTGTAGTGTGCACCAGTCAGGCTGTATAGGTTTCACGTTCTGTTTGTTGTTTTTGTATTTATTAAGTTATTTCATGTATAGTTCGTTTGTTTGTCTTCACTATTAAACATGAGTAACTTACACGCTGCATTTCGGTCCGACTCTCTTTCAACAAAAGAAGAACGCCGTTACATGGACTTTATATAGATTATTATCATAACAAATGACTGGACTTTATATAGATTATTATCGTAACAAATGACTGGACTTTATATAGATTATTATCGTAACAAATGATTGGACCTTATATAGATTATTATCATCACAAATGACTGGACTTTATATAGATTATTATCATAACAAATGACTGGACTTTATATAGATTATTATCATAACAAATGACTGGACTTTATATAGATTATTATCATAACAAATGACTGGATTTTATATAGATTATTATAACAAATGACTGGACCTTATATAGATTATTATCATAACAAATGACTGGACTTTATATAGATTATTATTGTGACAAATGACTGGACCTTATATAGATTATTATTGTAACAAATGACTGGACCTTATATAGATTATTATCATAACAAATGCACTGATGTGGTCTAATTATATGATACAGCCTGTTGAGATACTCTACATGACCAACAGTATGTGGACACCTGCTAGTCGAATACCTCATAAACAAATCATTGGCATTAATATGGAGTTGGTCCCCCCTTTGCTGCTATAACAGCCTCCACTCTTCTGGGAAGACTGTCCACTAGATGTTGGAACATTGCTGCTATAACAGCCTCCAGTCTTCTGGGAAGGCTCTCCACTAGATGTTGGAACATTGCTGCTATAACAGCCTCCACTCTTCTGGGAAGGCTTTCCACTAGATGTTGGAACATTGCTGCTATAACAGCCTCCACTCTTCTGGGAAGACTGTCCACTAGATGTTGGAACATTGCTGCTACAACAGCCTCCAGTCTTCTGGGAAGGCTTTCCACTAGATGTTGGAACATTGCTGCTATAACAGCCTCCACTCTTCTGGGAAGACTGTCCACTAGATGTTGGAACATTGCTGATATAACAGCCTCCACTCTTCTGGGAAGACTGTCCACTAGATGTTGGAACATTGCTGCTACAACAGCCTCCACTCTTCTGGGAAGGCTTTCCACTAGATGTTGGAACATTGCTGCTATAACAGCCTCCACTCTTCTGGGAAGACTGTCCACTAGATGTTGGAACATTGCTGCTACAACAGCCTCCAGTCTTCTGGGAAGGCTTTCCACTAGATGTTGGAACATTGCTGCTATAACAGCCTCCACTCTTCTGGGAAGACTGTCCACTAGATGTTGGAACATTGCTGATATAACAGCCTCCACTCTTCTGGGAAGACTTTCCACTAGATGTTGGAACATTGCTGCTATAACAGCCTCCACTCTTCTGGGAAGGCTTTCCACTAGATGTTGGAACATTGCTGCAAGGACATGCTCCCATTCAGCCTCAAGAGCATTAATGAGGCCGGGCACTGATGCTGGGCGATTAGGCCTGGCTCACAGTTCCAATTCATCCCAAAAGTGTTTGATGGGGTTGAGGTCAGTGCTCTGTGCAGGCCAGTCAAGTTCTTCCACACCAATCTCAAAACAAAACTAAAATCTGTATGGACCTGGCTTTGTGTACGGGGGTATTGTCATGCTGAAACA
>NC_088225.1:37307229-37309729 GCF_036934945.1 Oncorhynchus masou masou
TCTCCTTCTGAGATAGAGGTGTGTTTATCTCTCCTTCTGAGATAGAGATGTGTTTATCTCTCCTTCTGAGATAGAGGTGTGCTTATCTCTCCTTCTGAGATAGAGGTGTGTTTATCTCTACCGTCTGAGATAGAGATGTGTTTATCTCTCCTTCTGAGATAGAGGTGTGTTTATCTCTCCTTCTGAGATAGAGCTGTGTTTATCTCTCCTTCTGAGATAGAGGTGTGTTTATCTCTCCTTCTGAGATAGAGGTGTGTTTATCTCTCCTTCTGAGATAGAGGTGTGTTTATCTCTACCTTCTGAGATAGAGGTGTATTTATCTCTCCTTCTGAGATAGAGGTGTGTTTATCTCTCCTTCTGAGATAGAGGTGTGTTTATCTCTACCGTCTGAGATAGAGGTGTGTTTATCTCTCCTTCTGACATAGAGGTGTGTTTATCTCTACCGTCTCACATAGAGGTGTGTTTATCTCTCCTTCTGATATAGAGGTGTGTTTATCTCTACAGTCTGAGATAGAGGTGTGTTTATCTCTCCTTCTGAGATAGAGGTGTGTTTATCTCTCCTTCTGAGATAGAGGTGTGTTTATCTCTCCTTCTGAGATAGAGGTGTGTTTATCTCTCCTTCTGAGATAGAGGTGTGTTTATCTCTCCTTCTGAGATAGAGGTGTGTTTATCTCTCCTTCTGAGATAGAGGTGTGTTTATCTCTCCTTCTGAGATAGAGGTGTGTTTATCTCTACCTTCTGAGATAGAGGTGTGTTTATCTCTACCTTCTGAGATAGAGGTGTGCTTATCTCTACCGTCTGAGATAGAGGTGTGTTTATCTCTCCTTCTGAGATAGAGGTGTGTTTATCTCTCCTTCTGAGATAGAGGTGTGTTTATCTCTCCTTCTGAGATAGAGGTGTGCTTATCTCTCCTTCTGAGATAGAGGTGTGTTTATCTCTACCGTCTGAGATAGAGGTGTGTTTATCTCTCCTTCTGAGATAGAGCTGTGTTTATCTCTCCTTCTGAGATAGAGGTGTGTTTATCTCTCCTTCTGAGATAGAGGTGTGTTTATCTCTCCTTCTGAGATAGAGGTGTGTTTATCTCTACAGTCTGAGATAGAGGTGTGTTTATCTCTCCTTCTGAGATAGAGGTGTGTTTATCTCTCCTTCTGAGATAGAGGTGTGTTTATCTCTACCGTCTGAGATAGAGGTGTGTTTATCTCTCCTTCTGAGATAGAGGTGTGTTTATCTCTACCGTCTGAGATAGAGGTGTGTTTATCTCTCCGTCTGAGATAGAGGTGTGTTTATCTCTCCTTCTGAGATAGAGGTGTGTTTATCTCTACCGTCTGAGATAGAGATGTGTTTATCTCTCCTTCTGAGATAGAGGTGTGTTTATCTCTCCTTCTGAGATAGAGGTGTGTTTATCTCTCCTTCTGAGATAGAGGTGTGTTTATCTCTCCTTCTGAGATAGAGGTGTGTTTATCTCTCCTTCTGAGATAGAGGTGTGCTTATCTCTCCTTCTGAGATAGAGGTGTGTTTATCTCTACCGTCTGAGATAGAGGTGTGTTTATCTCTCCTTCTGAGATAGAGGTGTGTTTATCTCTCCTTCTGAGATAGAGGTGTGTTTATCTCTCCTTCTGAGATAGAGGTGTGTTTATCTCTCCTTCTGACAGAGGTGTGTTTATCTCTCCTTCTATCTCTACCGTCTGAGATAGAGGTGTGTTTATCTCTCCTTCTGACATAGAGGTGTGTTTATCTCTCCTTCTGACATAGAGGTGTGTTTATCTCTCCTTCTGAGATAGAGATGTGTTTATCTCTACCGTCTGAGATAGAGGTGTGTTTATCTCTCCTTCTGACATAGAGGTGTGTTTATCTCTCCTTCTGACATAGAGGTGTGTTTATCTCTCCTTCTGAGATAGAGATGTGTTTATCTCTACCGTCTGAGATAGAGGTGTGTTTATCTCTACTGTCTGAGATAGAGGTGTGTTTATCTCTCCTTCTGAGATAGAGGTGTGTTTATCTCTCCTTCTTAGATAGAGGTGTGTTTATCTCTCCTTCTGAGATAGAGGTGTGTTTATCTCTCCTTCTGAGATAGAGGTGTGTTTATCTCTCCTTCTGAGATAGTTGATGTTTATCTCTACCGTCTGAGATAGAGGTGTGTTTATCTCTCCTTCTGAGATAGAGGTGTGTTTATCTCTCCTTCTTAGATAGAGGTGTGTTTATCTCTCCTTCTGAGATAGTTGATGTTTATCTCTACCGTCTGAGATAGAGGTGTGTTTATCTCCTTCTGAGATAGAGGTGTGTTTATCTCTCCTTCTGAGATAGAGGTGTGTTTATCTCTCCTTCTGAGATAGAGGTGTGTTTATCTCTCCTTCTGAGATAGTTGATGTTTATCTCTCCTTCTGAGATAGAGGTGTGTTTATCTCTCCTTCTGACATAGAGGTGTGTTTATCTCTCCTTCTGAGATAGAGATGTGTTTATCTCTACCGTCTGAGATAGAGGTGTGTTTATCTCTCCTTCT
>NC_088225.1:37314729-37332327 GCF_036934945.1 Oncorhynchus masou masou
GAGAACTACATAGGGAAGTGTTTAAATAGCCATGTAACTATGTGTGTAGCCATACTGCCATGTAACTATGTGTGTAGCCATACTGCTATGTAGCTATGTGTGTAGCCATACTGCTATGTAGCTATGTGTGTAGCCATACTGCTATGTAGCTATGTGTGTAGCCATACTGCTATGTAGCTATGTAGCTATGTGTGTAGCCATACTGCTATGTAGCTATGTGTGTAGCCATACTGCTATGTAGCTATGTGTGTAGCCATACTGCTATGTAGCTATGTGTGTAGCCATACTGCTATGTAGCTATGTGTGTAGTCATACTGCTATGTAGCTATGTGTGTAGTCATACTGCTATGTAGCTATGTGTGTAGCCATACTGCTATGTAGCTATGTACCTATGCAGCTATGTGTGTAGCCATACTGCTATGTAGCTATGTAGCTATGTGTGTAGCCATACAGCTATGTAGCTATGTGTGTAGCCATACTGCTATGTAGCTATGTAGCTATGTGTGTAGCCATACTGCTATGTAGCTATGTAGCTATGTGTGTAGCCATACTGCTATGTAGCTATGTGTGTAGTCATACTGCTATGTAGCTATGTGTGTAGCCATACTGCTATGTAGCTATGTGTGTAGCCATACTGCTATGTAGCTATGTACCTATGCAGCTATGTGTGTAGCCATACTGCTATGTAGCTATGTAGCTATGTGTGTAGCCATACAGCTATGTAGCTATGTGTGTAGCCATACTGCTATGTAGCTATGTAGCTATGTGTGTAGCCATACTGCTATGTAGCTATATAGCTATGTGTGTAGCCATACTGCTATGTAGCTATGTAGCTATGTGTGTAGCCATACTGCTATGTAGCTATGTACCTATGCAGCTATGTGTGTAGCCATACTGCTATGTAGCTATGTAGCTATGTGTGTAGCCATACTGCTATGTAGCTATGTGTGTAGCCATACTGCTATGTAGCTACAGTGGGGAGAACAAGTATTTGATACACTGCTGATTTTGCAGGTTTTCCTACTTACAAAGCATGTAGAGGTCAATGTGATTTTCTGGATTTTTGTTTTAGATTCCATCTCTCACAGTTGAAGTGTACCTTTGATAAAAAATTACAGACCTCTACATGCTTTGTAAGTAGGAAAACCTGCAAAATCAGCAGTGTATCAAATACTTGTTCTCCCCACTGTATGTGCGTAGCCATACAGCTATGTAGCTATGTAGCTATGTGTGTAGCTACATAGCTGAATGGCTGAAACAGAGAGTGAGAGAGATGGAGTGAGGCAGAGACAGAGAGAGAGAGAGAGAGAGAGAGAGGCAGAGAGAGAGAGAGAGAGAAACAGAGAGAGAGGCAGAGAGAGAGAGAGAGAGAGAGACAGAGAGAGAAACAGAGAGAGAGAGGCAGAGAGAGAGAGAGACAGAGAGAGAGAGAAAAACAGAGAGAGAGAGGTGGAGTGAGAGAAACAGAGGGAGAAAAATGGAGAGAAAGAGGTGGAGTGAGAGAGAGGTGGAGTGAGAGAGAGAGAAACAGAGGGAGAGAAATATATAGAGAGAGAGAGAAAGAGGTGGAGTGAGAGAGAGAGAAACAGAGGGAGAGAAACAGAGAGAGAGAGGGAGAGTGAGAGAGAAACAGAGGGAGAGAAATAGAGAGAGAGAGAGAGAGAGAGAGGTGGAGTGAGAGAGAGAAACAGAGGGAGAGAAACAGAGAGAGAGAGGGAGAGGTGGAGTGAGAGAGAAACAGAGAGAGAGAGAGAGGTGGAGTGAGAGAAACAGAGGGAGAGAGAGAGAGGTGGAGTGAGAGAAACAGAGAGAGAGAGAGAGAGAGAGGTGGAGTGAGAGAGAAACAGAGAGAGAGAGAGAAACAGAGGGAGAGAAACAGAGAGAGAGAGAGAAACAGAGGGAGAGAAACAGAGGGAGAGAGAGAAACAGAGAGAGAGAGAGAAACAGAGAGAGAGAGAGAGAGGTGAAGTGAGAGAGAAACAGAGAGAGAGAGAGAGAAACAGAGGGAGAGAAACAGAGAGAGAGAGAGGTGGAGTGAGAGAAACAGAGGGAGAAAAATGGAGAGAAAGAGGTGGAGTGAGAGAGAGGTGGAGTGAGAGAGAAACAGAGAGATAGAGAAACAGAGGGAGAGAAACAGAGGGAGAGAAATAAAGAGAGAGAGAGAGGTGGAGTGAGAGAGAGAGAGGGAGAGAAACAGACAGAGAGAAACTTGCTTGACTGAATTTTCTGGAGTTTTAATTATTTTTTCCTGATTTTCTTAACAACTGTAAGGTGTAAATAGCATCTCGTTCCTGGAGGCTGTTGCCGTAGGGATAACTAAAATATACTGTACCGGTATGTGTGGAGAAATAAAACAGTTTATTTGATCACAGAGTGATAGTCACAGACGAGAAAGAGAGAGAGATGAGAGACAGAAGGGGGGGGGGGGTGTATGGGTCCACACCAGCTACTTCCTTCAGAGGACGGCTGTGTTTTCTACTCATTGATTTTATAGGTCAATTACTTCTAGGCTTGAATCTGCAGTCGGCAGGGAGCTCTCATTCTCTCTCGGTAGACACACACACACATACACACAAACACAAACACATTTAAATACACAGACATTCACACCAATTCACACTTGTCTGACGACCCAGCTACTGGTGTGTAAATGAGTCTAAGAAAGGAGAGAGGGATGGGGGAGGGAGGGATGGGGGAGGGAGGGCTGGGGGAGGGATGGGGGAGGGAGGGATGGGGGAGGGAGGGCTAGGCAGCAGAGAGGTGAAGTCCTCTGTTGGATTAGTGGAAGCTCCTTGAGCCAATCTGCATGTGAATGGCTATGAACTGCTTTAGCCATCACCCCGCCCTCACACTCACACAGAGAGAGAGACAGACAGACAGAGAGGTAGTGCAAGAGAGAGGGAGAAAGCCAGTCAGAGAGACAGAGAGAGAGACAGCCAGACAGAGAGAAAGCCAGACAGAGAGACAGAGAGAGACAGAGAGAGAGAGAGACAGAGAGAGAGAGACAGAGAGAGAGACAGCCAGACAGAGAGAGAGAGACAGAGACAGAGAGAGGTAGAGGAATTAGAGGCATCAGCTCAAATCCTCCCCATCGCCTCTCCAGCTCAGGAAAGCGAGTGACTGGATAAACTGAGCAAAGAAAGAGAAGCGAAATAAGGACTTTCTCCTTCTCTTCTTCTCTGCCTGGCAGCAGGTGGCTGTATGGTTGGGGACTGGGGCGTGGAGAGAAAGAACAGGAATCGGACTGGCTTTTGTGAATGAGAGAAGGTAGGAATCTGTTATATCCTCCCCCGCGGCCTCTATGGGCCGATCTCAATGCCTCTTCAAACCATGAGACCTGACTGGATCGGTCCACTTTGGCAAAAGGGGTGGGGGGGGGGACACAACAGTCTGGACCTGGCTGTTACAATGCATGTTTTTTCTGAATAATGGGATTTTTCTTCAAAAGTGAAATGAAAAGAATGTCTTGGTTTAATTTGAACAGCTGTATGTTTTGGTCTTGAGTATTGATGCTGAGAAATATTTAGTAGGAAGGTGACTAGTTGTTGACTAGTGAATGTTGTGTGGTTGTGGCCATGTGATACAGCACATGTTGCTGAATCTCACTGCTCTTTCATATGTAAAGTGTGGCACCATTTTACCAGCGCTGTGTCTCTACCCCCCCCCCCCTGTCACTGTGGAACTAACTGTTGCTCAACACTCTTTTGTGTGTGTGTGTGTGTGTGTGTGTGTGTGTGTGTGTGTGTGTGTGTGCTCTTATGAGGAAAGAAATGTGTTATCACATCATTTAGGGTCATCTTTGGTTCTACTCTGAGGAACATGCGGACTACAGAAATGTGCTGATACAGTGTTGATCCACTAACCATGTAGAGCTGCGTTCAACATCTAATGGGTTCACAGATGATGATTCCCCTGATTCATCAATATTTATTCATAGGGTACAGAGGAAGCAGTAGAGGAAGCAGTAGAGGAAGCAGTAGAGGAAGCAGTAGATGAAGCAGTAGAGGAAGCAGTAGAAGAAGCAGTAGAAGAAGCAGTAGAAGAAGCAGTAGATGAAGCAGTAGAGGAAGCAGTAGATGAAGCAGTAGAGGAAGCAGTAGAGGAAGCAGTAGAGGAAGCAGTAGATGAAGCAGTAGAGGAAGCAGTAGAGGAAGCAGTAGAGGAAGCAGTAGAAGAAGCAGTAGAGGAAGCAGTAGAGGAAGCAGTAGATGAAGCAGTAGAGGAAGCAGTAGAAGAAGCAGTAGAAGAAGCAGTAGAAGAAGCAGTAGATGAAGCAGTAGAGGAAGCAGTAGATGAAGCAGTAGAGGAAGCAGTAGAGGAAGCAGTAGAGGAAGCAGTAGAGGAAGCAGTAGAGGAAGCAGTAGAGGAAGCAGTAGAGGAAGCAGTAGATGAAGCAGTAGAGGAAGCAGTAGAAGAAGCAGTAGAGGAAGCAGTAGAGGAAGCAGTAGAGGAAGCAGTAGATGAAGCAGTAGAGGAAGCAGTAGAAGAAGCAGTAGAAGAAGCAGTAGATGAAGCAGTAGAGGAAGCAGTAGAGGAAGCAGTAGAGGAAGCAGTAGAGGAAGCAGTAGAAGAAGCAGTAGAAGAAGCAGTAGATGAAGCAGTAGAGGAAGCAGTAGAGGAAGCAGTAGAGGAAGCAGTAGAGGAAGCAGTAGAAGAAGCAGTAGAAGAAGCAGTAGATGAAGCAGTAGATGAAGCAGTAGAGGAAGCAGTAGAGGAAGCAGTAGAGGAAGCAGTAGAAGAAGCAGTAGATGAAGCAGTAGAGGAAGCAGTAGAGGAAGCAGTAGAGGAAGCAGTAGAGGAAGCAGTAGAGGAAGCAGTAGATGAGGCAGTAGAGGAAGCAGTAGAGGAAGCAGTAGATGAAGCAGTAGATGAAGCAGTAGAGGAATCAGTAGAGGAAGCAGTAGATGAAGCAGTAGAGGAATCAGTAGAGGACGCAGTAGAGGAAGCAGTAGAGGAAGCAGTAGATTAAGCAGTAGAGGAAGCAGTAGATGCTGAAACTGTCGTCTCGCCAAGAGACAGGTTCAGAAAGAAGCCCTGGTTAAACTGGGCGGCCATCTTGTGCCAACAGTAAACACACCCTGGTTAAACTGGGCGGCCATCTTGTGCCAACAGTAAACACACCCTGGTTAAACTGGGCGGCCATCTTGTGCCAACAGTAAACACACCTACGTCTCACTACATCTTGTGTCAACAGTAAACACACCTACATCTCACTACAACAGTAAACACAGCTACGTATCACTACAACAGTAAACACAGCTACGTCTCACTACAACAGTAAACACACCTACGTCTCACTACAACAGTAAACACACCTACGTCTCACTACAACAGTAAACACAGCTACGTATCACTACAACAGTAAACACACCTACGTCTCACTACAACAGTAAACACACCTACGTCTCACTGCAATAGTAAACACACCTACGTCTCACTACAACAGTAAACACACCTACGTCTCACTACAACAGTAAACACACCTACGTCTCACTACAACAGTAAACACACCTACGTCTCACTACAACAGTAAACACAGCTACGTCTCACTACAACAGTAAACACACCTACGTCTCACTACAGCTGATGTTCATGACATCCAGTTGGAGGAGGATGGACCACCAGAGTTTACATGTATAGAAACTAATATCTATCGTCCTCTACAGAAGCAGGAAATGTGAATTATAATACATAGACATGTTTGTAAAGTTTGATAAAAAATGTTTAGATAAAGTTCAAATCTGACATTTCAAAGTGGAAATGACAAACTTCAGAAGCCCTTTTAATGCTCAAATACACTTTTACACTTTGGACTGAAATCTGTTTGAAAATCTATGGTGAGACTTGAAAATGGTTGTCTAGCAACCGTCAACAACCAACTTGTTGATCAAATATTACACAATCCAGGTGTGTAAAGCTCTTAGAGACTCACCCAGAAAGACTCACAGCTGTAGTCACTGCCAACGGTGATTCTAACACGCATTGACTCAGGGAAGTGAATATTTATGTAAATTAGATATTTTTGTATTTCATTTTTGATAAATTTAGAGGGAAAAAAATCTATAAACATGTTTTGACAGTGTCGTTATGGGGTATTGTGTATAGATGGGTGAGCATTTATTTATTTTTTAATCTATTTTGATTTCAGGGTGGAACACATGCAAATGTAGTGTAAGTCAAGGGGTATGAATACTTTCTGAAGGCCCTCTGTTCATCATCTCTCCTCTCCTCTGTTCATCATCTCTCCTCTTCTCTGTTCATCATCTGTTCTGTTTCTCCTCTCCTCTGTTCATCATCTCTCC
The DNA here is from genome assembly GCF_036934945.1 of Oncorhynchus masou masou. Lineage (NCBI taxonomy): Eukaryota > Metazoa > Chordata > Actinopteri > Salmoniformes > Salmonidae > Oncorhynchus > Oncorhynchus masou. The sequence continues at coordinate 37,321,032 of NC_088225.1, forward strand.
TCTCCTCTGTTCATCATCTCTCCTCTTCTCTGTTCATCATCTGTTCTGTTTCTCCTCTCCTCTGTTCATCATCTCTCCTCTCCTCTGTTCATCATCTCTCCTCTTCTCTGTTCATCATCTCTCCTCTTCTCTGTTCATCATCTGTTCTGTTTCTTCTCTCCTCTGTTCATCATCTCTCCTCTTCTCTGTTCATCATCTCTCCTCTTCTCTGTTCATCATCTCTCCTCTTCTCTGTTCATCATCTCTCCTCTTCTCTGTTCATCATCTCTCCTCTTCTCTGTTCATCATCTCTCCTCTTCTCTGTTCATCATCTCTCCTCTCCTCTGTTCATCATCTCTCCTCTTCTCTGTTCATCATCTGTTCTGTTTCTCCTCTTCTCTGTCCATCATCTCTTATCTCCTCTGTTCATCATCTCTCCTCTTCTCTGTTCATCATCTGTTCTGTTTCTCCTCTCCTCTGTTCATCATCTCTCATCTTCTCTGTTCATCATCTCTCCTCTTCTCTGTTCATCATCTGTTCTGTTTCTCCTCTCCTCTGTTCATCATCTCTCCTCTCCTCTGTTCATCATCTCTCCTCTTCTCTGTTCATCATCTGTTCTGTTTCTCCTCTCCTCTGTTCATCATCTCTTCTCTCCTCTGTTCATCATCTCTCCTCTTCTCTGTTCATCATCTGTTCTGTTTCTCCTCTCCTCTGTTCATCATCTCTCCTCTCCTCTGTTCATCATCTCTCCTCTTCTCTGTTCATCATCTGTTCTGTTTCTCCTCTCCTCTGTTCATCATCTCTCCTCTTCTCTGTTCATCATCTCTCCTCTTCTCTGTTCATCATCTCTCATCTTCTCGGTTCATCATCTCTCCTCTTCTCTGTTCATCATCTCTCCTCTCCTCTGTTCATCATCTCTCCTCTCTGTTCATCATCTCTCCTCTTCTCTGTTCATCATCTCTCCTCTTCTCTGTTCATCATCTCTCCTCTTCTCTGTTCATCATCTCTCCTCTTCTCTGTTCATCATCTCTCCTCTTCTCTGTTCATCATCTCTCCTCTTCTCTGTTCACCATCTCTCCTCTTCTCTGTTCATAATCTGTTCTCTTCTCTGTTCATCATCTGTTCTCTTCTCTCCTCTGTTCATCATCTCTCCTCTTCTCTCCTCTGTTCATCATCTCTCCTCTTCTCTGTTCATAATCTGTTCTCTTCTCTCCTCTGTTCATAATCTCTCCTCTTCTCTCCTCTGTTCACCATCTGTCCTCTCCTCTCCTCTGTTCATCATCTCTCCTCTGTTCATCATCTCTCCTCTTCTCTGTTCATAATCTGTTCTCTTCTCTCCTCTGTTCATAATCTCTCCTCTTCTCTCCTCTGTTCATAATCTCTCCTCTTCTCTCCTCTGTTCATCATCTGTCCTCTCCTCTCCTCTGTTCATCATCTCTCCTCTCCTCTGTTCATCATCTCTCCTCTCCTCTCCTCTGTTCATCATCTCTCCTCTGTTCATCATCTGTCCTCTCCTCTCCTATGTTCATCATCTCTCCTCTCCTCTGTTCATCATCTCTCCTCTCCTCTCCTCTGTTCATCATCTCTCCTCTCCTCTGTTCATCATCTCTCCTCTCCTCTGTTCATCATCTCTCCTCTCCTCTCCTCTGTTCATCATCTCTCCTCTCCTCTCCTCTGTTCATCATCTCTCCTCTGTTCATCATCTGTCCTCTCCTCTCCTCTGTTCATCATCTCTCCTCTCCTCTGTTCATCATCTCTCCTCTCCTCTGTTCATCATCTGTTCTGTTTCTCCTCTCTAAGGCCCCTTCATATTACCCGTTGTCTCTCCTCCAAATTGCCTGGACAAACGTTCTGTCACTCCTTCTCTCCGTCTCCTTCTCTCCCTGTCCGACACTCTCATCGCTTCTGCTGTTCTGTTTGCTTTTCTCATGCATCCCAGAGATGTGTGTGTCTAGTCTCTGTTTGTATTGGACCCCATAGTGTGTCCCTGTCTCTCTGGCTGTACAGGGCTTTACTAGGTCCATGTCTGTATCTCTCTAGCTGTACAGGGCTTTACTAGGTCCATGTCTGTATCTCTCTGGCTGTACAGGGCTTTACTAGGTCTATGTCTGTATCTCTCTGGCTGTACAGGGCTTTAATAGGTCCATGACTGTATCTCTCTAGCTGTACAGGGCTTTACTAGGTCCATGTCTGTATCTCTCTGGCTGTACAGGGCTTTACTAGGCCCATGTCTGTATCTCTCTGGCTGTACAGGGCTTTACTCGGTCCATGTCTGTATCTCTCTCTAGCTGTACAGGGCTTTACTAGGCCCATGTCTGTATCTCTCTGGCTGTACAGGGCTTTACTAGGTCCATGTCTGTATCTCTCTCTAGCTGTACAGGGCTTTACTAGGTCCATGTCTGTATCTTATCGTATCTTATTATCTATATATTTCTCTCTCTCTCATCCGATCTCTATACACATACAGAGCCAGCTCTGGGATGGGAAAATGTAATGTGTGGTTTAAGATGGTCGACTCAGCATTGATGGAGGACTACGGGGAGGTTATACTATAGTACAAGATGGTCGACTCAGCATTAATGGAGGACTACACGGAGGTTATACTATAGTACAAGATGGTCGACTCAGTATGATGGAGGACTACAGGGAAAGAGGAGACAGAGAGAGAGACAGACACACACAGAGGGAGAGAGAGAAACAGAGAGAGAGAGGGGCAGAGAGAAAGACACAGAGAGAGAGAGAGAGAGGGAGAGAGAGAGAGAGAGACAGAGAGAGATAGAGGGAGAGAGAGAGACAAAGAGAGAGAGACACAATAGAGACAGAGAGAGAGAGGGGCAGAGAGAGACAGAGAGAGAGAGAGAGAGAGAGAGAGGCAGAGAGAAAGAGAAAGAGAGAGAGAGTGACAGAGAGAGAGGGAGAGAGAGAGAGGGAGAGAAAGACACACAGAGAGAGAGGCAGAGAGAGAGACAGAGAGACAGAGAGACAGAGAGAGAGATAGAGGGAGAGAGAGAGACACAGAGAGAGAGACAGAGAGAGACAGAGAGAGAGAGAGAGAGAGGCAGAGAGAAAGAGAAAGAGAGAGAGAGAGGCAGAGAGAGAGAGTGACAGAGAGAGAGGGAGAGAGAGAGAGGGAGAGAAAGACACACAGAGAGAGAGGCAGAGAGAGACAGAGAGAGAGAGAGAGAGGCAGAGAGAGAGACAGAGATAGAGAGACAGAGAGAGGCAGAGAGAGACAGAGAGAGAGACACAGAGAGAGAGGCAGAGAGAGAGACAGAGAGAGAGAGAGAGAGAGAGGTCTGGTACAACACTTCAGTGAACTGACTGAGTAGATAACTGTAAAAGACAGACAAGCACATGAAGCTGTTTGTCAAACTAAAATCTCTTCTAATGTAACAGGAGTTCATCACACTTCAGTGTTTACAGATACAATAGTTAACTAGTGTCTGGAACCCCTCCATTTCTCCCTCTCTTTCTCCACCCTCTCTCTATTTATCTCTCTCAATTCAATTTCATTACAATTTAAGGGGCTTAGATAGATAATACAAAATGAACCGTACAGATTACACTCACAATAGTTCCAAAAATAATAAAGACATTTAAAATGTCATATTATGTGTAAATAGTTAAATTACAAAAGGGAAAATAAATCAACATAAATATAGGTTGTATTTACAATGGTGTTTGTTCTTCACTGGTTGCTCTTTTCTTGTGGCAACAGGTCACAAATCATGCTGCTGTGATGTCACACTGTGGTATTTCCTCCAATAGATCTCTCTCTCTCTGTCTGTCCTGAGTGAACTGATAGCGGTGTGGATTAGTCCCATTGTGGTATTTCCTCCAATAGATCTCTCTCTCTCTGTCTGTCCTGAGTGAACTGATAGCTGTGTGGATTAGTTCCATTGTGGTATTTCCTCCAATATATCTCTCTCTCTCTGTCTGTCCTGAGTGAACTGATAGCTGTGTGGATTAGTTCCACTGTGGTATTTCCTCCAATAGATCTCTCTCTCTCTGTCTGTCCTGAGTGAACTGATAGCGGTGTGTATTAGTCCCATTGTGGTATTTCCTCCAATAGATCTCTCTCTCTCTGTCTGTCCTGAGTGAACTGATAGCGGTGTGGATTAGTTCCATTGTGGTATTTCCTCCAATAGATCTCTCTCTCTCTGTCTGTCCTGAGTGAACTGATAGCTGTGTGGATTAGTTCCATTGTGGTATTTCCTCCAATAGATCTCTCTCTGTCTGTCCTGAGTGAACTGATAGCTGTGTGGATTAGTTCCATTGTGGTATTTCCTCCAATAGATCTCTCTGTCTGTCCTGAGTGAACTGATAGCTGTGTGGATTAGTTCCATTGTGGTATTTCCTCCAATAGATCTCTCTCTCTCTGTCTGTCCTGAGTGAACTGATAGCGGTGTGGATTAGTTCCATTGTGGTATTTCCTCCAATAGATCTCTCTCTCTCTGTCTGTCCTGAGTGAACTGATAGCTGTGTGGATTAGTTCCATTGTGGTATTTCCTCCAATAGATCTCTCTCTCTGTCTGTCCTGAGTGAACTGATAGCTGTGTGTGGATTAGTTCCACTGTGGTATTTCCTCCAATAGATCTCTCTGTCTGTCCTGAGTGAACTGATAGCGGTGTGGATTAGTTCCATTGTGGTATTTCCTCCAATAGATCTCTCTCTCTGTCTGTCCTGAGTGAACTGATAGCTGTGTGGATTAGTTCCATTGTGGTATTTCCTCCAATAGATCTCTCTCTGTCTGTCCTGAGTGAACTGATAGCTGTGTGGATTAGTTCCATTGTGGTATTTCCTCCAATAGATCTCTCTCTCTGTCTGTTCTGAGTGAACTGATAGCGGTGTGGATTAGTTCCATTGTGGTATTTCCTCCAATAGATCTCTCTCTCTGTCTGTCCTGAGTGAACTGATAGCTGTGTGGATTAGTTCCATTGTGGTATTTCCTCCAATAGATCTCTCTCTCTCTGTCTGTCCTGAGTGAACTGATAGCGGTGTGGATTAGTTCCATTGTGGTATTTCCTCCAATAGATCTCTCTCTGTCTGTCCTGAGTGAACTGATAGCGGTGTGTATTAGTCCCATTGTGGTATTTCCTCCAATAGATCTCTCTCTCTGTCTGTCCTGAGTGAACTGATAGCGGTGTGGATTAGTCCCATTGTGGTATTTCCTCCAATAGATCTCTCTCTCTGTCAGTCCTGAGTGAACTGATAGCGGTGTGGATTAGTTCCATTGTGGTATTTCCTCCAATAGATCTCTCTCTCTCTGTCTGTCCTGAGTGAACTGATAGCGGTGTGGATTAGTTCCATTGTGGTATTTCCTCCAATAGATCTCTCTCTCTGTCTGTCCTGAGTGAACTGATAGCTGTGTGGATTAGATCCATTGTGGTATTTCCTCCAATAGATCTCTCTCTCTCTGTCTGTCCTGAGTGAACTGATGGCTGTGTGGATTAGTTCCACTGTGGTATTTCCTCCAATAGATCTCTCTCTCTGTCTGTCCTGAGTGAACTGATAGCGGTGTGGATTAGTTCCATTGTGGTATTTCCTCCAATAGATCTCTCTCTGTCTGTCCTGAGTGAACTGATAGCTGTGTGGATTAGTTCCATTGTGGTATTTCCTCCAATAGATCTCTCTCTCTCTGTCTGTCCTGAGTGAACTGATAGCGGTGTGGATTAGTTCCATTGTGGTATTTCCTCCAATAGATCTCTCTCTGTCTGTCCTGAGTGAACTGATAGCGGTGTGGATTAGTTCCATTGTGGTATTTCCTCCAATAGATCTCTCTCTCTGTCTGTCCTGAGTGAACTGATAGCGGTGTGGATTAGTTCCATTGTGGTATTTCCTCCAATAGATCTCTCTCTCTGTCTGTCCTGAGTGAACTGATAGCTGTGTGGATTAGTTCCATTGTGGTATTTCCTCCAATAGATCTCTCTCTGTCTGTCCTGAGTGAACTGATAGCGGTGTGGATTAGTTCCATTGTGGTATTTCCTCCAATAGATCTCTCTCTCTGTCTGTCCTGAGTGAACTGATAGCTGTGTGGATTAGTTCCATTGTGGTATTTCCTCCAATAGATCTCTCTCTCTGTCTGTCCTGAGTGAACTGATAGCTGTGTGGATTAGTTCCATTGTGGTATTTCCTCCAATAGATCTCTCTCTCTCTGTCTGTCCTGAGTGAACTGATAGCGGTGTGGATTAGTTCCATTGTGGTATTTCCTCCAATAGATCTCTCTCTCTCTGTCTGTCCTGAGTGAACTGATAGCGGTGTGGATTAGTTCCATTGTGGTATTTCCTCCAATAGATCTCTCTCTGTCTGTCCTGAGTGAACTGATAGCTGTGTGGATTAGTTCCATTGTGGTATTTCCTCCAATAGATCTCTCTCTCTGTCTGTCCTGAGTGAACTGATAGCTGTGTGGATTAGTTCCATTGTGGTATTTCCTCCAATAGATCTCTCTCTCTCTCTGTCTGTCCTGAGTGAACTGATAGCGGTGTGGATTAGTTCCACTGTGGTATTTCCTCCAATAGATCTCTCTCTCTCTGTCTGTCCTGAGTGAACTGATAGCGGTGTGGATTAGTTCCATTGTGGTATTTCCTCCAATAGATCTCTCTCTCTCTGTCTGTCCTGAGTGAACTGATAGCTGTGTGGATTAGTTCCACTGTGGTATTTCCTCCAATAGATCTCTCTCTCTCTGTCTGTCCTGAGTGAACTGATAGCTGTGTGGATTAGTTCCATTGTGGTATTTCCTCCAATAGATCTCTCTCTCTCTGTCTGTCCTGAGTGAACTGATAGCGGTGTGGATTAGTCCCATTGTGGTATTTCCTCCAATAGATCTCTCTCTCTCTGTCTGTCCTGAGTGAACTGATAGCTGTGTGGATTAGTTCCATTGTGGTATTTCCTCCAATAGATCTCTCTCTCTCTGTCTGTCCTGAGTGAACTGATAGCGGTGTGGATTAGTTCCATTGTGGTATTTCCTCCAATAGATCTCTCTCTCTGTCTGTCCTGAGTGAACTGATAGCGGTGTGGATTAGTTCCATTGTGGTATTTCCTCCAATAGATCTCTCTCTCTGTCTGTCCTGAGTGAACTGATGGCTGTGTGGATTAGTTCCATTGTGGTATTTCCTCCAATAGATCTCTCTCTCTCTGTCTGTCCTGAGTGAACTGATAGCTGTGTGGATTAGTTCCATTGTGGTATTTCCTCCAATAGATCTCTCTCTCTCTGTCTGTCCTGAGTGAACTGATAGCTGTGTGGATTAGTTCCATTGTGGTATTTCCTCCAATAGATCTCTCTCTCTCTGTCTGTCCTGAGTGAACTGATAGCTGTGTGGATTAGTTCCATTGTGGTATTTCCTCCAATAGATCTCTCTCTGTCTGTCCTGAGTGAACTGATAGCTGTGTGGATTAGTTCCATTGTGGTATTTCCTCCAATAGATCTCTCTCTCTGTCTGTCCTGAGTGAACTGATAGCGGTGTGGATTAGTCCCATTGTGGTATTTCCTCCAATAGATCTCTCTCTCTCTGTCTGTCCTGAGTGAACTGATAGCGGTGTGGATTAGTTCCATTGTGGTATTTCCTCCAATAGATCTCTCTCTCTCTGTCTGTCCTGAGTGAACTGATAGCGGTGTGGATTAGTTCCACTGTGGGTTCTGGGGTCAGATATTTATAGCTGATTAAATCAGGAAGATTGACCATCACCAACGGCCATTGCTCTCTCTCTTTCTATCTGTCCGTGTGTGTGTGTGTGTGTGTGTCTGTGTGTGTCTGTGTGTGTGTGTGCGCGTGTGTGTGTGTGTGTGTGTGTGTGTGTGTGTGGAGATGGACAATAGCCAAAAACCACTGCCGTAAGCTTCTGTAAACTGTTCTAAACTGCTGTAAACTGTTCTAAACTGTTGTAAACTGTTCTAAACTGCTGTAAACTGTTCTAAACTGCTGAAAACTGTTCTAAACTGCTGCAAACTGTTCTAAACTGCTGTAAACTGTTCTAAACTGGAGAATAGATGTGTTAATGAATGTAAAACTTCCCCCGGGACCTTTACACACACACACACACACACACACACACACACACACACACACAACCTTTAACAGGTTGGATTAGCTGTCTGAGGTCCTACTTTCCCTTCAGTCCAGTTTACTAATAACAGTGTTGTGGAAAGCAGGATCCAGGTTATCATGTCAGTGTTGCACACACACACACACACACACACACACACACACACACACACACACACACACACACACACACACACACACACACACACACACACACACACACACACACACACACACACACACACACACACACACACACACACACACACACACACACACACACGTTGTGGCCTGTTAGTCTCTGAGTAGTTGTGGTTTGACAGGCTGGGTTAGCTGACACATGCTCTGTGGCTCAAAGTGCCAGACTCCCAGTAAACACGATCGCACACAGTCTGGCCAGAGCGTTTCTGAACACGGGGACGCAACATCTCGAAACTTCCGGGAACGCTTGTGAAGCAGACCGCACAGACGAGGCCGGGGGGGGGGGAGTTCAACGTGTTAAACAGACCGCACAGACCAGGCCGGGGGGGGGGAGAGTTCAACGTGTTAAACCTCAAACCTTGTGGAAGTGACACCTTTTCATTTTCGTAAAAAAAAAACGACTTTATATCGTATATCGAGTTTGAGCCTCCTGAGTGGCACAGCGGTCTAAGACACTGCATCTCAGTGCAAGAGGAGTCACTGTAGTACCTGGTTTGGATCTGTGTGTGTGTCAGTGTGTGTGTCCGTGTATGTGTTCTTCCACCACTGTGGAACTTTAACATCAAAGGATCTTCAAAAAGGTTCTAAAGACTGTCTGGCGTGATATCAAATAATGCTGTGATCAAATGATGTTGTGTGTCCACACATGTCTTTGGGTGTGTGTCTCCTCCCTCTGTTATTCAGTCATTCATCCAGTCACTAACCATTCCCTCTCTCTCTGTCTCTCTCTCTCCCTCTCTCTCTCTCCCTCTCTCTCTCTCTGTCTCTCTCTCCCCCTCCCTCTCTCTATCTCTCTCTCCTCTCTCTCACCCCCTCTCTCTCTCTCTCCCCCTCTCTCTCTCTCCCTCTCTCTCTCTCCCTCCCTCTCTCTCTCCCTCTCCCCCTCTATCTGTCTCTCTCTCTCTTTCTCTCTCCCTCTCTCTCTGTCACTCTCTCTCTGCCCCTCTCTCTCTCTCTGTGTCTTTCTCTCTGCCTCTCCCCCTCTCTCTCTCTGTCTTTCTCTCTGCCTCTCTCTCTCTGTCTCTCTTGTGTCTCTCTCTGTCTCTCTCTCTCTCCCCTCTCTCTCTCTCTCTCTCTCTCTCTCTCTCCCTCTCTCTCTCTCTCTCTCTCCCCCCATCTCTCTCTCCCCTCTCTCTCTCTCTCTCTCTCCCCTCTCCCTCTCTCCCCCCCTCTCTCTCTCTCTCTTTCAGACACAACTAAGGTGCTGGAGCAGGAGATACCCGCCTCGATGGAGGAGAGAGGGATGGAGGAAGTGAAACCTTCAGCAGTAGAAGACAAAGCAGCAGCAGAGGAAGCTGTGGAGGAGAGAGTAGCTCAGGAGAAAACAGAGGATAGCACAGCGCAGAATAAAGAGACGGAGGAGAGAGAGATGGAGGGAGAGGTAGAGGTCGTGACCCCTTGCCCTACAGAGAACCATGGTCTCCAGGGAACCATTAAAGGTCATGACCTCTTCGGCTACGTGGGCATCGAGGCTGTTCTGGACCAGATGAGACGCAAGACCATGAAGGCTGGCTTCGAGTTCAACATCATGGTCGTGGGTGAGTCGACACACACACACACACACACACACACACACACACACACACACACACACACACACACACACACACACACACACACACACACACTGCCAATTGATATCCTCATACAGTTCAGGTCCAGTCAGCTAGCTGTGCAACCTGATCTCACAGCTTCTCAAAGTTTCACTTTCGAAATTCAACATAATATGGATGACCGTCTTTAATTTCATTCCACGTAGTTACAGGGTTCATTCCACATAGTTACAGGGTTCATTCTACGTAGTTACAGGGTTCATTCCACGTAGTTACAGGGTTCATTCCACGTAGTTACAGGGTTCATTCCACGTAGTTACAGGGTTCATTCCACGTAGTTACAGGGTTCATTCCACGTGGTTACAGGGTTCATTCCACGTAGTTACAGGGTTCATTCCACATAGTTACAGGGTTCATCCCACGTAGTTACAGGGTTCATTCCACGTAGTTACAGGGTTCATTCCACATAGTTACAGGGTTCATTCCACGTAGTTACAGGGTTCATTCCACGTAGTTACAGGGTTCATTCCACGTAGTTACAGGGTTCAATCCACGTGGTTACAGGGTTCATCCCACGTAGTTACAGGGTTCATTCCACATAGTTACAGGGTTCATTCCACATAGTTACAGGGTTCATTCCACGTAGTTACAGGGTTCATTCCACATAGTTACAGGGTTCATTCCACATAGTTACAGGGTTCATTCCACATAGTTACAGGGTTCATTCTACGTAGTTACAGGGTTCATTCCACATAGTTACAGGGTTCATTCCACATAGTTACAGGGTTCATTCTACGTAGTTACAGGGTTCATTCCACATAGTTACAGGGTTCATTCCACAGAGTTGCAGGGTTCATTCCACGTAGTTACAGGGTTCATTCCACATAGTTACAGGGTTCATTCCACATAGTTACAGGGTTCATTCCACATAGTTACAGGGTTCATTCCACATAGCTACAGGGTTCATTCTACGTAGTTACAGGGTTCATTCCACATAGTTACAGGTTAAAACAGAAACACCTCAAAGGGTTCAGATTAGGTATTCATTCAGAGTGGTGTAGTTTAGGTATTAATGCAGAGTGGTGTAGTTTAGGTATTCATTCAGAGTGGTGTAGTTTAGGTATTCATTCAGAGTGGTGTAGTTTAGGTATTCATTCAGAGTGGTGTAGTTTAGGTATTCATTCAGAGTGGTGTAGTTTAGGTATTCATTCAGAGTGGTGTAGTTTAGGTATTCATTCCTAGTGGTGTAGTTTAGGTATTCATTCAGAGTGGTGTAGTTTAGGTATTCATTCAGAGTGGTGTAGTTTAGGTATTAATTCAGAGTGGTGTAGTTTAGGTATTCATTCAGAGTGGTGTAGTTTAGTTATTCATTCCTAGTGGTGTAGTTTAGGTATTCATTCAGAGTGGTGTAGTTTAGGTATTCATTCAGAGTGGTGTAGTTTAGGTATTCATTCCTAGTGGTGTAGTTTAGGTATTCATTCAGGGTGGTGTAGTTTAGGTATTCATTCAGAGTTAGGTATT
>NC_088225.1:37332827-37630327 GCF_036934945.1 Oncorhynchus masou masou
TAACCTTACTGACCCATTGTTCTGCCATGATGTGTAAGATATTTAACCTTACTGACCCATTGTTCTGCCATGATGTGTAAGATATTTAACCTTACTGACCCATTGTTCTGCCATGATGTGTAAGATATTTAACCTTACTGACCCATTGTTCTGCCATGAAATCCTACCCATAAATGACAGGATGCTGACGCCTGGACAGCCAGGACTCTGAGAGAGAGAGAACGAGGGAGAGAGGAGAGAGGGGAGAGGAGAGGTGAGAGGAGAGGGGGAGAGAGGAGAGGGGGAGAGGAGAATGAGGGAGAGAGGAGAGGGGGAGAGGAGAGGGGAGAGAGGAATGAGGGGAGAGGAGGAGAGGAGAGGAGAGAGGGGAGGAGAGGGGGAGAGAGAATGAGGGAGAGAGGAGAGGGGAGAGGAGAGGAGAGGGGGAGAGTGGGGAGAGAGGGGAGAGAGAATGAGGGAGGAGAGGAGGGGGAGAGGGGGAGAGGAGAGGGTGGAGAGAGAATGAGGGGAGAGTGAGAGGGGGAGAGGAGAGGAGAGGGGAGGGAGAGGGGAGAGGATGAGGGGGAGAGAGGGGGAGAGGAGAGGAGAGGGAGAGGGGGGGGAGAGGAGGAGTGGAGAGAGAATGAGGAGGAGAGGGGAGGGAGAGAGAGGAGAGGGAGGAGAGGGGAGAGAGGAGAGGGTGGGAGAGAGGAGAGGGAGAATGAGGGAGAGAGAGGACAGAGAGGAGAGGAGAGGGGGAGAGAGGGAGAGGGAGGAGAGGAGAGGGAGGGAGAGAGGAGAGGAGAGAGGACAGAGGGGAGAGGTGGGAGAGAGGAGAGGGAAGGAGAGGGAGAGAGAGAATGAGGAGAGAAGCACAAGGGAGAGGGGGAGAATTAGAGTGTGAGAGAGAAATGTTTTTAGTGTGGCTACTAAAGAATAGTCAAGAGGAACGTGATGATGAACACCGGTCATAGCCCTGCCTCTGATTCTCCACATCTTAACACACACAGACACACAGACACAGACACACACACCAGATTATACTGCTCAGTCTATACACTGCCCCTCATCCCCTCCTTCACCAATACATGTGTAAATATATAAATTATATAAAATTACTATAAATTGTTCTGTCCTGTATTATACTGATATACTGATGTTTATTCTACTGAGACAGTTACTATGTTCCTGTATCTTTTAAAAGTTCTTATTGTTGTTGCATTGTCCAGAAGGAACCTGCCAGTCAGCATTTGATTGGACGACGTGCACCATGTGTATCCCGTACATACAGGAAGAAAACAGACTTCACCCACCTGGTTGATCATACAGGAGCTCACGTCTTCATCAGAGGGGTTGTTGTGGCCTCTCTCCTTATTCTGAGACAGAGGACAGGACAGACACAGACAGACAGGCAGGCAGACAGGCAGGCAGACAGACAGACAGGACAGACAGGACAGACAGGCAGACAGACAGGCAGACAGGCAGACAGAGAGGCAGACAGACAGACAGACAAGAGGCAGACAGACAGACAGACAGGCAGACAGGAGCAGACAGACAGGCAGGCAGGCAGACAGACAGAGCAGACAGACAGACAGAGAGACAGACAGACAGAGAGACAGACAGACAGAGAGGAACAGACAGGCAGATAGTGTATATAAATATAGACACTGAGTGTACAAAACATTAAGACAGTTGCAGACAGACAGGCAGACAGACAGGCAGACAGACAAGTTGAAAGTGTTCCACAGACAATATACTATGTTTCCACAATTGTGTCCATTGAAATCCACCGGGGATGTTGTACTCTACAGTGTTATGCTGGCCCCATGTTTTTGTAAATATATTGACTACATAACATTGGATTGTCTCAGCTGAACATGCCGGGCCCATGTGGTAGAGTTTCATCTATATTGTATATATATTCTGCTTATATTGAGTAGATAGTGTATATAAATATAGACACTGAAAGTGTTACAAAACATTAAGAACACCTTCCTAATACTGAGTTGACACCTCCTTTTACCCTCAGAACAGCCTCAATTCGTTCAGGGGGATACTGGCCCATGTGGACTCTACAAGGTGTTGAAAGCATTGACTCTACACAGGGATGCTGGCCCATGGCCAGGGATGGACTCTACAAGGTGTTGAAAGCGTTCCACAGGGATGCTGGCCCATGTGGACTCTACAAGGTGTTGAAAGCGTTCCACAGGGATGCTGGCCCATGTGGACTCTACAAGGTGTTGAAAGCGTTCACAGGGATGCTGGCCCATGTTGACTCTACAAGGTGTTGAAAGCGTTCCACAGGGATGCTGGCCCATGTTGACTCTACAAGGTGTTGAAAGTGTTGGAAAGCGCCCACAGGGATGCTGGCCCATGGACTCTACAAGGTGTTGAAAGCGTTCCACAGGGATGCTGGCCCATGTTGTTGACTCTCCACAAGGTGTTGAAAGCGTTCACAGGGATGCTGGTCCGTGTGGACTCTACAAGGTGTTGAAGCGTTCACAGGGATGGATACTGGCCCATGTGGACATTAGGATGCTGGCCACAAGGTGTTGGACTCTTACAAGGTGCGTTCCACAGGGATGCTGGCCCATGTTGACTCTACAAGGTGTTGAAAGCGTTCCACAGGGATGCTGGCCCATGTTGACTCTACAAGGTGTTGAAAGCGTTCCACAGGGATGGATACTGGCCCATGTTGACTCTACAAGGTGTTGAAAGGTGCGTTCCCACAGGGATGCTGGCCCATGTTGACTCTACAAGGTGTTGAAAGCGTTCACAGGGATGCTGGCCCATGTTGACTCTACAAGGTGTTGAAAGCGTTCCACAGGGATGGATACTGGCCCATGTTGACTCTACAAGGTGTTGAAAGCGTTCCACAGGCATGCTGGCCCATGTTGACTCTACAAGGTGTTGAAAGCGTTCACAGGGATGGATACTGGCCCATGTTGACTCTACAAGGTGTTGAAAGCGTTCCACAGGGATGCTGGCCCATGTTGACTCTACAAGGTGTTGAAAGCGTTCCACAGGGATGGATACTGGCCCATGTTGACTCTACAAGGTGTTGAAAGCGTTCCACAGGGATGCTGGCCCATGTTGACTCTACAAGGTGTTGAAAGCGTTCCACAGGGATGCTGGCCCATGTTGACTCTACAAGGTGTTGAAAGCGTTCCACAGGGATGCTGGCCCATGTTGACTCTACAAGGTGTTGAAAGCGTTCCACAGGGATGCTGGCCCATGTTGACTACACGGTGTTGAAAGCGTTCCACGGGGATGCTGGCCCATGTTGACTCTACAAGGTTTGAAAGCGTTCCACAGGGATGCTGGCCCCATGTTGACTCTACAAGCTTTTGAAAGCGTTCCACAGGGATGCTGGCCCATGTTGACTCTACAAGGTGTTGAAAGCGTTCCACAGGGATGGATCCACGGGCCCATGTGGACTGACTTCTACAAGGTGTTGAAAGCGTTCCACAGGGATGCTGGCCCATGTTGACGCTACAAGGTGTTGAAAGCATTCCACAGGGATGCTGGCCCATGTTGACTCTACAAAGGTGTTGAAAGCGTTCACAGGGATGCTGGCCCATGTTGACTCTACAAGGTGTTGAAAGCGTTCCACAGGGATGCTGGCCCATGTTGACTCAATGCTTCCCACAGTTGTGTACAGTTGGCTGGATGTCCTTTGGGTGGTGGACCATTCTTGATACACACGGGGAAACTGTTGAGTGTGAAAAGCCCAACCAGTGTTGCAGTTCTTGACACAATCCGGTGCGCCTGGCATCTACTATGCTGGCCCCTACCCCCGTTCAAAGGCACTTCAATATGTTGTCTTGCCCATTCACCCTCTGAATAGCACACATAGACAACCCATGTCCCAGTTGTCTCAAGGCTTAAAAATGCTTTCTTTAACCAGGTCTCCTCCCCCTTCATCGACACTGATTGAAGAGGATTTAACAAAGTGACATCAATAAGCCTGGATCCTGGATTCACCTGGTCAGTCTATGTCAGGGTAATAACACCTGGTCGAATGATTGAAGAGATGTCATGTATAACACCTGGTCAGTCTATGTCATGTATAACACCTGGTCAGTCTATGTCATGTATAACACCTGGTCAGTCTATGTCATGTTTAACACCTGGTCAGTCTATGTCATGTATAACACCTGGTCAGTCTATGTCATGTTTAACACCTGGTCAGTCTATGTCATGTATAACACCTGGTCAGTCTATGTCATGTTTAACACCTGGTCAGTCTATGTCATGTTTAACACCTGGTCAGTCTATGTCATGATTAACACCTGGTCAGTCTATGTCATGTATAACACCTGGTCAGTCTATGTCATGTTTAACACCTGGTCAGTCTATGTCATGTATAACACCTGGTCAGTCTATGTCATGTTTAACACCTGGTCAGTCTATGTCATGTATAACACCTGGTCAGTCTATGTCATGTTTAACACCTGGTCAGTCTATGTCATGTATAACACCTGGTCAGTCTATGTCATGTTTAACACCTGGTCAGTCTATGTCATGTTTAACACCTGGTCAGTCTATGTCATGATTAACACCTGGTCAGTCTATGTCATGTATAACACCTGGTCAGTCTATGTCATGTTTAACACCTGGTCAGTCTATGTCATGTTTAACACCTGGTCAGTCTATGTCATGTTTAACACCTGGTCAGTCTATGTCATGTTTAACACCTGGTCAGTCTATGTCATGTTTAACACCTGGTCAGTCTATGTCATGTTTAACACCTGGTCAGTCTATGTCATGTTTAACACCTGGTCAGTCTATGTCATGTATAACACCTGGTCAGTCTATGTCATGTTTAACACCTGGTCAGTCTATGTCATGTTTAACACCTGGTCAGTCTATGTCATGTTTAACACCTGGTCAGTCTATGTCATGTTTAACACCTGGTCAGTCTATGTCATGTATAACACCTGGTCAGTCTATGTCATGTATAACACCTGGTCAGTCTATGTCATGTGTAACACCTGGTCAGTCTATGTCATGTTTAACACCTGGTCAGTCTATGTCATGTGTAACACCTGGTCAGTCTATGTCATGTATAACACCTGGTCAGTCTATGTCATGATTAACACCTGGTCAGTCTATGTCATGTTTAACACCTGGTCAGTCTATGTCATGTTTAACACCTGGTCAGTCTATGTCATGTGTAACACCTGGTCAGTCTATGTCATGTATAACACCATGGTCTCAGTCTATGTCATGTATAACACCTGGTCAGTCTATGTCATGTATAACACCTGGTCAGTCTATGTCATGTTTAACACCTGGTCAGTCTATGTCATGTATAACACCTGGTCAGTCTATGTCATGTTTAACACCTGGTCAGTCTATGTCATGTGGCAACACCTGGTCAGTCTATGGCATGTATATAAAAAAAAAGAGCTTTAGAAATATATTTGACTGAAAGAGCAGGTGTTCTTAATGTTTTGTAGACCCAGTGTGTGTACTCACTCTGTACCAGATGAACATGGCCTTATATGCATTCTCATTGGAGCAGGATCATCACAGGCCATGGTCAGCTAGTTTAAACGGTCTCATACCACTAGGAGCAACCTGGACAGTGGAGGAGAGGGGAAGTGGGGAGGAGCTAGTATCCATCACTATTGTGTCTGGTATCCATTTAGAAGGATTGCACCATTCACAAAATGGAGTGTCTGTCTACAGTAGTGGGGTCCAGCTAGTATCCATCACTGGTTAGTGTCTGGTCTATTTAAATGGGGTCCAGCTGGAATCACATCACTAGTTAGTGTCTGGTCTATTTAAATGGGGTCCAGCTAGTATCCATCACTAGTTAGTGTCTGGTCTATTTAAATGGGGTCCAGCTGGAATCACATCACTAGTTAGTGTCTGGTCTATTTAAACGGGGTCCAGCTAGTATCCATCACTAGTTAGTGTCTGGTCTATTTAAATGGGGTCCAGCTAGTATCCATCACTAGTTAGTTCCTGGTCTATTTAAATGGGATCCAGCTAGTATCCATCACTAGTTAGTTTCTGGTCTATTTAAAAGGGGTCCAGCTGGAATCCTTCACTAGTTAGTGTCTGGTCTATTTAAATGGAGTATACATCACTAGTCAGTCTGGTCATTTAAATGGGTCCAGCTGGAATCACATCACTAGTTAGTGTCTGGTCTATTTAAATGGGGTCCAGCTAGTATCCATCACTAGTTAGTGTCTGGTCTATTTAAATGGGATCCAGCTAGTATCCATCACTAGTTAGTGTCTGGTCTATTTAAATGGGATCCAGCTAGTATCCATCACTAGTTAGTGTCTGGTCTATTTAAATGGGATCCAGCTGGAATCATATCACTAGTTAGTGTCTGGTCTATTTAAATGGGGTCCAGCTGGAATCACATCACTAGTTAGTGTCTGGTCTATTTAAATGGGGTCCAGCTAGTATCCATCACTAGTTAGTGTCTGGTCTATTTAAATGGGATCCAGCTAGTATCCATCACTAGTTAGTGTCTGGTCTATTTAAATGGGGTCAGCTAGTATCCATCACTAGTTAGTGTCTGGTCTATTTAAATGGGGTCCAGCTAGTATCCATCACTAGTTAGTGTCTGGTCTATTTAAATGGGATCCAGCTAGTATCCATCACTAGTTAGTGTCTGGTCTATTTAAATGGGGTCCAGCTGTCCCTTTATAAATCACATCACTAGTCAGTGTCTGGTCTATTTAAATGGGGTCCAGCTAGTATCCATCACTAGTTAGTGTCTGGTCTATTTAAATGGGGTCCAGCTAGTATCCATCACTAGTTAGTATCTGGTCTATTTAAATGGAGGAAGTCAGTCTACAGTAGTGGGGTCCAGCTGGAATCACATCACCAGTTCGTTCCTGGTCTATTTAAATAGGGTCCAGCTAGTATCCATCACTAGTTAGTGTCTGGTCTATTTAAATGGGGTCCAGCTAGTATCCATCACTAGTTAGTGTCTGGTCTATTTAAATGGGGTCCAGCTAGTATCCATCACTAGTTAGTTTCTGGTCTATTTAAATGGGGTCCAGCTAGTATCCATCACTAGTTAGTGTCTGGTCTATTTAAATGTGGTCCAGCTGGAATCACATCACTAGTTAGTTTCTGGTCTATTTAAATGGGGTCCAGCTAGTATCCATCACTAGTTAGTGTCTGGTCTATTTAAATGGGGTCCAGGTCCTACCTAGTCCCTGGTCTATTTAAATGGACCTATCCATCACTATTTAGTGTCCTGGTCTATTTAAATGGGGTCCAGCTAGTATCCATCACTAGTTAGTTTCTGGTCTATTTCTGGGGTCTATTTAAATGGAGGAAGTCCCCCAGTCTACAGTAGTGGGGGTCCAGCTGGAATCCATCACCTAGTTAGTGTCTGGTCTATTTAAATGGGGTCCAGCTAGTATCCATCACTAGTTAGTGTCTGGTCTATTTAAATGGGGTCCAGCTTGGGGTATCCATCACTAGTTAGTGTCTGGTCTTTAAATAATCCAGCTAAACACATCTAACTCTGGTCTACAACCTAAGTTGTGTTGTGTGTTGTGTTCCCTGTGTGTATTTGTGTTGTGTTGAGTGTCTGTGGTATAAAGTTAGTTTCTGGTCTATTTTGAATCACATCACTAGTTAGTGCCTGTTGTGTGTTGTAGTTGTGTGTGTTGTGTGGTCTGTTGTGTGTTGTTGTATGTGTTGTGTTGTCCACAGGAACAGATGTGTGTGTGTGTGTGTGTGTGGAACAGATCACTCACTGAGAGAAGGCTTTCTGCCAGCTTTTCCGGAAAGTTCTCGAAAGTGGCATGATCCCCAGAGCTGGCCTGTTCACAAACGCACTCTGAGAGGAGAAAGAGGCAAACATGGTGGAACTCAGCAGGACTGTCAGATAAACCCGAGGAGAGATGTTCAACTCCCATGTCTTCTGATTGGCTTTCAATAACAGTTAGTGCTGAGAGATTCCATTTCGTGAGGGGTTTTTCTCTGTGAGCTCATAGAGAGCAGTAAGGTATCTCTACCTGAAAGTACATGGTCTGAGTGATTGATAGTTGGCATTCAGCAGTCATAAAGCCTTATTTACTGTGAAGGACGACTAAGAGGGTGATTTTGTCAGACAGCAGAGGCAGATAGCTCTATACAACTGATAAGAATGATGACTTGGAATGAAACAGGAATAAAAATATATCTGGAATTACAAACAGATAATGTAATATACAGAACAGATCCCCCTCCTCCCTCCCCTCTTTATTAAAGTAAAGATACCTTCATCCTGGAATAAATACCTCCTGGTACCTACAGGAACAGATCCCCCCCTCCCTGAAACCTCTACAGGAACAGTACCCTCCTGAAACCTCACAGGAACAGCATCCTGGGACAGATCCTCTTCCTATAAACAGATCCCCCTCCTGTGAACCTCCCTACAGAACATAACCCTCCTGAAACCTCTACAGGAACTCCCTCTCCTACCCCTCCATCTACCTCCCTCCCCTACCTCCTCCCTCCCTCCATCCCTCCCCCTACCTCCCTCCCCAGGAACCTACCTCCCTGAACCCTACCATATTGTTGGGGTTGGACATCACTTTAATGAGTCCCTCCCTGGGATGGTTGTATCCTGAAAGAGAAAATAAAGAGAAATACCTCCTCCCCAATTTACCTAACCTGTCACCTCCCTTCTCTCACTATAACAGATAAACCATTTTAACCCTAATGAGAACAGAGTCCTGAAGAGAAAATACAAGCTACAACCTAGCCAACTATTGTAGTGTAGAAGACTGATTCCCACTGATGTAGGAACATATGAAACAGGAACAGTGTTTGACTGTACTATCAGCCTTATATAAAGACCTGCATAGCAGTTCCAGTTCCCACCACTAGGGGGCCAGTATGAGAAGAACAGATACCCTCAGACACCAGGGCATGTATCCACAAACAGTCTCAAAGTAGAAGTGCTGATCTAGGATCTGTCCAGGAACAGATATCTCAGGGCTCTTCATACTCTGTTCCTGGAAGAGATACCCTCCTGGAACCTCTGAAACAGGAACAGATACCCTCCTGGAACCTCTACAGGAACAGATACCCTCCTGGAACCTCTACAGGAACAGATACCCTCCTGGAACCTACAGGAACAGATACCCTCCTGGAACCTACAGGAACAGATACCCTCCTGAAACCTCTACAGGAACAGATACCCTCCTGAAACCTCTACAGGAATAGATACCCTCCTGGAACCTACAGGAACAGATACCCTCCTGGAACCTACAGGAACAGATACCCTCCTGGAACCTACAGGAACAGATACCCTCCTGAAACCTCTACAGGAACAGATACCCTCCTGGAATCTACAGGAACAGATACCCTCCTGGAACCTCTACAGGAACAGATACCCTCCAGAAACCTCTACAGGAACAGATACCCTCCTGGAACCTCTACAGGAACAGATACCCTCCTGGAACCTCTCCAGGAACAGATACCCTCCTGGAATCTACAGGAACAGATACCCTCCTGGAACCTCTACAGGAACAGATACCCTCCTGAAACCTCTACAGGAACAGATACCCTCCTGGAACCTCTACAGGAACAGATACCCTCCTGGAACCTCTACAGGAACAGATACCCTCCTGGAACCTCTACAGGAACAGATACCCTCCTGAAACCTCTACAGGAACAGATACCCTCCTGGAACCTCTACAGGAACAGATACCCTCCTGGAACCTCTACAGGAACAGATACCCTCCTGAAACCTCTACAGGAACAGATACCCTCCTGAAACCTCTACAGGAACAGATACCCTCCTGGAACCTCTACAGGAACAGATACCCTCCTGGAACCTCTACAGGAACAGATACCCTCCTGGAACCTCTACAGGAACAGATACCCTCCTGAAACCTCTACAGGAACAGATACCCTCCTGGAACCTCTACAGGAACAGATACCCTCCTGGAACCTTACAGGAACAGATACCCTCCTGGAACCTCTACAGGAAACAGATACCCTCCTGGAACCTCTACAGGAACAGATACCCTCCTGGAACCTCTACAGGAACAGATACCCTCCTGGAACCTCTACAGGAACAGATACCCTCCTGGAACCTCTACAGGAACAGATACCCTCCTGGAACCTCTACAGGAACAGATACCCTCCTGGAACCTCTACAGGAACAGATACCCTCCTGGAACCTCTACAGGAACAGATACCCTCCTGGAACCTCTACAGGAACAGATACCCTCCTGGAACCTCTACAGGAACAGATACCTCCTGGAACCTCTACAGGAACAGATACCCTCCTGAAACCTCTACAGGAACAGATACCCTCCTGGAACCTCTACAGGAACAGATACCCTCCTGGAACCTCTACAGGAACAGATACCCTCCTGGAACCTCTACAGGAACAGATACCCTCCTGGAACCTCTACAGGAACAGATACCCTCCTGGAACCTCTACAGGAACAGATACCCTCCTGGAACCTCTACAGGAACAGATACCCTCCTGGAACCTCTACAGGAACAGATACCCTCCTGAAACCTACAGGAACAGATACCCTCCTGGAACCTCTACAGGAACAGATACCCTCCTGAAACCTCTACAGGAACAGATACCCTCCTGGAACCTCTACAGGAACAGATACCCTCCTGGAACCTCTACAGGAACAGATACCCTCCTGGAACCTCTACAGGAACAGATACCTCCTGGAACCTCTACAGGAACAGATACCCTCCTGGAACCTCTACAGGAACAGATACCCTCCTGGAACAGGGTTGGAGAGCCCTGGTCGATATATTTTTTATTCTTAATGATCCTGGATCAGCAGTCTGACTCTGAGACACTTTGTGGATACAGGCCCTGAAGTTATAGAGCCTCATCATCCTAACCTACCACTTTCCCCAACACACCTGGGTTCAAATACTATTTGATATTTTCCGAATACTTTTAGAATTTGCTTTAGCCTGCCGGGAGCGCCAGATGGGCGGGGTTTTAGTATTTTAGAGCCGTTCTATTGGTCCGTTAAAGCCAGGCCACCGCAATCAAGCGAATAAATTGTATTTAAAATAGTATTTGAACCCAGGTCAGTTAACACAAAGAATGTATAATCTGTGTGAAAAACATGTGGTTCTCTATGACAGCAGTTTTAGCCAGCAAAACTATACAACATGACATTGCAGCCTGGCTTCATACCCAGATACTAGCATGAGGACTTCAGGCTTAGTGTAGAGTGAGGCAGCAAAGCAGGTTGCTCTTTGAAGGTTGTGATTGTGTGTGTACTTTGACGGAAAGTGCACCGGGTGTATAGCCACAGGGCTGTGTGTGTCTGGTCCAATACAGTGTGTGTGTGTGTGTGATCTCTGCCTCATGGCTTTATCTCAGTATTCCAGACCACTGTTACACCTCAGAGAGAGAGAGAGAGAGAGAGAGAGAGAGAAATTGAGAGAGAGAGACAGAGAGACAGAGAAATTGAGAGAGAAATTGAGAGACAGAGAGAAATTGAGAGAGAGAGAAATTGAGAGAGAGAAATTGAGAGACAGAGAGAAATTGAGAGAGAGAGAAATTGAGAGAGAAAGACAGAGAGGGGTGGGGTTATTGCAGGTTTTGTGATTATTTGAGAGGAAACTCAAGACAGTGAAGGAGATTATTTATTTAAAATGGTTATGTAATTGCATTGGTCCAGGGCAGGGGCCTGTGTGTGAGTGGCCTGTGACAGGGTGAGTCATTGACCTGTCTCCATGCAGTCTGTTAGAGAGAAGCTGATTGGATAATACTAACAATAAATACTGTCAAACCACCACAATCATGGTGCGTCTGGCCTCTGTGGCTGTCTGTGTGTGTGTGTGTCTGTGTGTGTGTGTATGTGTGTGTGTATGCGTGCCTGTGTGTGTGTGCGTGTGTGTGTGTATGCGTGCCTGTGTGTGTGTGCGTGTCTGTATGTGTGTGCGTGGGTGTCTGTCTGTGTGTGTCTGTATGTGTATGTGTGTGTGTATGTGTGTGGGTGTCTGTATGTGTGTGTGTATGTGTGTGTGTATGTGTGTGTGTGTGTGTGTGTGTGTGTGTATGTGTGTATGTGTGTGTGTGTGTGTGTGTGTGTATGTGTGTGTGTGTGTGTGTATGTGTGTATGTGGGCGTGTATGTGTGTGTATGCGTGCCTGTGTGTGCGTGGGTGTCTGTCTCTATGCTAAACGCACCATCTCCCCTCTTATTAAACTGTCGTTGAGTTGTCACAGCGAGTTTACATCAGGACATGCTTCTGGTAACCCTAGCAACCAGGGCTATGTGTTACTATGGCAGCATTAGTCCCGAGAGAGAGAGAGAGAGAAAACACCATCACAGAGACACTAACCCTACTGTAGATCACTGACCTGTCTGACTGGACCACAACACTTTATCACTCATCATAACCAGTGGAAGGTAAACGTTGAACATATACAGGGCTTTTCTGGATTTACCATGAATGGCGATCAGAGTTGACCGACTACGTGTTTACTACATCACTGGCATGTAATCTGGTCCGTAATCTGGTCCTTAACCTGCTACTGCATGTAATCTGGTCCTTAACCTGCTACTGCATGTAATCTGGTCCTTAACCTGCTACTGCATGTAATCCTTAACCTGCTACTGCATGTAATCTGGTCCTTAACCTGCTACTGCATGTAATCTGGTCCTTAACCTGCTACTGCATGTAATCTGGTCCTTAACCTGCTAACTCCTATTGCATGTTATCTGGTCCTTAACCTCCTACTGCATGTAATCTGGTCCTTAACCTGCTAACTGCTACTGCATGTAATCTGGTCCTTAACCTGCTACTGCATGTAATCTGGTCCTTAACCTGCTACTGCATGTAATCTGGTCCTTAACCTGCTACTGCATGTAATCTGGTCCTTAACCTGCTACTGCATGTAATCTGGTCCTTAACCTGCTACTGCATGTAATCTGGTGCATGTAATCTGGTCCTTAACCTGCTACTGCATGTAATCTGGTCCTTAACCTGCTAACTCCTACTGCATGTAATCTGGTCCTTAACCTGCTAACTCCTACAGCATGTAATCTGGTCCTTAACCTGCTAACTCCTACAGCATGTAATCTGGTCCTTAACCTGCTAACTCCTACTGCATGTAATCTGGTCCTTAATTTGCTAACTCCTACAATCTGGTTCTTAACCTGCTAACTCCTACTGCATGTAATCTGGTCCTTAATTTGCTAACTCCTACAATCTGGTTCTTAACCTGCTAACTCCTACTGCTATGTAATCTGGCATGTAATCTGGTCCTTAACCTGCTAACTCCTACTGCATGTAATCTGGTCCATGCTAAATCCTAATCTGGTCCTTAACCTGCATGTAATCTGGTCCTTAACCTGCTAACTCCTATGTAATCTGGTCCTTAACCTGCTAACTCCTACAGCATGTAATCTGGTCCTTAACCTGCTAACTCCTACTGCATTTAATCTGGTCCTTAATTTGCTAACTCCTACAATCTGGTCCTTAACCTGCTAACTCCTACAGCATGTAATCTGGTCCTTAACCTGCTAACTCCTACAGCATGTAATCTGGTCCTTAACTTGCTAACTCCTACTGCATGTAATCTGGTCCTTAACCTGCTAACTCCTACAATCTGGTCCTTAACCTGCAAACTCCTACTGCATGTAATCTGGTCTTTAACCTGCTAACTCCTACAGCATGTAATCTGGTCCTTAACCTGCTAACTCCTACAGCATGTAATCTGGTCCTTAACCTGCTAACTCCTACAGCATGTAATCTGGTCCTTAACCTGCTAACTCCTACTGCATGTAATCTGGTCCTTAACCTGCTAACTCCTACAATCTGGTCCTTAACCTGCAAACTCCTACTGCATGTAATCTGGTCTTTAACCTGCTAACTCCTACAGCATGTAATCTGGTCCTTAACCTGCTAACTCCTACAGCATGTAATCTGGTCCTTGAACTGCTAACTCCTACTGCATGTAATCTGGTCCTTGAACTGCTAACTGCTACTGCATGTAATCTGGTCCTTAACCTGCTAACTCCTACTGCATGTAATCTGGTCCTTGAACTGCTAACTCCTACAGCATGTAATCTGGTCCTTAATCTGCTAACTCCTACAACATATAATCTGGTCCCTAACCTGCTAACTCCTACTGCATTTAATCTGGTCCTTAACTTGCTAACTCCTACAATCTGGTCCTTAACCTGCTAACTCCTACTGCATGTAATCTGGTCCTTGAACTGCTAATTCCTACTGCATGTAATCTGGTCCTTAACCTGCTAACTCCTACAACATGTAATCTGGTCCCTAACCTGCTAACTCCTACTGAATTTAATCTGGTCCTTAACCTGCTAACTCCTACAATCTGGTCCTTTACCTGCTAACTCCTACAACATGTAATCTGGTCCTTAACCTGCTAACTCCTACAGCATCTATAGATATCTGTATTGAGCCAATGTTGCCGTTAGTTATATGTTAACTATATATCTCCTTTCAATCTTAGTTCACCTTCTCTCTGGGTAGAACCTTTAAATCTTAGTCCACCTTCTCTCTGGGTAGAACCTTTAAATCTTAGTCCACCTTCGCTCTGGGTAGAACCTTTAAATCTGAATACACCTTCTCTCTGGGTAGAACCTTTAAATCTGAATCCACCTTCTCTCTGGGTGGAACCTTTAAATCTTAGTCCACCTTCTCTCTGGGTAGAACCTTTAAATCTGAATCCACCTTCTCTCTGGGTAGAATCTACCTCTCCTATTCTATTAGAAGGTCGACGACATCCGATCCTCGTTTGCTAAGTCAAACGACACCGCTGGTTCTGCTCACACTGCCCTACCCTGTGCTCTGACCTCTTTCTCCCCTCTCTCTCCAGATGAAATCTCGCTTCTTGTGACGGCCGGCCGCCCAACAACCTGCCCGCTTGACCCTATCCCCTCCTCTCTTCTCCAGACCATTTCCGGAGACCTTCTCCCTTACCTCACCTCGCTCATCAACTCATCCCTGACCGCTGCTACGTCCCTTCCGTCTTCAAGAGAGCGAGAGTTGCACCCCTTCTGAAAAAACCTACACTCGATCCCTCCGATGTCAACAACTACAGACCAGTATCCCTTCTTTCTTTTCTCTCCAAAACTCTTGAACGTTGCCGTCCTTGGCCAGCTCTCCCGCTATCTCTCTCAGAATGACCTTCTTGATCCAAATCAGTCAGGTTTCAAGACTAGTCATTCAACTGAGACTGCTCTTCTCTGTATCACGGAGGCGCTCCGCACTGCTAAAGCTAACTCTCTCTCCTCTGCTCTCATCCTTCTAGACCTATCGGCTGCCTTCGATACTGTGAACCATCAGATCCTCCTCTCCACCCTCTCCGAGTTGGGCATCTCCGGCGCGGCCCACGCTTGGATTGCGTCCTACCTGACAGGTCGCTCCTACCAGGTGGCGTGGCGAGAATCTGTCTCCTCGCCACGCGCTCTCACCACTGGTGTCCCCAGGGCTCTGTTCTAGGCCCTCTCCTATTCTCGCTATACACCAAGTCACTTGGCTCTGTCATAACCTCACATGGTCTCTCCTATCATTGCTATGCAGACGACACACAATTAATCTTCTCCTTTCCCCCTTCTGATGACCAGGTGGCGAATCGCATCTCTGGCAGACATATCAGTGTGGATGACGGATCACCACCTCAGCTGAACCTCGGCAAGACGGAGCTGCTCTTCCTCCCGGGGAAGGACTGCCTGTTCCATGATCTCGCCATCACGGTTGACAACTCCATTGTGTCCTCCTCCCAGAGCGCTAAGAACCTTGGCGTGATCCTGGACAACACCCTGTCGTTCTCAACTAACATCAAGGCGGTGGCCCGTTCCTGTAGGTTCATGCTCTACAACATCCGCAGAGTATCGACCCTGCCTCACACAGGAAGCGGCGCAGGTCCTAATCCAGGCACTTGTCATCTCCCGTCTGGATTACTGCAACTCGCTGTTGGCTGGGCTCCCTGCCTGTGCCATTAAACCCCTACAACTCATCCAGAACGCCGCAGCCTGTCTGGTGTTCAACCTTCCAAGTTCTCTCCCGTCACCCCGCTCCTCCGCTCTCTCCACTGGCTTCCAGTTGAAGCTCGCATCCGCTACAAGACCATGGTGCTTGCCTACGGAGCTGTGAGGGGAACGGCACCGCAGTACCTCCAGGCTCTGATCAGGCCCTACACCCAAACAAGGGCACTGCGTTCATCCACCTCTGGCCTGCTCGCCTCCCTACCACTGAGGAAGTACAGTTCCCGCTCAGCCCAGTCAAAACTGTTCGCTGCTCTGGCCCCCAATGGTGGAACAAACTCCCTCACGACGCCAGGACAGCGGAGTCAATCACCACCTTCCGGAGACACCTGAAACCCCACCTCTTCAAGGAATACCTAGGATAGGATAAAGTAATCCTTCTCACCCCCCTTAAATGATTTAGATGCACTATTGTAAAGTGGCTGTTCCACTGGATGTCAGAAGGTGAATTCACCAATTTGTAAGTCGCTCTGGTTAAGAGCGTCTGCTAAATGACTTAAATGTAAATGTCTATTATAGTCCCAGTCAGAGAGATTCTCAACTAGAATAGCTACATTGTGTCCTTCCTCCACTTCCTGACAGTTCCACTAGGTTTCATAACATCACTGTATAATGTTCTAAGTTAATAGGAGACATACCGTAGATACACATTTACATCATTAATGACTGCATGGAAATCCATCAGGACAAAGTCAAATATGCCGCGCGCACGCACACGCACACACACACACACACACACACACACACACACACACAAACCAGATAGGACATGAATAAGTCAGCCCCTGAACAGATGGCTTCTCTCTCAGATAAGATAGAGTACTAGAAACACGCCACACGCCCTAAATGGTTCCCTATTCCCTACATAGAGCTCTGGTCAAAAGTAGTGCACTATAAATGGTTCCCTATTCCCTACATAGAGCTCTGGTCAAAAGTAGTGCACTATAAATGGAAAAGGGAGCCATTTGGGACACGGCCACTATCAGTCCATTGAAGTGCAGAGCAGCGTCCAGTATGTAGAAGCTTTATCATTGAGAGAACAGAGAGCGTTGGTTACTCTGTCAGGTCACGACCCCTGCCTGAAATACGACGCTTCCCGGCTAATGAGTAGCTGCAGTTTATACAGTAACTTTGGAAGTATTCAGACCCCTTGAGCTTTCCACATTTTGTTACGTTACAGCCTAATTACAAAACTGGTTAAATTGTTTTTTTCCCCGATCCTTTATCCACGTACAATACCCCATAATGACAAAGCAAAAACAGGCCAACTTTGTTTGCTAATTTATTACCAATAAAAAAAACTTTGTTGAAGCACCTTTGGCAGCGATTACAGCATCGAGTCTTCTTAGGTATGACGCTACAAGCTTGGCACATCTGTATTTGTGGAGTTTCTCTCATTCTTCTCTGCAGATCCTCTCAAGCTCTGTCAGGTTGGATGGGGAGTGTCGCTGCACAGCTACTTTCAGGCCTCTCCAGAGATGTTAGATCGGGTTCAAGTCCGGGCTCTGGCTGGGCCACTCAAGGACATTCAGAGACTTGTTCCAAGGCCACTCCTGTGTTGTCTTGGCTGTGTGCTTAGGGTCGTTGTCCTGTTGGAAGATGAACCTTTGCCCCAGTCTGAGGTCCAGCGCTCTGGAGCAGGTTTTCATCAAGGATCTCTCTGTACTTTGCTCCGTTCATCTTTGTCTCGATCCTGACGAGTCTACCAATTCCTGCTGCTGAAACACGTCCCTACAGCATGATGCTGCCACCACCATGATTCACTGTAGGGATGCTGCCACCACCATGCTTCACTGTAGGGATAGTGCCATGTTTCCTCCAGATGTGACACTTGGCATTCAGGCCAAAGAGTTCAATCTTGGTTTCATCAGGCGAGAGAACCAGAGAATCTTGTTTCTCTTTAACTCCTCATAGCTGAGATGAAGTTGTGTAAAGACAAGGTCATCAATAACTAACTTACCTGTCCTAGACCTCATCATAACTAAACACATGAGGACCTCATCATAACTAAACACATGAGGACCCCATCATAACTAAACACATGAGGACCTCATCATAACTAAACACATGAGGACCTCATCATAACTAAACACATGAGGACCTCATCATAACTAAACACACGAGGACCTCATCATAACTAAACACATGAGGACCTCATCATAACTAAACACATGAGGACGAGGTCATCAATAACTACCTTGTCTGTCCTAGACCTCATCATAACTAAACACATGACGACCTCATCATAACTAAACACATGAGGACCTCATCATTACTAAACACATGAGGACCTCATCATTACTAAACACATGAGGACCTCATCATTACTAAACACATGAGGACCTCATCATTACTAAACACATGAGGACCTCATCATAACTAAACACATGAGGACCTCATCATAACTAAACACACGAGGACCTCATCATAACTAAACACACGAGGACAAGGTCATCAATAACTACCTTGTCTGTCCTAGACCTCATCATAACTAAACACATGAGGACCTCATCATAGCTAAACACATGAGGACCTCATCATTACTAAACACACAAGGACCTCATCATAACTAAACACACAAGGACGAGGTCATCAATAACTACCTTGTCTGTCCTAGACCTCATCATAACTAAACACACGAGGACAAGGTCATCATTAACTGCTGTCACGTTCGTCATACGAATGAGACCAAGGTATAGCGTGCTATGTGTACATTATTCTTTATTTAAAGAATGAAACACTGAACAAACTAACAAAATACTAAACATAGAACAATATCCCACAAATACCAAAGGAATATGGCTACCTAAATATGGTCCCCAATCAGAGACAACGATAAACAGCTGCCTCTGATTGGGAACCATATCAGGCCACCATAAACATACAAATACCTAGACCTACAGAACTCTAGACAATTCAAAACCCCTAGACAATACAAAACCCCTAGACAATACAAAACCCCTAGACAATACAAAACCCCTAGACAATACAAAACCAATAGACAATCCAAAAACTAGCGTATCCACCCTAGTCACACCCTGACCTAACCAAAATATAAAGAAAACAGAGACATCTCAGGTCAGGGCGTGCCAACTGCTGTATGTGGCCTAGCCCTAAACCACTGTAATGTAAGCTAAGTCTCTTGCCTCCAGCTGCTTTCAGTGTTGCAATGTCAGGCTAAAAAACACAAGGTCCTCTCAGGTATGTAGCTTTTGGTTTGCAGCGTTCTATAATATAGTGATATAACATAGTAACATAATAATATCATATAATAACAACCTATAATAATATAATTTTTAATAATAATAATAATATCCTATATAATAATAATAATATCCTATATAATAATAATAATAATATCCTATATAATAATAATAATATCCTATATAATAATAATATCCTATAATAATAATAATATCCTATAATAATAATAATAATATCCTATATAATAATAATAATAGCCTATAATAATAATATCATATATAATAATAATAATAATATCATATATAATAATAATAATAATATCCTATATAATAATAATAATAATATCCTATATAATAATAATATCATGTATAATAATAATAATATCCTATATAATAATAATAATATCATATATAATAATAATAATATCCTATATAATAATAATAATATCCTATATAATAATAATATTATCATATATAATAATATCATATATAATAAAAATAATAATATCCTATATAATAATAATAGCCTATATAATAATAATAGCCTATAATAATAATATCATATATAATAATAATAATATCCTATATAATAATAATAATATCCTATATAATAATAATATCATATATAATAATAATAATATCATATATAATAATAATATCCTATATAATAATAATAATATCCTATATAATAATAATAATATCCTATATAATAATAATAATATCCTATATAATAATAATAATATCCTATATAATAATAATAATATCATATATAATAATAATAATATCATATATAATAATAATATTATCCTATATAATAATAATATTATCCTATATAATAATAATATTATCCTATATAATAATAATAATAATATCCTATATAATAATAATAATAATATCCTATATAATAATAATAATAATAATATCCTATATAATAATAATATTATCCTATATAATAATAATATTATCCTATATAATAATAATAATAATAATATCCTATATAATAATAATAATATTATCCTATATAATAATAATATTATCCTATATAATAATAATAATATCCTATATAATAATAATATTATCCTATATAATAATAATAATAATATCCTATATAATAATAATATCCTATATAATAATAATATCCTATATAATAATAATATCATATAATAATAATAATATCCTATATAATAATAATATTATCCTATATAATAATAATATCCTATATAATAATAATATCATATATAATAATAATATCATATAATAATAATAATATCCTATATAATAATAATATCCTATATAATAATAATATCCTATATAATAATAATAATAATATCCTATATAATAATAATATTATCCTATATAATAATAATATTATCCTATATAATAAGAATAATATCCTATATAATAATAATATTATCCTATATAATAATAATAATAATAATATCCTATATAATAATAATATTATCCTATATAATAATAATATTATCCTATATAATAATAATAATATCCTATATAATAATAATATTATCCTATATAATAATAATAATAATATCCTATATAATAATAATATCATATAATAATAATAATATCCTATATAATAATAATAGCCTATAATAATATCCTATATAATAATAATAATAATAATATCCTATATAATAATAATAATATCCTATATAATAATAATACAGACTCTTTTCTCCAAGGAGACTTACAGTCATGCATGCATACATTTTAGGCCTAAAATCAACCCCCACTATCCTGGTGTTGCAGGCGCCCTGCTCTGCCCACTGAGTTACAGTGAACCGCTAACCTTGAGAGTCTAGTTCAACACCTGCCAGGCAGAAGTGCTGTGGTGTCAAAATGGGAAAATGCTATGCTACAGATAACTTGCTTACCTCCAGCATGCTACTCTGTCAAACTATAGAACACATGACTAGCAAGATCTTCTAGACACCAACCGATAAGGATGGAGTAGGCTTGTGTGCTAACCAATAGGAATAGAGGAGATGTGTGGGCTAACCAATAGGAATAGATGAGATATGTGGGCTAACCAATAGGAAGAGAGGAGATCTGGGTACTAACCAATAGGAATAGAGGAGATGTGTGGGCTAACCAATAGGAATAGAGGAGATGTGTGTGCTAACCAATAGGAATAGAGGAGATGTGTGGGCTAACCAATAGGAATAGATTAGATATGTGGGCTAACCAATAGGAAGAAAGGAGATCTGGGTACTAACCAATAGGAATAGAGGAGATCTGGGTATTAACCAATAGGAATAGAGGAGATCTGGGTACTAACCAATAAGGATGGAGATCTGTGTAAATCAAATAACATTTTGTTGGTAACATACAAACGGTTAGCAGATGTTATTGCGAGTGTAGCGAAATGCTTGTGGTGTAGAGAAATGCTTTTACTGACCAACAGGGAAGGAGGAGATGTGTGTACTGACCAATAGGGATTGAGGAGATGTGTGTACTAACCAATAGGGATGGAGGAGATGTGTGTACTGTGTACTGACCAATAAGGATGGAGCAGATGTGTGTACTGACCAATAAGGATGGAGCAGATGTGTGTACTGACCTATAGGAATAGAGGAGATCTGTGTGTAGACGTCCAGCATGCGGTTTCCGTCCACGTCCACCAGGTAGTTTCCTCTGCTCTCCTCATAGTTACAGAAGAAATTGATTGCTCCCACATTCTGGGGGGGAGGGGGAGAGAGAGCGAGAGAGAGAGAAAGAGAGAAAGAGAGAGAAAAAAAAGAGAGAGACAGAGAGAGACACAGAGAGTGACAGAGAGTGACAGAGAGTGTGAGAGAGTGAGAGAGAGAGAGAGAGAGAGAGGGGGGGAGACAGAGAGAGAGTGACAGAGTGACAGAGACAAAGAGACAGAGAGACAGAGACAGAGAGACAGAGAGACAGAGTGACAGAGAGAGATAAGGTATTCATTCAGTTAACTCAGTCTAGACACAGAGAGAGACTGTGTGTCTGCGTTGTGTTTGTCTGCGCTGTGTGCGCATGCAAGTGTGTGACGCAATAATGAATTGTTTTATTCCATCATCAAAACAGCTTCAAACACACTCTCTCTCTCTCTCTCTCTCGGCATACCTGCATCTCTCCCAACTGTTTGGTCAGCTCCTGGTGGGGGAGGAGAAGGAGAGAGGGGGAGGAGAGAGGAGGAGGGAAGAGGGAGGGGAGGAGAGAGGAGGAGGGAGGGGAGGAGGCAAGAGGGAGGAGAGTAGAGGAGAGAGGAGGAGGAGGAGGG
The DNA here is from genome assembly GCF_036934945.1 of Oncorhynchus masou masou. Taxonomy (NCBI): domain Eukaryota; kingdom Metazoa; phylum Chordata; class Actinopteri; order Salmoniformes; family Salmonidae; genus Oncorhynchus; species Oncorhynchus masou. Next base: position 37,355,257 of record NC_088225.1, read on the forward strand.
AAGAGGGAGGGGAGGAGATGAAGAGAGAGATGTTAGGTCAGGGTGGTTCCTCAACAGTAGGTTAATGTATCTCAAAATGGCAGTCTATTCCCTCCATAGTGCCCTGGTCTAATACAGTCTATTCCCTCCATAGTGCCCTGGTCTAATACAGTCTATTCCCTCCATAGTGCCCTGGTCTAATACAGTCTATTCCCTCCATAGTGCCCTGGTCTAATACAGTCTATTCCCTCCATAGTGCCCTGGTCTAATACAGTCTATTCCCTCCATAGTGCAGTCTATTCCCTCCATAGTGCCCTGGTCTAATACAGTCTATTCCCTCCATAGTGCCCTGGTCTAATACAGTCTATTCCCTCCATAGTGCCCTGGTCTAATACAGTCTATTCCCTCCATAGTGCCCTGGTCTAATACAGTCTATTCCCTCCATAGTGCAGTCTATTCCCTCCATAGTGCCCTGGTCTAATACAGTCTATTCCCTCCATAGTGCCCTGGTCTAATACAGTCTATTCCCTCCATAGTGCCCTGGTCTAATACAGTCTATTCCCTCCATAGTGGCAGTCTATTCCCTCCATAGTGCCCTGGTCTAATACAGTCTATTCCCTCCTTAGTGCCCTGGTCTAATACAGTCTATTCCCTCCATAGTGCCCTGGTCTAATACAGTCTATTCCCTCCATAGTGCCCTGGTCTAATACAGTCTATTCCCTCCATAGTGCCCTGGTCTAATACAGTCTATTCCCTCCTTAGTGCCCTGGTCTAATACAGTCTATTCCCTCCATAGTGCCCTGGTCTAATACAGTCTATTCCCTCCATAGTGCCCTGGTCTAATACATTCTATTCCCTCCATAGTGCCCTGGTCTAATTCAGTCTATTCCCTCCATAGTGCCCTGGTCTAATGCAGTCTATTCCCTCCATAGTGCCCTGGTCTAATACAGTCTATTCCTCCATAGTGCCCTGGTCTAATACAGTCTATTCCCTCCATAGTGCCCTGGTCTAATACAGTCTATTCCCTCCATAGTGCCCTGGTCTAATACAGTCTATTCCCTCCATAGTGCCCTGGTCTAATACAGTCTATTCCCTCCATAGTGCCCTGGTCTAATGCAGTCTATTCCCTCCATAGTGCCCTGGTCTAATGCAGTCTATTCCCTCCATAGTGCCCTGGTCTAATGCAGTCTATTCCCTCTAATGCAGTATATTCCCATAGTGCCCCTGGTCTAATACAGTCTATTCCCTCCATAGTGCCCTGGTCTAATGCAGTCTATTCCCTCCATAGTGCCCTGGTCTAATACAGTCTATTCCCTCCATAGTGCCCTGGTCTAATACAGTCTATTCCCTCCATAGTGCCCTGGTCTAATGCAGTCTATTCACTCCATAGTGCCCTGGTCTAATGCAGTCTATTCCTCCATAGTGCCCTGGTCTAATACAGTCTATTCCCTCCATAGTGCCCTGGTCTAATACAGTCTATTCCTCCATAGTGCCCTGGTCTAATGCAGTCTATTCCCTCCATAGTGCCCTGGTCTAATGCAGTCTATTCCCTCCATAGTGCCCTGGTCTAATACAGTCTATTCCCTCCATAGTGCCCTGGTCTAATACAGTCTATTCCCTCCATAGTGCCCTGGTCTAATGCAGTCTATTCCCTCCATAGTGCCCTGGTCTAATGCAGTCTATTCCCTCCATAGTGCCCTGGTCTAATACAGTCTATTCCCTCCATAGTGCCCTGGTCTAATGCAGTCTATTCCCTCCATAGTGCCCTGGTCTAATGCAGTCTATTCCCTCCATAGTGCCCTGGTCTAATACAGTCTATTCCCTCCATAGTGCCCTGGTCTAATACAGTCTATTCCCTCCATAGTGCCCTGGTCTAATACAGTCTATTCCCTCCATAGTGCCCTGGTCTAATGCAGTCTATTCCCTCCATAGTAACCTGGTCTAATGCAGTCTATTCCCTCCATAGTGCCCTGGTCTAATGCAGTCTATTCCCTCCATAGTGCCCTGGTCTAATACAGTCTATTCCCTCCATAGTGCCCTGGTCTAATACAGTCTATTCCCTCCATAGTGCCCTGGTCTAATACAGTCTATTCCCTCCATAGTGCCCTGGTCTAATACAGTCTATTCCCTCCATAGTGCAGTCTATTCCCTCCATAGTGCCCTAGTCTAATACAGTCTATTCCCTCCATAGTGCCCTGGTCTAATGCAGTCTATTCCCTCCATAGTGCCCTGGTCTAATACAGTCTATTCCCTCCATAGTGCCCTGGTCTAATACAGTCTATTCCCTCCATAGTGCCCTGGTCTAATACAGTCTATTCCCTCCATAGTGCCCTGGTCTAATGCAGTCTATTCCCTCCATAGTGCCCTGGTCTAATGCAGTCTATTCCCTCCATAGTGCCCTGGTCTAATACAGTCTATTCCCTCCATAGTGCCCTGGTCTAATACAGTCTATTCCCTCCATTGTGCCCTGGTCTAATGCAGTCTATTCCCTCCATAGTGCCCTGGTCTAATACAGTCTATTCCCTCCATAGTGCCCTGGTCTAATACAGTATATTCCCTCCATAGTGCCCTGGTCTAATACAGTCTATTCCCTCCATAGTGCCCTGGTCTAATACAGTCTATTCCTCCATAGTGCCCTGGTCTAATACAGTCTATTCCCTCCATAGTGCCCTGGTCTAATACAGTCTATTCCCTCCATAGTGCCCTGGTCTAATACAGTCTATTCCCTCCATAGTGCCCTGGTCTAATACAGTCTTTTCCTCCATAGTGCCCTGGTCTAATGCAGTCTATTCCCTCCATAATGCCCTGGTCTAATGCAGTCTATTCCCTCCATAGTGCCCTGGTCTAATGCAGTCTATTCCCTCCATAGTGCCCTGGTCTAATACAGTCTATTCCCTCCATAGTGCCCTGGTCTAATACAGTCTATTCCCTCCATAGTGCCCTGGTCTAATACAGTCTATTCCCTCCATAGTGCAGTCTATTCCCTCCATAGTGCCCTGGTCTAATGCAGTCTATTCCCTCCATAGTGCCCTGGTCTAATACAGTCTATTCCCTCCATAGTGCCCTGGTCTAATACAGTCTATTCCCTCCATAGTGCCCTGGTCTAATACAGTCTATTCCCTCCATAGTGCCCTGGTCTAATGCAGTCTATTCCCTCCATAGTGCCCTGGTCTAATACAGTCTATTCCCTCCATAGTGCCCTGGTCTAATACAGTCTATTCCCTCCATAGTGCCCTGGTCTAATACAGTCTATTCCCTCCATAGTGCAGTCTATTCCTCCATAGTGCCCTGGTCTAATACAGTCTATTCCCTCCATAGTGCCCTGGTCTAATACAGTCTATTCCCTCCATAGTGCCCTGGTCTAATACAGTCTATTCCCTCCATAGTGCCCTGGTCTAATACAGTCTATTCCCTCCATAGTGCCCTGGTCTAATACAGTCTATTCCCTCCATAGTGCAGTCTATTCCCTCCATAGTGCCCTGGTCTAATACAGTCTATTCCCTCCATAGTGCCCTGGTCTAATACAGTCTATTCTCCTCCATAGTGCCTGGTCTAATACAGTCTATTCCCTCCATAGTGCAGTCTATTCCCTCCATAGTGCCCTGGTCTAATACAGTCTATTCCCTCCATAGTGCCCTGGTCTAATACAGTCTATTCCCTCCATAGTGCCCTGGTCTAATACAGTCTATTCCCTCCATAGTGCCCTGGTCGAATACAGTCTATTCCCTCCATAGTGCCCTGGTCTAATACAGTCTATTCCCTCCATAGTGCCCTGGTCTAATACAGTCTATTCCCTCCATAGTGCCCTGGTCTAATACAGTCTATTCCCTCCATAGTGCCCTGGTCTAATACAGTCTATTCCCTCCATAGTGCAGTCTATTCCCTCCATAGTGCAGTCTATTCCCTCCATAGTGCCCTGGTCTAATGCAGCCTATTCCCTCCATAGTGCCCTGGTCTAATACAGTCTATTCCCTCCATAGTGCCCTGGTCTAATACAGTCTATTCCCTCCATAGTGCAGTCTATTCCCTCCATAGTGCAGTCTATTCCCTCCATAGTGCCCTGGTCTAATGCAGTCTATTCCCTCCATAGTGCCCTGGTCTAATACAGTCTATTCCCTCCATAGTGCACTGGTCTAATACAGTCTATTCCCTCCATAGTGCACTGGTCTAATACAGTCTATTCCCTCCATAGTGCCCTGGTCTAATACAGTCTATTCCCTCCATAGTGCCCTGGTCGAATACAGTCTATTCCCTCCATAGTGCCCTGGTCTAATACAGTCTATTCCCTCCATAGTGCCCTGGTCTAATACAGTCTATTCCCTCCATAGTGCCCTGGTCTAATACAGTCTATTCCCTCCATAGTGCCCTGGTCTAATACAGTCTATTCCCTCCATAGTGCCCTGGTCTAATGCAGCCTATTCCCTCCATAGTGCCCTGGTCTAATACAGTCTATTCCCTCCATAGTGCCCTGGTCTAATGCAGTCTATTCCCTCCATAGTGCCCTGGTCTAATACAGTCTATTCCCTCCATAGTGCCCTGGTCTAATGCAGCCTATTCCCTCCATAGTACAGTCTATTCCCTCCATAGTGCCCTGGTCTAATACAGTCTATTCCCTCCATAATGCAGTCTATTCCCTCCATAGTGCCCTGGTCTAATACAGTCTATTCCCTCCATAATGCAGTCTATTCCCTCCATAGTGCCCTGGTCTAATACAGTCTATTCCCTCCATAGTGCCCTGGTCTAATGCAGTCTATTCCCTCCATAGTGCCCTGGTCTAATACAGTCTATTCCCTCCATAATGCAGTCTATTCCCTCCATAGTGCCCTGGTCTAATACAGTCTATTCCCTCCATAGTGCACTGGTCTAATGCAGTCTATTCCCTCCATAGTGCCCTGGTCTAATGCAGCCTATTCCCTCCATAGTGCCCTGGTCTAATACAGCCTATTCCCTCCTTAGGGTTCTGTTTGGGACGAAGTCTGTGTGCAACAGAGTGTTCAGGATGGGTGTGTACAGTCCACTGTTCCCATCGCAGGGTCACACAGAGGTCACCACTGAACATGACCCATGTCAAACAGAAGGAGCCAGACAGCTATAGTTCCTACTGGTCCATGGTGCTGTTAGTGGCGTACAGGGACTCTGTGTGGTTCAGTACCTGTTAACAGACAGCTATAGTTCCTACTGGTCCATGGTGCTGTTAGTGGCGTACAGGGACTCTGTGTGGTTCAGTACCTGTTAATAGACAGCTATAGTTCCTACTGGTCCATGGTGCTGTTAGTGGCGTACAGGGACTCTGTGTGGTTCAGTACCTGTTAACAGACAGCTATAGTTCCTACTGGTCCATGGTGCTGTTAGTGGCGTACAGGGGCTCTGTGTGGTTCAGTACCTGTTAATAGACAGCTATAGTTCCTACTGGTCCATGGTGCTGTTAGTGGCGTACAGGGACTCTGTGTGGTTCAGTACCTGTTAACAGACAGCTATAGTTCCTACTGGTCCATGGTGCTGTTAGTGGCGTACAGGGACTCTGTGTGGTTCAGTACCTGTTAACAGACAGCTATAGTTCCTACTGGTCCATGGTGCTGTTAGTGGCGTACAGGGACTCTGTGTGGTTCAGTACCTGTTAATAGACAGCTATAGTTCCTACTGGTCCATGGTGCTGTTAGTGGCGTACAGGGACTCTGTGTGGTTCAGTACCTGTTAACAGACAGCTATAGTTCCTACTGGTCCATGGTGCTGTTAGTGGCGTACAGGGGCTCTGTGTGGTTCAGTACCTGTTAATAGACAGCTATAGTTCCTACTGGTCCATGGTGCTGTTAGTGGCGTACAGGGACTCTGTGTGGTTCAGTACCTGTTAACAGACAGCTATAGTTCCTACTGGTCCATGGTGCTGTTAGTGGCGTACAGGGACTCTGTGTGGTTCAGTACCTGTTAACAGACAGCTATAGTTCCTACTGGTCCATGGTGCTGTTAGTGGCGTACAGGGACTCTGTGTGGTTCAGTACCTGTTAATAGACAGCTATAGTTCCTACTGGTCCATGGTGCTGTTAGTGGCGTACAGGGACTCTGTGTGGTTCAGTACCTGTTAACAGACAGCTATAGTTCCTACTGGTCCATGGTGCTGTTAGTGGCGTACAGGGACTCTGTGTGGTTCAGTACCTGTTAACAGACAGCTATAGTTCCTACTGGTCCATGGTGCTGTTAGTGGCGTACAGGGACTCTGTGTGGTTCAGTACCTGTTAACAGACAGCTATAGTTCCTACTGGTCCATGGTGCTGTTAGTGGCGTACAGGGGCTCTGTGTGGTTCAGTACCTGTTAACAGACAGCTATAGTTCCTACTGGTCCATGGTGCTGTTAGTGGCGTACAGGGACTCTGTGTGGTTCAGTACCTGTTAACAGACAGCTATAGTTCCTACTGGTCCATGGTGCTGTTAGTGGCGTACAGGGACTCTGTGTGGTTCAGTACCTGTTAACAGACAGCTATAGTTCCTACTGGTCCATGGTGCTGTTAGTGGCGTACAGGGGCTCTGTGTGGTTCAGTACCTGTTAACAGACAGCTATAGTTCCTACTGGTCCATGGTGCTGTTAGTGGCGTACAGGGGCTCTGTGTGGTTCAGTACCTGTTAACAGACAGCTATAGTTCCTACTGGTCCATGGTGCTGTTAGTGGCGTACAGGGGCTCTGTGTGGTTCAGTACCTGTTAACAGACAGCTATAGTTCCTACTGGTCCATGGTGCTGTTAGTGGCGTACAGGGGCTCTGTGTGGTTCAGTACCTTGGAACGGGGTCCTGGGACCTCGGTCTTCATGGACGGCCCGTCGTACTCAAACTCCATCTGAGTCTTAGCTGCTGCCTTACTCGCATACCTGCAGCCTGTCCACACACACACACACACACACACACACACACACACACACACACACACACACACACAGTTAAGGCAATGCTGTGTTGCTGACTTGATCCTTCATCTTAACCTTCGACAAGGACAAACCCTCCATTCATTAAGCCGTATCAGCCTTAGTTCCTGTCTGTCTGGCCACAGGGTGATATCATTAGTCTGTCTGGCCACAGGGTGATATCATTAGTCTGTCTGGCCACAGGGTGATATCATTAGTCCGTCTGGCCACAGGGTGATATCATTAGTCCGTCTGGCCACAGGGTGATATCATTAGTCCGTCTGGCCACAGGGTGATATCATTAGTCCGTCTGGCCACAGGGTGATATCATTAGTCCGTCTGGCCACAGGGTGATATCATTAGTCCGTCTGGCCACAGGGTGATATCATTAGTCCGTCTGGCCACAGGGTGATATCATTAGTCCGTCTGGCCACAGGGTGATATCATTAGTCCGTCTGGCCACAGGGTGATATCATTAGTCCGTCTGGCCACAGGGTGATATCATTAGTCCGTCTGGCACACAGGGTGATATCATTAGTCCGTCTGGCACACAGGGTGATATCATTAGTCCGTCTGGCCACGGGGTGATATCATTAGTCCGTCTGGCCACGGGGTGATATCATTAGTCCGTCTGGCCACGGGGTGATATCATTAGTCCGTCTGGCCACGGGGTGATATCATTAGTCCGTCTGGCCACGGGGTGATATCATTAGTCTGTCTGGACACAGGGTGATATCATTAGTCTGTCTGGCCACAGGGTGATATCATTAGTCCGTCTGGCCACAGGGTGATATCATTAGTCCGTCTGGCCACAGGGTGATATCATTAGTCCGTCTGGCCACAGGGTGATATCATTAGTCCGTCTGGCCACAGGGTGATATCATTAGTCCGTCTGGCCACAGGGTGATATCATTAGTCCGTCTGGCCACAGGGTGATATCATTAGTCCGTCTGGCACACAGGGTGATATCATTAGTCCGTCTGGCCACAGGGTGATATCATTAGTCCGTCTGGCCACTGGGTGATATCATTAGTCCGTCTGGCCACGGGGTGATATCATTAGTCCGTCTGGCCACAGGGTGATATCATTAGTCTGTCTGGCCACAGGGTGATATCATTAGTCTGTCTGGCCACAGGGTGATATCATTAGTCTGTCTGGCCACAGGGTGATATCATTAGTCTGTCTGGCCACAGGGTGATATCATTAGTCTGTCTGGCCACAGGGTGATATCATTAGTCTGTCTGGCCACAGGGTGATATCATTAGTCTGTCTGGCCACAGGGTGATATCATTAGTCCGTCTGGCCACAGGGTGATATCATTAGTCTGTCTGGCCACAGGGTGATATCATTAGTCTGTCTGGCCACAGGGGTGATATCATTAGTCTGTCTGGCCACAGGGTGATATCAGTAGTCTGTCTGGCCACAGGGTGATATCATTAGTCTGTCTGGCCACAGGGTGATATCATTAGTCTGTCTGGCCACAGGGTGATAACATTAGTCTGTCTGGCCACAGGGTGAAATCATTAGTCTGTCTGGCCACAGGGTGATACCATTAGTCTGTATTGCCACAGGGTGATATCATTAGTCTGTTTGGCCACAGGGTATGTAGGGTGATATCATTAGTCTGTCTGGCCACAGGGTATGTAGGGTGATATCATTAGTCTGTCTGGCCACAGGGTGATACCATTAGTCTGTCTGGCCACAGGGTGATATCATTAGTCTGTCTGGCCACAGGGTATGTAGGGTGATATCATTAGTCTGTCTGGCCACAGGGTGATATCATTAGTCTGTCTGGCCACAGGGTGATACCATTAGTCTGTCTGGCCACAGGGTGATATCATTAGTCTGTCTGGCCACAGGGTATGTAGGGTGATATCATTAGTCTGTCTGGCCACAGGGTGATATCATTAGTCTGTCTGGCCACAGGGTGATATCATTAGTCTGTCTGGCCACAGGGTATGTAGGGTGATATCATTAGTCTGTCTGGCCACAGGGTATGTAGGGTGATATCATTAGTCTGTCTGGCCACAGGGTATGTAGGGTGATACCATTAGTCTGTCTGGCTACAGGGTGATACCATTAGTCTGTCTGGCCACAGGGTATGTATGGTGATATCATTAGTCTGTCTGGCCACAGGGTATGTATGGTGATATCATTAGTCTGTCTGGCCACAGGGTATGTAGGGTGATACCATTAGTCTGTCTGGCTACAGGGTGATACCATTAGTCTGTCTGGCCACAGGGTATGTATGGTGATATCATTAGTCTGTCTGGCCACAGGGTATGTATGGTGATATCATTAGTCTGTCTGGCCACAGGGTATGTAGGGTGATACCATTAGTCTGTCTGGCTACAGGGTGATACCATTAGTCTGTCTTAACCATGTAGCTGACCTCTGTTTTATGATTGAGGAAGCTGACTCATTAAGAGACTGTTGGCTACAGGGAACAGCAGCAAGGTCAGTAGTGTGACGTTTCTACCAGTGTGTGTGTGTGTGTGTGTGTGTATACCAAACAGTGATATAACTGGAATAGAGCTGATTGCATATAGATATTACCTCTAACAGACATAACCATAACCTGTACACACTACTGTTCCTACTACCTCTTATGTGTGTGTGAGGGGCGTGTGTGAGCGGAGTGTGTGAGCGGAGTGTGTGAGCGGCGTGTGTGAGCGGAGTGTGTGAGCGGAGTGTGTGAGCGGAGTGTGTGAGCGGCGTGTGTGAGCGGAGTGTGTGAGCGGAGTGTGTGGCGGAGTGTGTGAGCGGCGTGTGTGAGCGGTGTGTGAGCGCGTGTGTGAGCGGAGTGTGTGAGCGGAGTGTGTGAGCGGAGTGTGTGAGCGGTGTGTGTGAGCGGTGTGTGTGAGCGCGTGTGTGAGCGGGTGTGTGAGCGTGTGTGAGCGGAGTGTGTGAGCGGAGTGTGTGAGCGGAGTGTGTGAGCGGTGTGTGTGAGCGGAGTGTGTGAGCGGAGTGTGTGAGCGGAGTGTGTGAGCGGAGTGTGTGTGAGTAGAGTGTGTGAGCGGTGTGTGTGAGCGGTGTGTGTGAGGGGAGTGTGTGAGCGGAGTGTGTGAGCGGAGTGTGTGAGCGGAGTGTGTGAGCGGAGTGTTTGAGCGGAGTGTGTGAGCGGTGTGTGTGAGGGGGAGTGTGTGAGGGGAGTGTGTGAGCGTGTGTGTGAGCGGAGTGTGTGAGGGGAGTGTGTGAGGGGAGTGTGTGAGCGGTGTGTGTGAGTGGAGTGTGTGAGCGGTGTGTGTGAGTAGAGTGTGTGTGTGAGCGGTGTGTGTGAGTAGAGTGTGTGTGAGCGGAGTGTGTGAGTGGGAGTGTGTGAGCGGTGTGTGTGAGCGGAGTGTGTGAGCGGAGTGTGAGCGGTGTGTGTGAGCGGTGTGTGTGAGCGGTGTGTGTGAGCGGTGTGTGAGCGGTGTGTGTGAGCGGAGTGTGTGAGCGGTGTGTGTGAGCGGTGTGTGTGAGGGGAGTGTGTGAGGAGTGTGTGAGGGAGTGTGTGAGCGGTGTGTGTGAGCGGAGTGTGTGAGCGGTGTGAGCGGAGTGTGTGAGCGGAGTGTGTGAGCGGGTGTGTGAGCTGTGTGTGTGAGCGGTGTGTGTGGCGGTGTGTGTGAGCTGTGTGTGTGAGCGGTGTGTGTGAGGGTGTGTGAGGGGGAGTGTGTGAGGGGAGTGTGAGCGGTGTGTGTGGCGGTGTGTGAGCGGTGTGTGTGAGCGGAGTGTGTGAGCGGAGTGTGTGAGCGGAGTGTGTGAGCGGTGTGTGGGAGGGGAGTGTGTGGCGGAGTGTGTGAGCGGTGTGTGTGAGCGGGTGTGTGTGAGGGAGTGTGTGAGCGGTGTGTGTGAGGAGTGTGTGAGGGGAGTGTGTGAGGGAGTGTGTGAGCGGTGTGTGTGAGCGGAGTGTGTAAACGGAGTGTGTGAGCGGAGTGTGTGAGCGGTGTGTGTGAGCGGTGTGTGAGCGGTGTGTGTGAGCTGTGTGTGTGAGCGGTGTGTGTGAGGGGAGTGTGTGAGGGGAGTGTGTGAGCGGTGTGTGTGAGCGGTGTGTGTGAGCGGTGTGTGTGAGCGGAGTGTGTGAGCGGAGTGTGTAAGGGGAGTGTGTGAGCGGAGTGTGTGAGCGGAGTGTGTGAGCGGTGTGTGTGAGCGGTGTGTGTGAGGGGAGTGTGTGAGCGGTGTGTGTGAGCGGAGTGTGTGAGGGGAGTGTGTGAGCGGAGTGTGTGAGGGGAGTGTGTGAGCGGAGTGTGTGAGGGGAGTGTGTGAGGGGAGTGTGTGAGCGGTGTGTGTGCTTGCCTACGGAGCTGTGAGGGGAACGGCACCGCAGTACCTCCAGGCTCTGATCAGGCCCTACACCCAAGCAAGGGCACTGCGTTCATCCACCTCTGGCCTGCTCGCCTCCCTACCATTGAGGAAGTACAGTTCCCGCTCAGCCCAGTCAAAACTGTTCGCTGCTCTGGCCCCCCAATGGTGGAACAAACTCCCTCACGACGCCAGGACAGCGGAGTCAATCACCACCTTCCGGAGACACCTGAAACCCCACCTCTTCAAGGAATACCTAGGATAGGATAAGTAATCCTTCTCACCACCCCCTTAATGATTTAGATGCACTATTGTAAAGTGGCTGTTCCACTGGATGTCAGAAGGTGAATTCACCAATTTGTAAGTCGCTCTGGATAAGAGCGTCTGCTAAATGACTTAAATGTAATGTAAATGAGCGTTGTGTACCTGGTGCAGTGAGCCTGAGGTTCTGCTGGAGGGAGAGGACCAGCTGCCTGCTGAGCAGAGAGGTCGCCATGACTCAGAACAACAGAATGAGGTAGAGAGAGAAGGACAGTCCTCAACACCTGCCTTCACGCCACCTGAAGACGGAGGCTGAAATGTCATATACAATCAGAGGACACACACACAGAGAGACAGAGAGACAGAGAGACAGAGAGACAGAGAGAGAGAGAGAGAGAGAGGGCTAAGGCATAGGTACAGTTCTCAGACAGACAGTGAGAGGTGTCTGTGTGTGTGTGTGTGTGTGTGTGTGTGTGTGTGTGTGTGTGTGTGAGGCGTTATGGGTAGGGTTATGATAACTAAAAGGCATCAGAGGACAACTGACTGGCTTCACAAATCCTATCAGGTTTTGATTACCTGTATAAATCCCCAGGTTGTATAAATCCCCAGGTTGTATAAATCCCCAGGTGGTATAAACTGTATAAATCCCCAGGTTGTATAAATCCCCAGGTTGTATAAACTGTATAAATCCCCAGGTGTATAAACTGTATAAATCCCCAGGTTGTATAAACTGTATAAATCCCCAGGTGGTATAAACTGTATAAATCCCCAGGTGGTATAAACTGTATAAATCCCCAGGTTGTATAAACTGTATAAATCCCCAGGTTGTATAAACTGTATAAATCCCCAGTTGTATAAATCCCCAGGTTGTATAAACTGTATAAATCCCCAGGTGGTATAAACTGTATAAATCCCCAGGTGGTATTGTATAAATCCCCAGGTTGTATAAACTGTATAAATCCCCAGGTTGTATAAATCCCCAGGTTGTATAAACTGTATAAATCCCCAGGTTGTATAAACTGTATAAATCCCCAGGTGGTATAAACTGTATAAATCCCCAGGTGGTATAAACTGTATAAATCCCCAGGTTGTATAAACTGTATAAATCCCCAGGTGGTATAAACTGTATAAATCCCCAGGTTGTATAAATCCCCAGGTTGTATAAACTGTATAAATCCCCAGGTTGTATAAACTGTATAAATCCCCAGGTGGTATAAACTGTATAAATCCCCAGGTGGTATAAACTGTATAAATCCCCAGGTTGTATAAATCCCCAGGTGGTATAAACTGTATAAATCCCCAGGTTGTATAAATCCTATCAGGTTGTATAAACTGTATAAATCCCCAGGTGGTAAAAACTGTATAAATCCCCAGGTGGTATAAACTGTATAAATCCCCAGGTGGTATAAACTGTTTAAATCCCCAGGTTGTATAAATCCCCAGGTTGTATAAACTGTATAAATCCCCAGGTTGTATAAATCCCCAGGTGGTATAAACTGTATAAATCCCCAGGTTTTCTAAACTGTATAAATCCCCAGGTGGTATAAACTGTATAAATCCCCAGGTGGTATAAACTGTATAAATCCACAGGTTGTATAAATCCCCAGGTGGTATAAACTGTATAAATCCCCAGGTTGTATAAACTGTATAAACTGTATAAATGTTAACAGAGAAGCCAGTCTCCAGGTCTTTACTCTCTACATGTTAACAGAGAAGCCAGTCTCCAGGTCTTTAGTCTCTCCATGTTAACAGAGAAGCCAGTCTCCAGGTCTTTAGTCCCTACATGTTAACAGAGAAGCCAGTCTCCAAGTCTTTAGTCTCTCCATGTTAACAGAGAAGCCAGTCTCCAGGTCTTTAGTCTCTCCATGTTAACAGAGAAGCCAGTGTCCAGGTCTTTAGTCTCTCCATGTTAACAGAGAAGCCAGTCTCCAGGTCTTTAGTCTCTCCATGTTAACAGAGAAGCCAGTCTCCAGGTCTTTAGTCTCTCCATGTTAACAGAGAAGCCATGTCTCCAGGTCTTTAGTCTCTCCATGTTAACAGAGAAGCCAGTCTCCAGGTCTTTAGTCTCTCCATGTTAACAGAGAAGCCAGTGTCCAGGTCTTTAGTCTCTCCATGTTAACAGAGAAGCCAGTGTCCAGGTCTTTAGTCTCTCCATGTTAACAGAGAAGCCAGTCTCCAGGTCTTTAGTCTCTCCATGTTAACAGAGAAGCCAGTCTCCAGGTCTTTAGTCTCTCCATGTTAACAGAGAAGCCAGTCTCCAGGTCTTTAGTCTCTCCATGTTAACAGAGAAGCCAGTCTCCAGGTCTTTAGTCTCTCCATGTTAACAGAGAAGCCAGTCTCCAGGTCTTTAGTCTCTCCATGTTAACAGAGAAGCCAGTCTCCGGGTCTTTAGTCTCTCCATGTTAACAGAGAAGCCAGTCTCCGGTCTTTAGTCTCTCCATGTTAACAGAGAAGCCAGTCTCCGGGTCTTTAGTCTCTCCATGTTAACAGAGAAGCCAGTCTCCGGGTCTTTAGTCTCTCCATGTTAACAGAGAAGCCAGTCTCCGGGTCTTTAGTCTCTCCATGTTAACAGAGAAGCCAGTCTCCGGGTCTTTAGTCTCTCCATGTTAACAGAAGCCAGTCTCCGGGTCTTTAGTCTCTCCATGTTAACAGAGAAGCCAGTCTCCGGGTCTTTAGTCTCTCCATGTTAACAGAGAAGCCAGTCTCCGGGTCTTTAGTCTCTCCATGTTAACAGAGAAGCCAGTCTCGGGTCTTTAGTCTCTCCATGTTAACAGAGAAGCCAGTCTCCGGGTCTTTAGTCTCTCCATGTTAACAGAGAAGCCAGTCTCCGGGTCTTTAGTCTCTCCATGTTAACAGAGAAGTCCAGTCTCCGGGTCTTTAGTCTCTCCATGTTAACAGAGAAGCCAGTCTCCGGGTCTTTAGTCTCTCCATGTTAACAGAGAAGCCAGTCTCCAGGTCTTTAGTCTCTCCATGTTAACAGAGAAGCCAGTCTCCGGGTCTTTAGTCTCTCCATGTTAACAGAGAAGCCAGTCTCCAGGTCTTTAGTCTCTCCATGTTAACAGAGAAGCCAGTCTCCGGGTCTTTAGTCTCTCCATGTTAACAGAGAAGCCAGTCTCCGGGTCTTTAGTCTCTCCATGTTAACAGAGAAGCCAGTCTCCAGGTCTTTAGTCTCTCCATGTTAACAGAGAAGCCAGTCTCCGGGTCTTTAGTCTCTCCATGTTAACAGAGAAGCCAGTCTCCAGGTCTTTAGTCTCTCCATGTTAACAGAGAAGCCAGTCTCCAGGTCTTTAGTCTCTCCATGTTAACAGAGAAGCCAGTCTCCAGGTCTTTAGTCTCTCCATGTTAACAGAGAAGCCAGTCTCCAGGTCTTTAGTCTCTCCATGTTAACAGAGCCAGTCTCCAGGTCTTTAGTCTCCATGTTAACAGAGAAGTCTCCAGGTCTTTAGTCTCCCAGAGAAGGTCTTTAGTCTCTCCATGTTAACAGAGAAGCCAGTCTCCAGGTCTTTAGTCTCTCCATGTTAACAGAGAAGCCAGTCTCCAGGTCTTTAGTCTCTCCATGTTAACAGAGAAGCCAGTCTCCAGGTCTTTAGTCTCTCCATGTTAACAGAGAAGCCAGTCTCCAGGTCTTTAGTCTCTCCATGTTAACAGAGAAGCCAGTCTCCAGGTCTTTAGTCTCTCCATGTTAACAGAGAAGCCATGTCTCCAGGTCTTTAGTCTCTCCATGTTAACAGAGAAGCCAGTCTCCAGGTCTTTAGTCTCTCCATGTTAACAGAGAAGCCAGTCTCCGGGTCTTTAGTCTCTCCATGTCTCCAGGTCTTTAGTCTCTCCATGTTAACAGAGAAGCCAGTCTCCAGGTCTTTAGTCTCTCCATGTTAACAGAGAAGCCAGTCTCCAGGTCTTTAGTCTCTCCATGTTAACAGAGAAGCCAGTCTCCAGGTCTTTAGTCTCTCCATGTTAACAGAGAAGCCAGTCTCCAGGTCTTTAGTCTCTCCATGTTAACAGAGAAGCCAGTCTCCAGGTCTTTAGTCTCTCCATGTTAACAGAGAAGCCAGTCTCCAGGTCTTTAGTCTCTCCATGTTAACAGAGAAGCCAGTCTCCAGGTCTTTAGTCTCTCCATGTTAACAGAGAAGCAGTCTCCAGGTCTTTAGTCTCTCCATGTTAACAGAGAAGCCAGTCTCCAGGTCTTTAGTCTCTCCATGTTAACAGAGAAGCCAGTCTCCAGGTCTTTAGTCTCTCCATGTTAACAGAGAAGCCAGTCTCCAGGTCTTTAGTCTCTCCATGTTAACAGAGAAGCCAGTCTCCAGGTCTTTAGTCTC
Organism: Oncorhynchus masou masou; assembly: GCF_036934945.1. Classification (NCBI taxonomy): domain Eukaryota; kingdom Metazoa; phylum Chordata; class Actinopteri; order Salmoniformes; family Salmonidae; genus Oncorhynchus; species Oncorhynchus masou. The sequence goes on from NC_088225.1 coordinate 37,370,987, forward strand.
TCCATGTTAACAGAGAAGCCAGTCTCCAGGTCTTTAGTCTCTCCATGTTAACAGAGAAGCCAGTCTCCAGGTCTTTAGTCTCTCCATTAGTCTCAGGTCTCCATGTTAACAGAGAAGCCAGTCTCCAGGTCTTTAGTCTCTCCATGTTAACAGAGAAGCCAGTCTCCAGGTCTTTAGTCTCTCCATGTTAACAGAGAAGCCAGTCTCCAGGTCTTTAGTCTCTCCATGTTAACAGAGAAGCCAGTCTCCAGGTCTTTAGTCTCTCCATGTTAACAGAGAAGCCAGTCTCCAGGTCTTTAGTCTCTCCATGTTAACAGAGAAGCCAGTCTCCAGGTCTTTAGTCTCTCCATGTTAACAGAAGCCAGTCTCCAGGTCTTTAGTCTCTCCATGTTAACAGAGAAGCCAGTCTCCAGGTCTTTAGTCTCTCCATGTTAACAGAGAAGCCAGTCTCCAGGTCTTTAGTCTCTCCATGTTAACAGAGAAGCCAGTCTCCAGGTCTTTAGTCTCTCCATGTTAACAGAGAAGCCAGTCTCCAGGTCTTTAGTCTCTCCATGTTAACAGAGAAGCCAGTCTCCAGGTCTTTAGTCTCTCCATGTTAACAGAGAAGCCAGTCTCCAGGTCTTTAGTCTCTCCATGTTAACAGAGAAGCCAGTCTCCAGGTCTTTAGTCTCTCCATGTTAACAGAGAAGCCAGTCTCCAGGTCTTTAGTCTCTCCATGTTAACAGAGAAGCCAGTCTCCAGGTCTTTAGTCTCTCCATGTTAACAGAGTCTCCAAGTCTCTCCATGTAACAGAGAAGCCAGTCTCCAGGTCTTTAGTCTCTCCATGTTAACAGAGAAGCCAGTCTCCAGGTCTTTAGTCTCTCCATGTTAACAGAGAAGCCAGTCTCCAGGTCTTTAGTCTCTCCATGTTAACAGAGAAGCCAGTCTCCAGGTCTTTAGTCTCTCCATGTTAACAGAGAAGCCAGTCTCCAGGTCTTTAGTCTCTCCATGTTAACAGAGAAGCCAGTCTCCAGGTCTTTAGTCTCTCCATGTTAACAGAAGCCAGTCTCCAGGTCTTGAGTCTCTCCATGTTAACAGAGAAGCCAGTCTCCAGGTCTTTAGTCTCTCCATGTTAACAGAGAAGCCAGTCTCCAGGTCTTTCCTCTCTCCGTTATAAAACTGAACTGATCATTATTCATCAGGGGTCTCCACTTCATTCTGTCACTGAGCAGAGGGCTCTCACACACACACACACACACACACACACACACACACACACACACACACACACACACACACACACACTTTGGCTCGGTTCTCACTCAGTCAGAGAGTCCAGTGTTTAGCGAGAATGGAGAATGAATGACACACAAAAGCAGAAAGACATTCATGAATGAATCTGGCTTGAACACCTCTGTCCTCTATCTGTCGTGTTATTACACGAGGACGTAGCCTGGGTGTCGTTGTAACACGAGGACGTAACCTGGGTGTCGTTATAACACGAGGACGTAGCCTGGGTGTCGTTGTAACACGAGGACGTAGCCTGGGTGTCGTTATAACACGAGGACGTAGCCTGGGTGTCGTTATAAAACGAGTACGTAGCCTGGGTGTCGTTATAACACGAGGACGTAGCCTGGGTGTCGTTATAACACGAGGACGTAACCTGGGTGTCGTTATAACACGAGGACGTAGCCTGGGTGTCGTGTTATAACACGAGGACGTAGCCTGGGTGTCGTTATAACACGAGGACGTAGCCTGGGTGCCGTTATAACACGAGGACGTAGCCTGGGTGTCGTTATAACACGAGGACGTAGCCTGGGTGTCGTGTTATAACACGAGGACGCAGCCTGGGTGTCGTTATAACACGAGGACGCAGCCTGGGTGTCGTTATAACACGAGGACGTAACCTGGGTGTCGTTATAACACGAGGACGTAACCTGTGTGTCGTTATAACACGAGGACGTAGCCTGGGTGTCGTTATAACACGAGGACGTAACCTGGGTGTCGTTATAACACGAGGACATAGCCTGGGTGTCGTTATAACACGAGGACATATCCTGGGTGTCGTTATAACACGAGGACGTAACCTGGGTGTCGTTATAACACGAGGACGTAACCTGGGTGTCGTTATAACACGAGGACATAGCCTGGGTGTCGTTATAACACGAGGACATATCCTGGGTGTCGTTATAACACGAGGACGTAGCCTGGGTGTCGTTATAACACGAGGACGTAACCTGGGTGTCGTGTTATAACACGAGGACATAGCCTGGGTGTCGTTATAACACGAGGACGTAGCCTGGTTGTCGTTACAACACGAGGACATAGCCTGGGTGTTGCTTCTAGGGGCAGCAGGTAGTCCCCCCCTACTCTCTCCTCTCTCCCCCTACCTCTCTCCCTCTCCCCCTACCTCTCTCCCTCTCCACCCCTACCTCTCTCCCTCTCCACCCCTACCTCTCTCCCTCTCCCCCCTACCTCTCTCCCTCTCCCCCTACCTCTCTCCCTCTCCCCCCTACCTCTCTCCCTCTCCCCCCTACCTCTCTCCCTCTCCACCCCTACCTCTCTCCCTCTACCCCCTACCTCTCTCCCTCTACCCCCTACCTCTCTCCCTCCCCCCTACCTCTCTCCCTCTCCACCCCTACCTCTCTCCCTCTCTCCCCCTACCTCTCTCCCTCTCCCCTACCCTCTCCCTCTCCCCCTACCTCTCTCCCTCTACCCCCTACTCTCTCCCTCTACCCCCTACCTCTCTCCCTCTACCCCCCTACCTCTCTCCCTCTACCTCGCTATATATTCGTTGCCAGACCCACTGGCTCCAAGTCATCTACAAGTCAATGCTAGGTAAAGCTCCATGCTAGGTAAAGCTCCATGCTAGGTAAAGCTCCATGCTAGGTAAAGCTCCATGCTAGGTAAAGCTCCATGCTAGGTAAAGCTCCATGCTAGGTAAAGCTCCATGCTAGGTAAAGCTCCGCCTTATCTCAGCTCACTGGTCACGATGGCAACACCCACACGTAGCACGCGCTCCAGCAGGTGTATCACACTGATCATCCCTAAAGCCAACACCTCATTTGGCCGCCTTTTGTTCCAGTTCTCTGCTGCCTGTGACTGGAACGAATTGTAAAAATCGCTGAAGTTGGAGACTTTTATCTCCCCTCACCAACTTCAAACTTGTTCTCAACTAGCCTACCTGGTTAAATAAAGGTGAAATAAAAAAATACCTCTCTCCACCCACCCCCTAACTCTCTCCCCCACCCCCTACCTCTCTCCCTCCACCCCCTACCTCTCTCCCCCACCCCCTACCTCTCTCCCCCCACCCCCTACCTCTCTCCCCCACCCCCTAACTCTCTCCCCCACCCCCTACCTCTCTCCCTCCACCCCCTACCTCTCTTCCCCCTACTCTCTCTCCCCCACCCCTACCTCTCTCCCCCTACCTCTCTCCCTCTACCCCCCTACCTCTCTCCCCCTACCCCCCTACCTCTCTCCCCCTACCTCTCTCCCCCTACCTCTCTCCCCCTACCTCTCTCCCCTACCCCCTACCTCTCTCCCCCTACCTCTCTCCCCCTACCCCCTACCTCTCTCCCCCTACCTCTCTCCCCCCTACCTCTCTCCCCCTACCCCCTTACCCTCTCCCCCTACCTCTCTCCCCCTACCCCCCTACCTCTCTCCCCCTACCTCTCTCCCTACCCCCTACCTCTCTCCCCCTACCCCCTACCTCTCTCCCCCTACCCCTACCTCTCTCCCCTACCTCTCTCCCCCCTACCTCTCCCCCTACCCCTACCTCTCTCCCCTACCCCCTACCTCTCTCCCCCTACCCCCCTACCTCTCTCCCCTTACCCCCCTACCCTCTCTCCCCTACCCCCTACCTCTCTCCCCCTACCCCCTACCTCTCTCCCCCTACCCCCCTACCTCTCTCCCCCTACCCCCCTACCTCTCTCCCCCTACCTCTCTCCCCCTACCTCTCTCCCCCTACCTCTCTCCCCTACCCCCTACCTCTCTCCCCCTACCCCCCTACCTCTCTCCCCCTACCCCCTACCTCTCTCCCCCTACCTCTCTCCCCCCCTACCTCTCTCCCCCTACCCCCTACCTCTCTCCCCCACCCCCTACCTCTCTAACATGGCAGATATCCTAGTTGTTAGAGCGTTTGGCCAGTAACTGAAAGATCACTGGTTCCAATACCCCAGCAGCCAGACAAGGTGAAAAATCTGCCGACGTGCCCTTGAGCAAGGCACTTCACCCCAATTTTCCTCCAGGAGTAGCGTACTACTACGGTTGACCCTGTAAAACAACACATTTCTCTGCACCTATCAGGTGTATAGAAACACCTTCTAGGAATGACCGGGCGAGTGTAGAGAGACCACAGGCGCCCAGTGATGATGCAACAACAGACGGATACAGGTACAAATGTACGGAGCGCTGCCGGAAGAGTCATGACTCATAGGACTGGCTCACATCTGACAACAACGAGACAACATGCCTTGGCAGTCGTAACAGTCTAGCCAGTCTCCCTACAACACGACCCTACCAGACAGTGACATCCACTGTGTGTCTGGCCCACTGTTCTACGTGAAACCAGGACAGAGAGAAATCCCTCTGGGAACTAACTACAGATGGAAACCCTACTACCCATCACCGTGTACAGACAAGCGGAATACTGAGGGAGCTGTTTTCAGGACACAGATTAAACCGACTCCAATTTACATTCTCCATTGAAAATGCTTCATCTGTGACTGGGAACGTCCCCCCCCCTCAATGTTTAATCAGAATTACACTGACTGACTGCCTGGTTGTTATGATCATTTAACCTCTGACCTTTAGGCTGCACAGCGCTAATGCTAAATGCTTCATCTGTGACTGGGAACGTCCCCCCCCCTCAATGTTTAATCAGAATTACACTGACTGACTGCCTGGTTGTTATGATCATTTAACCTCTGACCTTTAGGCTGCACAGCGCTAATGCTAAATGCTTCATCTGTGACTGGGAACGTCCCCCCCTCAATGTTTAATCAGAATTACACTGACTGACTACCTGGTTGTTATGATCATTTAACCTCTGACCTTTAGGCTGCACAGCGCTAATGCTAAATGCTTCATCTGTGACTGGGAACGTCCCCCCTCAATGTTTAATCAGAATTACACTGACTGACTACCTGGTTGTTATGATCATTTAACCTCTGACCTTTAGACTGCACAGCGCTAATGCTAAATGCTTCATATGTGACTGGGAACCCCCCCCCCTCTCAATGTTTAATCAGAATTACACTGACTGACTGCCTGGTTGTTATGATCATTTAACCTCTGACCTTTAGGCTGCACAGCGCTAATGCTAAATGCTTCATCTGTGACTGGGAACGTCCCCCTCCCCCCCTCAATGTTTAATCAGAATTACACTGACTGACTACCTGGTTGTTATGATCATTTAACCTCTGACCTTTAGGCTGCACAGCGCTAATGCTAAATGCTTCATCTGTAACTGGGAACCCCCCCCTCTCAATGTTTAATCAGAATTACACTGACTGACTGCCTGGTTGTTATGATCATTTAACCTCTGACCTTTAGGCTGCACAGCGCTAATGCTAAATGCTTCATCTGTGACTGGGAACGTCCCCCCCCTCAATGTTTAATCAGAATTACACTGACTGACTACCTGGTTGTTATGATCATTTAACCTCTGACCTTTAGACTGCACAGCGCTAATGCTAAATGCTTCATCTGTGACTGGGAACCCCCCTCTCAATGTTTAATCAGAATTACACTGACTGACTGCCTGGTTGTTATGATCATTTAACCTCTGACCTTTAGGCTGCACAGCGCTAATGCTAAATGCTTCATCTGTGACTGGAAACCCCCCCCTCCCCCCCTCAATGTTTAATCAGAATTACACTGACTGACTGCCTGGTTGTTATGATCATTTAACCTCTGACCTTTAGACTGCACAGCGCTAATGCTAAATGCTTCATCTGTGACTGGGAACCCCCTCCCCCTCAATGTTTAATCAGAATTACACTGACTGACTGCCTGGTTGTTATGATCATTTAACCTCTGACCTTTAGACTGCACAGCGCTAATGCTAAATGCTTCATCTGTGACTGGGAACCTCCCCCCTCTCAATGTTTAATCAGAATTACACTGACTGACTGCCTGGTTGTTATGATCATTTAACCTCTGACCTTTAGACTGCACAGCGCTAACGCTAAAAGTGTCAGTTGAATATAGTTCCATGACATCATCTCTGGCACGGCTCCCTGTGGAGATACTGCAGCATCTATACAGCCGACGTGTATTCAGATCTGCCGAGGCAGAACAGGGCAGAGGGAGAGGGTGTATGAAAAGCCTGAGAGAGTTAACCAGTTTCTGACAGGCCAGATACAAGAGTCCTCTACTGTAGGTCCTGTTACGTCATGTCGTTTGCCTTGTAAATACTGAAGTCCACAGGACAGACAGGGAGCGTCTATATATATATATATATATACTCTCTGGTACTGAAGTCCACAGGACAGACAGGGAGCGTCTCTATATATATATATACTCTCTGGTACTGAAGTCCACAGGACAGACAGGGAGCGTCTCTATATATATATATACTCTCTGGTACTGAAGTCCACAGGACAGACAGGGAGCGTCTCTATATATATATATACTCTCTGGTACTGAAGTCCACAGGACAGACAGGGAGCGTCTATATATATATATATACTCTCTGGTACTGAAGTCCACAGGACAGACAGGGAGCGTCTATATATATATATATACTCTCTGGTACTGAAGTCCACAGGACAGACAGGGAGCGTCTATATATATATATATACTCTCTGGTACTGAAGTCCACAGGACAGACAGGGAGCGTCTATATATATATATATACTCTCTGGTACTGAAGTCCACAGGACAGACAGGGAGCGTCTCTATATATATATATACTCTCTGGTACTGAAGTCCACAGGACAGACAGGGAGCGTCTATATATATATATATATACTCTCTGGTACTGAAGTCCACAGGACAGACAGGGAGCGTCTATATATATATATATACTCTCTGGTACTGAAGTCCACAGGACAGACAGGGAGCGTCTCTATATATATATATATATACTCTCTGGTACTGAAGTCCACAGGACAGACAGGGAGCGTCTCTATATATATATATACTCTCTGGTACTGAAGTCCACAGGACAGACAGGGAGCGTCTATATATATATATATACTCTCTGGTACTGAAGTCCACAGGACAGACAGGGAGCGTCTCTGGTACTGAAGTCCACAGGACAGACAGGGAGCGTCTATATATATATATATACTCTCTGGTACTGAAGTCCACAGGACAGACAGGGAGCGTCTATATATATATATATACTCTCTGGTACTGAAGTCCACAGGACAGACAGGGAGCGTCTATATATATATATATACTCTCTGGTACTGAAGTCCACAGGACAGACAGGGAGCGTCTCTATATATATATATACTCTCTGGTACTGAAGTCCACAGGACAGACAGGGAGCGTCTATATATATATATATACTCTCTGGTACTGAAGTCCACAGGACAGACAGGGAGCGTCTCTGGTACTGAAGTCTACAGTGTTCAGTCCTGTACAGTCAACCTGTCCTACAGTCAGCCTGTCCTACAGTGTTCAGTCCTGTACAGTCAGCCTGTCCTACAGTCAGCCTGTCCTACAGTGTTCTGTCCTGTACAGTCAACCTGTCCTACAGTCAGCCTGTCCTACAGTCGGCCTGTCCTACAGTGTTCAGTCCTGTACAGTCAGCCTGTCCTACAGTCAGCCTGTCCTACAGTGTTCAGTCCTGTACAGTCAGCCTGTCCTACAGTCAGCCTGTCCTACAGTGTTCTGTCCTGTACAGTCAGCCTGTCCTACAGTGTTCAGTCCTGTACAGTCAGCCTGTCCTACAGTGTTCTGTCCTGTACAGTCAGCCTGTCCTACAGTGTTCTGTCCTGTACAGTCAGCCTGTCCTACAGTCAGCTTGTCCTACAGTCGGCCTGTCCTACAGTCAGCCTGTCCTAGAGTGTTCAGTCCTGTACAGTCAGCCTGTCCTACAGTGTTCAGTCCTGTACAGTCAGCCTGTCCTACAGTGTTCAGTCCTGTACAGTCAGCCTGTCCTACAGTGTTCTGTCCTGTACAGTCAGCCTGTCCTACAGTCGGCCTGTCCTACAGTCGGCCTGTCCTACAGTCGGCCTGTCCTACAGTCGGCCTGTCCTACAGTCGGCCTGTCCTACAGTGTTCAGTCCTGTACAGTCAGCCTGTCCTACAGTGTTCTGTCCTGTACAGTCAGCCTGTCCTACAGTCAGCCACAGTCCTACAGTCGGCCTGTCCTACAGTCGGCCTGTCCAGTCGGCCTGTCCTACAGTCGGCCTGTACAGTCGGCCTGTCCTACAGTGTTCAGTCCTGTACAGTCAGCCTGTCCCAGTGTTCAGTCCTGTACAGTCAGCCTGTCCTACAGTGTTCAGTCCTGTACAGTCAGCCTGTCCTACAGTCAGCCTGTCCTACAGTGTTCAGTCCTGTACAGTCAGCCTGTCCTACAGTGTTCAGTCCTGTACAGTCAGCCTGTCCTACAGTGTTCAGTCCTGTACAGTCAGCCTGTCCTACAGTCGGCCTGTCCTACAGTGTTCAGTCCTGTCACAGTCAGCCTGTCCTACAGTGTTCAGTCCTGTACAGTCAGCCTGTCCTACAGTGTTCAGTCCTGTACAGTCAGCCTGTCCTACAGTGTTCAGTCCTGTACAGTCAGCCTGTCCTACAGTCGGCCTGTCCTACAGTGTTACAGTCCTGTCCTGTACAGTCGGCCTGTCCTACAGTCGGCCTGTCCTACAGTGTTCAGTCCTGTACAGTCAGCCTGTCCTACAGTGTTCAGTCCTGTACAGTCAGCCTGTCCTACAGTGTTCAGTCCTGTACAGTCAGCCTGTCCTACAGTCAGCCTGTCCTACAGTGTTCAGTCCTGTACAGTCAGCCTGTCCTACAGTGTTCAGTCCTGTACAGTCAGCCTGTCCTACAGTGTTCAGTCCTGTACAGTCAGCCTGTCCTACAGTCGGCCTGTCCTACAGTGTTCAGTCCTGTACAGTCAGCCTGTCCTACAGTGTTCAGTCCTGTACAGTCAGCCTGTCCTACAGTGTTCAGTCCTGTACAGTCAGCCTGTCCTACAGTGTTCAGTCCTGTACAGTCAGCCTGTCCTACAGTCGGCCTGTCCTACAGTGTTCAGTCCTGTACAGTCAGCCTGTCCTACAGTCAGTCCTGTACAGTCAGCCTGTCCTCAGTGTTCTGTCCTGTACAGTCAGCCTGTCCTACAGTGTGTCCTGTCAGTCAGCCTGTCCTACAGTGTTCAGTACAGTCGGCCTGTCCTACAGTCGGCCTGTCCTAGAGTGTTCAGTCCTACAGTCAGCCTGTCCTACAGTGTTCAGTCCTGTACAGTCAGCCTGTCCTACAGTGTTCAGTCCTGTACAGTCAGCCTGTCCTACAGTGCCTTCAGTCCTGTACAGTCAGCCTGTCCTACAGTGTTCAGTCCCAGTCAGCCTGTCCTACAGTGTTCAGTCCTGTACAGTCAGCCTGTCCTACAGTGTTCAGTCCTGTACAGTCAGCCTGTCCTACAGTGTTCTGTCCTGTACAGTCAGCCTGTCCTACAGTCGGCCTGTCCTACAGTCGGCCTGTACAGTCGGCCTGTCCTACAGTCGGCCTGTCCTACAGTCGGCCTGTCCTAGTGTTCAGTGTACAGTCAGCCTGTCCTCCTGTCCTGTACAGTCAGCCTGTCCTACAGTGTTCAGTCCTGTACAGTCAGCCTGTCCTACAGTGTTCAGTCCTGTCCTCAGCCTGTCCTACAGTCAGCCTGTCCTACAGTGTTCAGTCCTGTACAGTCAGCCTGTCCTACAGTGTTCAGTCCTGTACAGTCCTGTCCTACAGTCAGCCTGTCCTGTCCTACAGTGTTCAGTCCTGTACAGTCAGCCTGTCCTACAGTCGGCCTGTCCTACAGTGTTCAGTCCTGTACAGTCAGCCTGTCCTACAGTGTTCAGTCCTGTACAGTCAGCCTGTCCTACAGTGTTCAGTCCTGTACAGTCAGCCTGTCCTACAGTGTTCAGTCCTGTACAGTCAGCCTGTCCTACAGTCGGCCTGTCCTACAGTCGGCCTGTCCTACAGTCGGCCTGTCCTACAGTGTTCAGTCCTGTACAGTCAGCCTGTCCTACAGTGTTCAGTCCTGTACAGTCAGCCTGTCCTACAGTGTTCAGTCCTGTACAGTCAGCCTGTCCTACAGTCAGCCTGTCCTACAGTGTTCAGTCCTGTACAGTCAGCCTGTCCTACAGCCTGTCCTACAGTGTTCAGTCCTGTACAGTCAGCCTGTCCTACAGTGTTCAGTCCTGTACAGTCAGTCCTACAGTGTTCAGTCCTGTACAGTCCTACAGTCGGCCTGTCCTACAGTGTTCAGTCCTGTACAGTCAGCCTGTCCTACAGTGTTCAGTCCTGTACAGTCAGCCTGTCCTACAGTGTTCAGTCCTGTACAGTCAGCCTGTCCTACAGTGTTCAGTCCTGTACAGTCAGCCTGTCCTACAGTCGGCCTGTCCTACAGTCGGCCTGTCCTACAGTCGGCCTGTCCTACAGTGTTCAGTCCTGGTCCTACCAGTCCTGTACAGTCAGCCTGTCCTACAGTGCCTGTCCTGTACAGTCCTGTCCTACAGTCAGCCTGTCCTACAGTGGCCTGTCCTACAGTCAGCCTGTCCTCGGCCTGTCCTACAGTCAGCCTGTCCTACAGTCGGCCTGTCCCAATCGGCCTGTCCTCCAGTCAGCCTGTCCTACAGTCGGCCTGTCCTGTACAGTCGGCCTGTCCTACAGTCGGCCTGTCGGCCTGTCCTACAGTCGGCCTGTCCTACAGTGTTCAGTCCTGTACAGTCAGCCTGTCCTACAGTGTTCTGTCCTGTACAGTCAGCCTGTCCTACAGTCAGCCTGTTACAGTCAGCCTGTCCTACAGTCAGGCCTGTCAGTCAGCCTGTCCTACAGTGTCAGTCCTGTACAGTCGGCCTGTCCTACAGTGTTCAGTCCTGTACAGTCAACCTGTCCTACAGTGTTCTGTCCTGTACAGTCAGCCTGTCCTACAGTGTTCAGTCCTGTACAGTCAGCCTGTCCTACAGTGTTCAGTCCTGTACAGTCAGCCAGTCCTCCTACAGTGTTCAGTCCTGTACAGTCAGCCTGTCCTACAGTGTTCAGTCCTGTACAGTCAACCTGTCCTACAGTGTTGTCCTACAGTCAGCCTGTCCTACAGTGTTCAGTCCTGTACAGTCAGCCTGTCCTACAGTCAGCCTGTCCTACAGTGTTCAGTCCTGTACAGTCAGCCTGTCCTACAGTGCCTGTCCTACAATCAGCCTGTCCTACAATCGGCCTGTCCTACAGTCGGCCTGTCCTACAGTCGGCCTGTCCTACATCGGCCTGTCGGCCTGTCCTGGACGACAGTCGGCCTGTCCTACAGTGTTCAGTCCTGTACAGTCAGCCTGTCCTACAGTGTTCTGTCCTGTACAGTGCCTGTCCTACAGTGTCCTGTCCTACAGTCAGCCTGTCCTACAGTGTTACAGTCGGCCTGTACAGTCGGCCTGTCCTCAGCCTGTCCTACAGTGTTCAGTCCTGTACAGTCAGCCTGTCCTACAGTGTTCTGTCCTGTACAGTCAGCCTGTCCTACAGTGTTCAGTCCTGTACAGTCAGCCTGTCCTACAGTGTTCAGTCCTGTACAGTCAGCCAGTCCTACAGTGTTCAGTCCTGTACAGTCAACCTGTCCTACAGTGTTCAGTCCTGTACAGTCAACCTGTCCTACAGTGTTCAGTCCTGTACAGTCAGCCTGTCCTACAGTGTTCAGTCCTGTACAGTCAGCCTGTCCTACAGTCAGCCTGTCCTACAGTGTTCAGTCCTGTACAGTCAGCCTGTCCTACAGTCGGCCTGTCCTACAGTCAGCCTGTCCTAGAGTGTTCAGTCCTGTACAGTCAGCCTGTCCTACAATCGGCCTGTCCTACAGTCGGCCTGTCCTACAGTGTTCAGTCCTGTACAGTCAGCCTGTCCTACAGTCGGCCTGTCCTACAGTCGGCCTGTCCTACAGTCGGCCTGTCCTACAGTCGGCCTGTCCTACAGTGTTCAGTCCTGTACAGTCAGCCTGTCCTACAGTGTTCTGTCCTGTACAGTCAGCCTGTCCTACAGTCAGCCTGTCCTACAGTCGGCCTGTCCTACAGTCGGCCTGTCCTACAGTCGGCCTGTCCTACAGTCGGCCTGTCCTACAGTGTTCAGTCCTGTACAGTCAGCCTGTCCTACAGTGTTCAGTCCTGTACAGTCAGCCTGTCCTACAGTGTTCAGTCCTGTACAGTCAGCCTGTCCTACAGTCAGCCTGTCCTACAGTGTTCAGTCCTGTACAGTCAGCCTGTCCTACAGTGTTCAGTCCTGTACAGTCAGCCTGTCCTACAGTGTTCAGTCCTGTACAGTCAGCCTGTCCTACAGTGTTCAGTCCTGTACAGTCAGCCTGTCCTACAGTGATTGTGTTCAGCTAAAACGCAAACAGAGTTAATAACCTCATCACAGAACCGTGGCCTACAATCAGTCACCCTGGCAACGAGAGAGACGAGAGAGACGATTTCACCCAGGGAGAAACAACTCTGAAACACACCACCAACTCTTCTGACCTTGGTCTGACTAGAAGTTCATCTGGGCGGTTTGCCATGAAGCCATGAAGTCTAACAGATAAAGCACACAGAGAACGTTTTGTAATTAGAAAGACCCTGTATAAATGTAACCGAACTATTACAATTTGGCTTAAATTATTTTACTCTGTCATAACTCAAATGTACAATTTAAAATATACATCATAAAAGCCCCACTGAAATTTTACACCTGGAATTTAGAAGAAATATTGTAGGTATGAGTCAGACCACTGACCATAACCTGACCATAGAGTCAGACCACTGACCATAACCTGGCCATAGAGTCAGACCACTGACCATAACCTGGACCACTGACCATAACCTGACCATAGAGTCAGACCACTGACCATAACCTGACCATAGAGACAGACCACTGACCATAACCTGACCATAGAGTCAGACCACTGACCATAACCTGGCCGTAGAGTCAGACCACTGACCATAACCTGGCCATAGAGTCAGACCACTGACCATAACCTGACCATAGAGTCAGACCACTGGCCATAGAGTCAGACCACTGACCATAACCTGGCCATAGAGTCAGACCACCGACCATAACCTGGCCATAGAGTCAGACCACTGACCATAGAGTCAGACCACTGACCATAGAGTCAGACCACTGACCATAGAGTCAGACCACTGACCATAACCTGACCATAGAGTCAGACCACTGACCATAGAGTCAGACCACTGACCATAACCTGGCCATAGAGTCAGACCACCGACCATAGAGTCAGACCACTGACCATAGAGTCAGACCACTGACCATAGAGTCAGACCACTGACCATAACCTGACCATAGAGTCAGACCACTGACCATAACCATAGAGTCAGACCACTGACCATAACCTGGCCATAGAGTCAGACCACCGACCATAACCTGGCCATAGAGTCAGACCACTGACCATAGAGTCAGACCACTGACCATAACCTGACCATAGAGTCAGACCACTGACCATAGAGTCAGACCACTGACCATAACCTGGCCATAGAGTCAGACCACCGACCATAACCTGACCATAGAGTCAGACCACTGACCATAGAGTCAGACCACTGACCATAGAGTCAGACCACTGACCATAACCTGACCATAGAGTCAGACCACTGACCATAACCATAGAGTCAGACCACTGACCATAGAGTCAGACCACTGACCATAACCTGGCCATAGAGTCAGACCACTGGCCATAGAGTCAGACCACCATAGAAATACATGGACGGCCAGAGGAGACTGACTGTAAACATTCTGCTCCACATATGACTCAGAGGTGTTTATCTCATTACATTTAGAGTCAGACCACCATAGAAATACATGGACGGCCAGAGGAGACTGACTGTAAACATTCTGCTCCACATATGACTCAGAGGTGTTTATCTCATTACATTTAGAGTCAGACCACCATAGAAATACATGGACGGCCAGAGGAGACTGACTGTAAACATTCTGCTCCACATATGACTCAGAGGTGTTTATCTCATTACATTTAGAGTCAGACCACCATAGAAATACATGGACGGCCAGAGGAGACTGACTGTAAACATTCTGCTCCACATATGACTCAGAGGTGTTTATCTCATTACATTTAGAGTCAGACCACCATAGAAATACATGGACGGCCAGAGGAGACTGACTGTAAACATTCTGCTCCACATATGACTCAGAGGTGTTTATCTCATTACATTTAGAGTCAGACCACCATAGAAATACATGGACGGCCAGAGGAGACTGACTGTAAACATTCTGCTCCACATATGACTCAGAGGTGTTTATCTCATTACATTTAAAGAAAGAACTGCAGGACTTCTTGAACTGCCTGCTGAGGAGAATATGGAGGTGCTTTGCTGCCTCAGGACCTGGACGACTTGCCTCAACAGAAGGAACCATGTATACTGCTCTGTACCAGAGAGTTCTACAGGAGGATGTCAGGCCAGATGTCTTTGAGCTGAAGCACAGCTGGTTTATGCAGCAAGACAATGATCCAAAACACAATCAAGTCGACTGCTGTAACTCAGACTGGGCTTGTGCAAGAGTTGGAATGCAAAAGGATGCAAATGAGGCCACACACACACACACACACACACACACACACACACACACACACACACACACACACGGATGTTTCTGGGTTGAGGCTCGTCCTTCAAAACACACCAGTGGTGATGAGAAAAGCTGCTGTTAAAGGTTAGTTCTCTCCAATTCGCTAAACGACACGTCGCAGGACCACACCAGTCCACCCGATCCCCTGTGGCGGTGATTAACACAACAGCCACCTGTTAAGCACTTTGTGATAACTCCGGATGTAAGAAAGGGCTTTATAAAATTAAATGTGATGGATTGGACAACAACAACAACCTGTAACTATAGGAACGGTCCTGGGAGAGGTCACTGTAACTATAGGAACGGTCCTGGGAGAGGTCACTGTAACTATAGGAACGGTCCTGGGAGAGGTCACTGTAACTATAGGAACGGTCCTGGGAGAGGTCACTGTAACTATAGGAACGGTCCTGGGAGAGATCACTGTAACTATAGGAACGGTCCTGGGAGAGACCACTGTAACTATAGGAACGGTCTGGGAGAGACCACTGTAACTATAGGAACGGTCCTGGGAGAGGTCACTGTAACTATAGGAACGGTCCTGGGAGAGGTCACTGTAACTATAGGAACGGTCCTGGGAGAGGTCACTGTAACTATAGGAACGGTCCTGGGAGAGGTCACTGTAACTATAGGAACAGTCCTGGGAGAGATCACTGTAACTATAGGAACGGTCCTGGGAGAGACCACTGTAACTATAGGAACGGTCCTGGGAGAGATCACTGTAACTATAGGAACGGTCCTGGGAGAGATCACTGTAACTATAGGAACGGTCCTGGGAGAGATCACTGTAACTATAGGAACGGTCCTGGGAGAGACCACTGTAACTATAGGAACGGTCCTGGGAGAGATCACTGTAACTATAGGAACGGTCCTGGGAGAGACCACTGTAACTATAGGAACGGTCCTGGGAGAGACCACTGTAACTATAGGAACGGTCCTGGGAGAGACCACTGTAACTATAGGAACGGTCCTGGGAGAGGTCACTGTAACTATAGGAACGGTCCTGGGAGAGGTCACTGTAACTATAGGAACGGTCCTGGGAGAGATCACTGTAACTATAGGAACGGTCCTGGGAGAGACCACTGTAACTATAGGAACGGTCCTGGGAGAGATCACTGTAACTATAGGAACGGTCCTGGGAGAGACCACTGTAACTATAGGAACGGTCCTGGGAGAGGTCACTGTAACTATAGGAACGGTCCTGGGAGAGATCACTGTAACTATAGGAACGGTCCTGGGAGAGGTCACTGTAACTATAGGAACGGTCCTGGGAGAGATCACTGTAACTATAGGAACGGTCCTGGGAGAGACCACTGTAACTATAGGAACGGTCCTGGGAGAGGTCACTGTAACTATAGGAACGGTCCTGGGAGAGATCACTGTAACTATAGGAACGGTCCTGGGAGAGACCACTGTAACTATAGGAACGGTCCTGGGAGAGACCACTGTAACTATAGGAACGGTCCTGGGAGAGGTCACTGTAACTATAGGAACGGTCCTGGGAGAGGTCACTGTAACTATAGGAACGGTCCTGGGAGAGGTCACTGTAACTATAGGAACAGTCCTGGGAGAGATCACTGTAACTATAGGAACGGTCCTGGGAGAGACCACTGTAACTATAGGAACGGTCCTGGGAGAGATCACTGTAACTATAGGAACGGTCCTGGGAGAGATCACTGTAACTATAGGAACGGTCCTGGGAGAGATCACTGTAACTATAGGAACGGTCCTGGGAGAGACCACTGTAACTATAGGAACGGTCCTGGGAGAGACCACTGTAACTATAGGAACGGTCCTGGGAGAGACCACTGTAACTATAGGAACGGTCCTGGGAGAGACCACTGTAACTATAGGAACGGTCCTGGGAGAGGTCACTGTAACTATAGGAACGGTCCTGGGAGAGATCACTGTAACTATAGGAACGGTCCTGGGAGAGATCACTGTAACTATAGGAACGGTCCTGGGAGAGACCACTGTAACTATAGGAACGGTCCTGGGAGAGGTCACTGTAACTATAGGAACGGTCCTGGGAGAGATCACTGTAACTATAGGAACGGTCCTGGGAGAGATCACTGACACAGTAACAGTGTGTGTGTGTGTGTGTGTGTGTGTGTGTGTGTGTGTGTGTGTGTGTGTGACTCTAGCGTTGTGTAATCACTGCTACAGTGGGGTGGGGGTTATCATTATGGAACACTGCAGATAGTAACACTGAACAGAGAGGTTTGACAACACAGTGTGTGTGTGTGTGTGTGTGTGTGTGTGTGTGTGTGTGTGTGTGTGTGTGTGTGTGTGTGTGTGTGTGTGTGTGTGTGTCTCTAGTGTTGTGTAATCACTGCTACAGTGGGGTGGGGGTTATCATTATGGAACACTGCAGATAGTAACACTGAACAGAGAGGTTTGACAACACAGTGTGTGTGTGTGTGTGTGTGTCTCTAGTGTTGTGTAATCACTGCTACAGTGGGGTGGGGGTTATCATTATGGAACACTGCAGATAGTAATACTGAACAGAGAGGTTTGACAACACAGAGTGTGTGTGTGTGTGTGTGTGTGTGTGTGTAACTCTAGCGTTGTGTAATCACTGCTACAGTGGGGTGGGGGTTATCATTATGGAACACTGCAGATAGTAATACTGAACAGAGAGGTTTGACAACACAGAGTGTGTGTGTGTGTGTGTGTGTGTGTGTGTAACTCTAGCGTTGTGTAATCACTGCTACAGTGGGGTGGGGGTTATCATTATGGAACACTGCAGATAGTAATACTGAACAGAGAGGTTTGACATGTCACCTGTGTGTGTGTGTGTGTGTGTGTGTGTGTGTGTGTGTGTGTGTGTGTGTGTGTGTAACTCTAGCGTTGTGTAATCACTGCTACAGTGGGGTGGGGGTTATCATTATGGAACACTGCAGATAGTAATACTGAACAGAGAGGTTTGACAACACAGTGTGTGTGTGTGTGTGTGTGTGTGTGTGTGTGTGTGTGTAACTCTAGCGTTGTGTAATCACTGCTACAGTGGGGTGGGGGTTATCATTATGGAACACTGCAGATAGTAACACTGAACAGAGAGGTTTGACAACACAGTGTGTGTGTGTGTGTGTGTGTGTGTGTGTGTGTGTGTGTGTGTGTGTGTGTGTGTGTGTGAGTGAGAGATCTTCATAACCTGTGATACTGAGCAGAGAGCTTTGACAACACAGAGAGAGAGTAAGATATTTCATTGAAACTGAAGCCTGTTTACGGTATCCCCCCCCCCATAGAGACAGAGCTCTCAGAGTGTTTACGGTACCCCCCCCCCATAAAGACAGAGCTCTCAGAGTGTTTACGACCCCCCCCCCCATAAAGACAGAGCTCTCAGAGTGTTTACGGTACCCCCCCTCCCCATAAAGACAGAGCTATCAGAGTGTTTACGGTACCCCCCCCCCCCCATAAAGACAGAGCTCTCAGAGTGTTTACGGTATCCCCCCCCCCCATAAAGACAGAGCTCTCAGAGTGTTTACGGTACCCCCCCCCCCCATAAAGACAGAGCTCTCAGAGTGTTTACGGTACCCCCCCCATAAAGACAGAGCTCTCAGAGTGTTTATGGTACCCCCCCATAAAGACAGAGCTCTCAGAGTGTTTGACCCCCCCATAAAGACAGAGCTCTCAGAGTGTTTACGGTATCCCCCCCCATAAAGACAGAGCTCTCAGAGTGTTTACGGTACCCCCCCATAAAGACAGGGCTCTCAGAGTGTTTACGGTACCCCCCCATAAAGACAGAGCTCTCAGAGTGTTTACGGTGCCCCCCCATAAAGACAGAGCTCTCAGAGTGTTTACGGTATCCCCCCCCATAAAGACAGAGCTCTCAGAGTGTTTACGGTATCCCCCCCATAAAGACAGAGCTCTCAGAGTGTTTACGGTATCCCCCCCCCATAAAGACAGAGCTCTCAGAGTGTTTACGGTATCCCCCATAAAGACAGAGCTCTCAGAGTGTTTAAGGTACCCCCCCCCCCATAAAGACAGGGCTCTCAGAGTGTTTACGGTATCCCCCCCCATAAAGACAGAGCTCTCAGAGTGTTTAAGGTATCCCCCCATAAAGACAGGGCTCTCAGAGTGACGGTATCCCCCCCATAAAGACAGAGCTCTCAGAGTGTTTAAGGTATCCCCCATAAAGACAGGGCTCTCAGAGTGTTTAAGGTCCCCCCCCCCCCATAAAGACAGGGCTCTCAGAGTGTTTACGGTATCCCCCCCCATAAAGACAGAGCTCTCAGAGTGTTTAAGGTACCCCCCCATAAAGACAGGGCTCTCAGAGTGTTTACTGTACCCCCCCCCCATAAAGACAGAGCTCTCAGAGTGTTTAAGGTACCCCCCCCATAAAGACAGAGCTCTCAGAGTGGTGTCTACAGTGTTGTGATCATTGTGTACCATAGACGTTACATGACTCTCTGTAAAAGGTGCTAGATCAACAGCACTGCAGGTTCAACTCAGTTCCTCCAGCCCAACCCTGGGAAGTTCAGTCTACTCTATTCTAGCCTTCCCACACCGTCTGTCCCCATCGGTCTCTGTAAGGACTTGGAGAGCGCTGGTTCATTTGTAAAGAGATATGGTGTGCATTTCAAATGGCACCCTATTCCCTATTTTAGTGCACTACTTTTGACCAGGGCCTATGAGGCTAAAGTAGTGCACTATAATAGGGAATAGGAAGGTGCCATTTGGGAACACATCCATGCTGTCAGAAGTTGAAGTGGTTTTGTACTGAAGCCTCCGGGAGCCAGTGATTCCCACAACAACATCCCCACCCACATGGTCTAGGCTGTGACCTACAGTAACCTGACAGGTTCAAAAACATCCCTAATGACACCTGTTCCCTGTCCTAAAGCACTACTTGTCCCGTTGACATCCTGACGATGCATTGTAACTACACCATGACGCGTTACACAGAGATGCCACACAAGTAGTTGTTGTTGTTATTCATTATACGGGACGATGCCCGCGAGCTCTGCACTAAGAGATGATAGGTGTCCGTAAGGTCAACGTGTTACCGACTTGTGTTTATGCAAATCAATCCTCGTTGCTTTTCGAACCAGAATAAACTGCCTGCCACTGGGCGCTATCAGAAGAACATTGCGCTGTTGCACAACAACTGTGGCCTAGTGCATCATGAACCGGTTCCGACTGGATCAGTCTGGATCCCTTCCGCAGAGAACGGGCAAGAAGAATTGAGTCTGTCTGTCTGCCGCAGACGACTAGAAGGCAGAATAAAAGCGACACAATGCGAAATGACCATCTAATCTCTAGGCTGCAAAGAACCGCAGCGCTACAGTGTCGTGACGTTATATAGACTAGTGGTCTATCTGGCGGCGCCGTTGACCTGTTCCCTAGCTAGAATACCCACTACCTACTCTACTGTATTGTATTGCTAACGAGAATATAGGCGAACGCGCGCACGTCAAGACAGAAAGTGTCCAGAGTCATTGCTAACTAAGTGCAGATGTGTCTTGCAAAGACGATTGAAAAGCGGCTTTATGAGCCATATAACAACTAGCGCGGTAGCGCGGTGGGCTCGATATGTCACCTGTCTGTGCGTCCTAGTGTGTGTGTGCGTGTGTGTGTGTGTGTGTGTGTGTGTGTGTGTGTGTGTGTGTGAGAAAGAAAGCGAGAGACACAGACAGATGACAGCGCATAGGGGAACTCACCGAGGCTTCACCCGGTACCGCTGGGCGCTTGGTGTCCGCTTGGGTCGTGCGGTAAGACTGGCTGGCTGAAACACTTTGTGTAAAAACGGCGGAGATGCGAACTGGAAGGATGAACAGAAAGACTGCCTTTAAATTATCAATCAGAATCTGTCCGTTTTGCTGGGAGGAGGCGGGTCCACGGGCAGGCTGACTGCGGCTCAGCCAATAGCAGAAGCCGAAGTAGTCTAAAGGAACTAATACTGGCCAATGAGCGACGTGGCTTCACAGTTCAGCGGAACTCCAGACGATTCATCGAAGCGAATCACGACATTCACGAAGTATCAGTTTCACAGAACAGTGTCAATGTAGCGAGTGGCTAAACACGATCCACCCAATGATACAACTAGGAAACGTTATATTGGACGCATACACGGATTATGTCAGAGTCTCAGAGAGCATAACAACCTAGTTTAAATGACTGATAGGCGTGGATACAATGTAGACCTATGTGACCGACATACCTTTTGATTTTTCCTTTATTTTACTTGGCAAGTCAGTTAAGAACAAATTCTTATTTTCAATGACGGCCTAGGAACAGTGGGTTAACTGCCTGTTCAGGGGCAGAACGACAGATTTGTACCTGGTCAGCTCGGGGATATGAATTTGCAACCTTTCTAGTCCAACGTTACTAGTCCAACGCTCTAACCACTAGGCTGCCCTGCCGCCCCAACCTTTGCTCCGAGTCAATCGTTCATGACGCGTATCAACATTTGCCGAAGAAGTGACCGGCTACAGTAGCCTATTGACAGCTTTTCAGATGACACCCAAGGCTTCACTCTCCCGATATCTACTGCAGCCCTCATCCCCCACCCGTTCTGACAGTCACATTCTGTTATTAAAGGTCCCCAAAGCACACACATCCCTGGTCGCTCGTCTTTTCAGTTCGCTGCAGCTAACGTCTGGAACGAGCTGCAACAAACACTCAAACTGAACAGTTTTGTCTCAATCTCTATATTCAAAGACTCAATCATGGACACTCTTACTGACAGTTGTGGCTGCTTTGTGTGATGTGTTGTTGTCTCTACATTCTTGCCCTTTGTGCTGGTGTCTGTGCCCAATAATGTTTGTACCCTGCTTTGTGCTGCTACTATGTTGTTGTCATGTGTTGCTGCCATGCTATGTTGTCGTATTAGGTCTCTATGCAGTGTTGTCTCTCTTGTTCTGATGTGTGTTTTGTCATATATTTAATTTAATGTATTTTTAATCCCAGCTCCCGTGCCCCCAGAAGGCCTTTTGGTAGGCTGTCATTGTAAATAAGATAAGAATTTGTTCACTGACTTGCCCGGTTAAATAAAGGTTAAATAAGTACAAATAAAATTCTGACTACATGGAACTCTGTTCCACAGTACTACATAGAGCCATGACTACATGGAACTCTATTCCACAGTACTACATAGAGCCATGACTACATGGAACTCTATTCCACAGTACTACATAGAGCCATGACGACATGGAACTCTATTCCACAGTACTACATATAGCCATGACGACATGGAACTCTATTCCACAGTACTACATAGAGCCATGACGACATGGAACTCTATTCCACATCAAGTAACTGATGCAGCATTAAAAACAGATTTAAAAAGCAGCTCAAATCAAATCAAAGTTCATTCGTCACGTGGTGTGGTAGACCTTACAGTGAAATGCTTACTTACAACAGGTTCTAACCAAAAGGCTAAACCCCAGGAAGAGTAGCTGTTGCCTTGGCAGGAACTAATGGGGATCCATAATAAACCCCAGGAAGAGTAGCTGCTGCCTTGGCAGGAACTAATGGGGATCCATAATAAACCCCAGGAAGAGTAGCTGCTGCCTTGGCAGGAACTAATGGGGATCCATAATAAACCCCAGGGAGAGTAGCTGCTGCCTTGGCAGGAACTAATGGGGATCCATAATAAACCCCAGGGAGAGTAGCTGCTGCCTTGGCAGGAAATAATGGGGATCCATAATAAACCCCAGGGAGAGTAGCTGCTGCCTTGGCAGGAAATAATGGGGATCCATAATAAACCCCAGGAAGAGTAGCTGCTGCCTTGGCAGGAAATAATGGGGATCCATAATAAACCCCAGGGAGAGTAGCTGCTGCCTTGGCAGGAAATAATGGGGATCCATAATAAACCCCAGGAAGAGTAGCTGCTGCCTTGGCAGGAAATAATGGGGATCCATAATAAACCCCAGGGAGAGTAGCTGCTGCCTTGGCAGGAAATAATGGGGATCCATAATAAACCCCAGGAAGAGTAGCTGCTGCCTTGGCAGGAAATAATGGGGATCCATAATAAACCCCAGGGAGAGTAGCTGCTGCCTTGGCAGGAAATAATGGGGATCCATAATAAACCCCAGGAAGAGTAGCTGCTGCCTTGGCAGGAAATAATGGGGATCCATAATAAACCCCAGGGAGAGTAGCTGCTGCCTTGGCAGGAACTAATGGGGATCCATAATAAACCCCAGGAAGAGTAGCTGCTGCCTTGGCAGGAACTAATGGGGATCCATAATAAACCCCAGGGAGAGTAGCTGCTGCCTTGGCAGGAACTAATGGGAATCCATAATAAACCCCAGGAAGAGTAGCTGCTGCCTTGGCAGGAAATAATGGGGATCCATAATAAACCCCAGGAAGAGTAGCTGCTGCCTTGGCAGGAAATAATGGGGATCCATAATAAACCCCAGGAAGAGTAGCTGCTGCCTTGGCAGGAAATAATGGGGATCCATAATAAACCCCAGGAAGAGTAGCTGCTGCCTTGGCAGGAAATAATGGGGATCCATAATAAACCCCAGGGAGAGTAGCTGCTGCCTTGGCAGGAACTAATGGGGATCCATAATAAACCCCAGGAAGAGTAGCTGCTGCCTTGGCAGGAACTAATGGGGATCCATAATAAACCCCAGGGAGAGTAGCTGCTGCCTTGGCAGGAACTAATGGGAATCCATAATAAACCCTAGGGAGAGTAGCTGCTGCCTTGGCAGGAACTAATGGGGATCCATAATAAACCCCAGGAAGAGTAGCTGCTGCCTTGGCAGGAACTAATGGGGATCCATAATAAACCCCAGGAAGAGTAGCTGCTGCCTTGGCAGGAAATAATGGGGATCCATAATAAACCCCAGGAAGAGTAGCTGCTGCCTTGGCAGGAACTAATGGGGATCCATAATAAACCCCAGGGAGAGTAGCTGCTGCCTTGGCAGGAAATAATGGGGATCCATAATAAACCCCAGGCAGAGTAGCTGCTGCCTTGGCAGGAAATAATTGGGATCCATAATAAACCCCAAGAAAAGTAGCTGCTGCCTTGGCAGGAACTAATGGGGATCCATAATAAAGCCCAGGAAGAGTAGCTGCTGCCTTGACAGGAACTAATGGGGATCCATAATAAACCCCAGGAAGAGTAGCTGCTGCCTTGGCAGGAACTAATGGGGATCCATAATAAAGCCCAGGAAGAGTAGCTGCTGCCCTGGCCGGAACTAATGGGAATCCATAATAAACCCCAGGAAGAGTAGCTGCTGCCTTGGCAGGAACTAATGGGGATCCATAATAAACCCCAGGAAGAGTAGCTGCTGCCTTGGCAGGAACTAATGGGGATCCATAATAAAGCCCAGGAAGAGTAGCTGCTGCCCTGGCCGGAACTAATGGGAATCCATAATAAACCCCAGGAAGAGTAGCTGCTGCCTTGGCAGGAACTAATGGGGATCCATAATAAACCCCAGGAAGAGTAGCTGCTGCCCTGGCAGGAACTAATGGGGATCCATAACAAATACAAATACACCAGAGGAATAGACAGCCTGCCCACATCCGACTATAACTTAAGAGAGGAACACAGAGCTCCCTCTGCTGGTCACTCTGGGGTATGGCATTAGTTAATTTCTGTACAGAACACACATAGCTCCCCCTGCAATTCACTCTGGGGTATGGCATTAGTTAATTTCTGTACAGAACACACAAAGCTCCCCCTGCAGGTCACTCTGGGGTATGGCATTAGTTAATTTCTGTACAGAACACAAAGCTCCCCCTGCAGGTCACTCTGGTGTATGGCATTAGTTAATTTCTGTACAGAACACACATCGCTCCCCCTGCAGGTCACTCTGGGCTATTGCATTGGTTCATTTCTAGAATCAAACACTTCCATTTCACAACAGGATGCTGAAAAACGAGTCCAATGCAATTTGTCTTACCAGGGTTATATTATTGAAACACCCTCCTGTCTAGTGGCTCAACTAAAACCCTGCAACTTGTTTCAGTTTCTAGTGTGATTAGTCCTATGTACAGAACACACACATGGTAACAGGAAGTTATCATTCCTTTGGGGGGGGTTGATATGTATGTCTCCGATTTCCTCAACTCATCAATATTCATGATTCATTCAGGATGATCTGTAACCATGGTAACATCCATGTTTAGAAACATTCTATTTGTATTTATAGGATTTACAAGCTTGATGTAGTCAATGGGTGCTGTGAATATGGGCCCAAATACTAGGGCTGAATATGGGCCTAAATATCCTCTTTAATAGTTTAATACACCAGTGGATCTGTCCCAATACTCTCCGTCCCTTCAAATGGGGGGGGGGGGGACTATTTACAACAAGCGCTGTCATTTCTAAATGGTTGACCTGATATGGATGAAAATACACTCAAATTAAAGCTGACAGTCTGAACTTTAATCTCATAAGTCATTGTACCATTTCAAATCCAAAAGTGTTGGGGGTACAGAGCCGGAACAACAACAAAACATGTCACTGTCCCAATACTTTTGGAGCGAACTGTATATATTGACGGATAACACTTATGACTGAGGAGCTTAACTGTCTTACCGGATCAGATAAGCTTGTTATCCTCCACTGTGTGTAAAGAATGTCATTGTAAACAAACACTGTATAGCCCGAAAACACAGTTAAAACCATCATTCTGCTCTCATAGCTGGTCAGTCGTAGCTCTGTCTATGAATTTGAGAGTGGCTCCATGCCTCAGCTGTTGACATGACAAAGTGTCCGGGTGGACATTTTTTGTTGAAATAAATCAATAACTTGTATTTTATTTAGTCATTTTGAATCAAAAGATGAGTGAATAATTGTGAAATAAACAGTGCTGTGGTCTCGTATCAATATACACACACTACTAACACTATAGGTCTGCTTATAAAGCTCTTATAAACATTATTAGGTAGTTTATTTTATTAAATACATGAACTTAGAAAATACTGATTGATAAACGGTTTATTTACTCAATTGTTAACAAGCTATTTAATAATGTCTTATAAGTTATAAACAGACATTAAGGTAGTGTCCCATAGGACTCTGGTCCCTATATAGTGCACTAGTTTAGACCAGGGTCCACAGGGCTCTAGACCAGGGTCCACAGGGCTCTAGACCAGGGTCCACAGGGCTCTAGACCAGGGTCCATAGGGCTCTAGACCAGGGTCCACAAAGCTCTAGACCAGGGTCCACAGGGCTCTAGACCAGGGTCCACAGGGCTCTAGACCAGGGTCCACAAAGCTCTAGACCAGGGTCCACAGGGCTCTAGACCAGGGTCCACAGGGCTCTAGACCAGGGTCTATAAAGCTCTAGACCAGGGTCCACAGGGCTCTAGACCAGGGTCCACAGGGCTCTAGACCAGGGTCCACAGGGCTCTAGACCAGGGTCCACAGGGCTCTCGACCAGGGTCCACAGGGCTCTGGACCAGGGTCCACAGGGCTCTGGACCAGGGTCCACAGGGCTCTGGACCAGGGTCCACAGGGCTCTGGACCAGGGTCCATAGGGCTCTAGACCAGGGTCCATAGGACTCTAGACCAGGGTCCACAGGGCTCTAGACCAGGGTCCACAGGGCTCTAGACCAGGGTCCACAGGGCTCTAGACCAGGGTCCATAGGGCTCTAGACCAGGGTCCACAGGGCTCTAGACCAGGGTCCACAGGGCTCTAGACCAGGGTCCATAGGGCTCTAGACCAGGGTCCATAGGGCTCTAGACCAGGGTCCACAGGGCTCTCGACCAGGGTCCACAGGGCTCTAGACCAGGGTCCACAGGGCTCTAGACCAGGGTCCACAGGGCTCTAGACCAGGGTCCATAGGGCTCTAGACCAGGGTCCACAGGGCTCTAGACCAGGGTCCACAGGGCTCTAGACCAGGGTCCATAGGGCTCTAGACCAGGGTCCACAGGGCTCTAGACCAGGGTCCACGGGGCTCTCGACCAGGGTCCACAGGGCTCTAGACCAGGGTCCACAGGGCTCTAGACCAGGGTCCACAGGGCTCTAGACCAGGGTCCACAGGGCTCTAGACCAGGGTCCATAGGACTCTAGACCAGGGTCCACAGGGCTCTAGATCAGGGTCCACAGGGCTCTAGACCAGGGTCCATAGGGCTCTAGACCAGGGTCCATAGGGCTCTAGACCAGGGTCCACAGGGCTCTAGACCAGGGTCCACAGGGCTCTAGACCAGGGTCCACAGGGCTCTAGACCAGGGTCCACAGGGCTCTAGACCAGGGTCCATAGGGCTCTAGACCAGGGTCCACAGGGCTCTGGTCTAAAGTAGTGCACTTTATTGAGGATATGATACCATTTGGGATGCATCCCAGGTCAGTGTTGACCTGATCACTCATCATTTACAACATTCAGAGGTTATGGGGCTGTCCCATTTTACCAGTTCACTTCAATCCAACAGCAAGTAAATGAGAATATAGTGAATATATATATCACAACCCCTGGTCTGAGCTTAAAAACATCTCATTTAACAAGTGAGTTCATTTCCAGAGATCATTCCTAGTGTCTTTGTTCACTGCTGTCCAGCTGCCCAGATTAAAATGACTGCTATTAGTTCACTCAACCATCTATATGTTTTATCAATACCTTCTCAACACTGACCACAAGAGGCTCCGAAAACACTAGGTCTATGATCAGAAAACTCCATGGAGCAGGTCTAAGATCAGAAAACTCCATGGAGCAGGTCTAAGATCAGAATACTCCATGGAGAAGGTCTAGGAGCAGGTCTAGGAGCAGGTCTAGGAGCAGGTCTAGCAGCAGGTCTAGGAGCAGGTCTAGGAGCAGGTCTAGGAGCAGGTCTAGGAGCAGGTTAAGGAGCAGGTCTAGGAGCAGGTCGAGGAGCAGGTCGAGGAGCAGGTCGAGGAGCAGGTCTAGGAGCAGGTCTAGGAGCAGGTCTAGGAGCAGGTCTAGGAGCAGGTCAAGGAGCAGGTCTAGGAGCAGGTCGAGGAGCAGGTCTAGGAGCAGGTCTAAGGAGCAGGTCGAGGAGCAGGTCTAGGAGCAGGTCTAGGAGCAGGTCTAGGAGCAGGTCTAGGAGCAGGTCAGCTCCTCAGAGGGTTAGACAGGCACCGTTGTCACTTTCCACAACTCCTGAAAAAGAGAAAGTCGAACATTGGAATTGGAGTTGACGACAACGCAATATATTAAAGACTGTAAATACCCAACTTGAAGCAACCACATATTTACCCCTGGAGCACGTTCTGATTGGCCAGTGAGGGGGTCATGTCTCAACACACCTACAACACTTTCTGATTGGCCAGTGAGGGGGTCATGCCTCAACACACCTACAACACGTTCTGATTGGCCAGTGAGGGGGTCATGTCTCAACACACCTACAACACTTTCTGATTGGCCAGTGAGGGGGTCATGCCTCAACACACCTACAACACGTTCTGATTGGCCAGTGAGGGGGTCATGTCTCAACACACCTACAACACGTTCTGATTGGCCAGTGAGGGGGTCATGCCTCAACACACCTCAACACGTTCTGATTGGCCAGTGAGGGGGTCATGCCTCAACACACCAACAACGTTCTGATTGGCCAGTGAGGGGGTCATGCCTCAACACACCTACAACACGTTCTGATTGGCCAGTGAGTGGGTCATGCCTCAACACACCTACAACACGTTCTGATTGGCCAGTGAGGGGGTCATGCCTCAACACACCTACAACACGTTCTGATTGGCCAGTGAGGGGGGTCATGCCTCAACACACCTACAACACTTTCTGATTGGCCAGTGAGGGGGTCATGCCTCAACACACCAACAACACGTTCTGATTGGCCAGTGAGGGGGTCATGCCTCAACACACCTACAACACGTTCTGATTGGCCAGTGAGGGGGTCATGCCTCAACACACCTACAACACGTTCTGATTGGCCAGTTAGGGGGTTATGCCTCAACACACCTACAACACGTTCTGATTGGCCAGTGAGGGGGTCATGCCTCAACACACCTACAACACGTTCTGATTGGCCAGTGAGGGGGTCATGCCTCAACACACCTACAACACGTTCTGATTGGCTAGTGAGGGGGTCATTAAAACCCAGCCCTTTCGCGCCACCGCCCGCTATTGCGCTCATAATTCCGGCTGTTGAAAATAGCCAAAATATTTCCGCCCTGGACCTATAGTGCTTCCCCCAGCGCTAAGATGTACCATTGTGTTAAGCTTTGTAGATGTACCAATGTGTTAGCTTAGTAGATTTTTCTTTGTGTTAGCTTTGTAGATGTACCATTGTGCTAGCTGAGTAGATTTGCCATTGTGCTAGCTGAGTAGATTTGCCATTGTGCTAGCTGAGTAGATTTACCTTTGTGCTAGCTGAGTAGATTTACCATTGTGATAGCTGAGTAGATTTACCTTTGTGCTAGCTGAGTAGATTTGCCATTGTGCTAGCTGAGTAGATTTGCCATTGTGCTAGCTGAGTAGATTTGCCATTGTGATAGCTGAGTAGATTTGCCATTGTGATAGCTGAGTAGATTTGCCATTGTGATAGCTGAGTAGATTTACCATTGTGATAGCTGAGTAGATTTGCCATTGTGCTAGCTGAGTAGATTTGCCATTGTGCTAGCTGAGTAGATTTGCCATTGTGCTAGCTGAGTAGATTTGCCATTGTGCTAGCCGAGTAGATTTGCCATTGTGCTAGCTGAGTAGATTTGCCATTGTGCTAGCCGAGTAGATTTGCCATTGTGCTAGCCGAGTAGATTTACCTTTGTGCTAGCTGAGTAGATTTGCCATTGTGCTAGCTGAGAGCCCCCAGTCTCACAGTATAGTGGAAATATAAGGATATAGTACTAGAAACATTCTGTTGTGGTTTAGGATATAGTACTAGAAACATTCTGTTGGGTTTAGGATATAGTACTAGAAACATTCTGTTGGGTTTAGGATACAGTACTAGAAACATTCTGTTGGGTTTAGGATATAGTACTAGAAACATTCTGTTGGGTTTAGGATATAGTACTAGAAACATTCTGTTGGATAGGGGTTTAGGATATAGTACTAGAAACATTCTGTTGGGTTTAGGATATAGTACTAGAAACATTCTGTTGGGTTTAGGATATAGTACTAGAAACATTCTGTTGGATAGGGGTTTAGGATATAGTACTAGAAACATTCTGTTGGGTTTAGGATACAGTACTAGAAACATTCTGTTGGGTTTAGGATATAGTACTAGAAACATTCTGTTGGACAGGGCTTTAGGATATAGTACTAGAAACATTCTGTTGGGTTTAGGATATAGTACTAGAAACATTCTGTTGGGTTTAGGATATAGTACTAGAAACATTCTGTTGGGTTTAGGATATAGTACTAGAAACATTCTGTTGGGTTTAGGATATAGTACTAGAAACATACTGTTGGGTTTAGGATATAGTACTAGAAACATTCTGTTGGGTTTAGGATATAGTACTAGAAACATTCTGTTGGGTTTAGGATATAGTACTAGAAACATTCTGTTGGGTTTAGGATATAGTACTAGAAACATTCTGTTGGGTTTAGGATACAGTACTAGAAACATTCTGTTGGATAGGGGTTTAGGATATAGTACTAGAAACATTCTGTTGGGTTTAGGATATAGTACTAGAAACATTCTGTTGGATAGGGGTTTAGGATACAGTACTAGAAACATTCTGTTGGGTTTAGGATATAGTACTAGAAACATTCTGTTGGATAGGGGTTTAGGATATAGTACTAGAAACATTATGTTGGGTTTAGGATATAGTACTAGAAACATACTGTTGGGTTTAGGATATAGTACTAGAAACATTCTGTTGGGTTTAGGATATAGTACTAGAAACATTCTGTTGGGTTTAGGATATAGTACTAGAAACATTCTGTTGGGTTTAGGATACAGTACTAGAAACATTCTGTTGGGTTTAGGATATAGTACTAGAAACATTCTGTTGGGTTTAGGATACAGTACTAGAAACATACTGTTGGGTTTAGGATATAGTACTAGAAACATACTGTTGGATAGGGGTTTAGGATATAGTACTAGAAACATTCTGTTGGGTTTAGGATATAGTACTAGAAACATTCTGTTGGGTTTAGGATACAGTACTAGAAACATACTGTTGGGTTTAGGATATAGTACTAGAAACATACTGTTGGGTTTAGGATATAGTACTATAAACATACTGTTGAACAGGGGTTTTCTAGGTTCAGTAAAGTGTGTATGTGAAAGTGTCTCTCACCAGTTGCTCTATGCGCTCATACAGCAGGCACTGTGGGAAGGAGGGGGTGACCTGCTCCACAGTGAAGCATGTCCGTCCGTCCCTCAGCTCCTGCATCTCACACAGACAGTGGCGGAAATGGTCGTAGGCCTCGCAGGATATGTCCATGTGTCTCAGAGTGAAGTTCAGCCTGGGACGGACACACGGACACACAGACACACGGACACACACACACACACACACACACACACACACACACACACACACACACACACACACACACACTGTAATTACAAGATGTGGCACATGAGCTGGATATATTTTTTACATTTAGCATCAATCTATATATACAAGAACCTGATGGTCACTCTGACAGAGCTCCAGAGTTCAGGTAGGTATGTAGTACAGGTATGTTACCTCTTCTCTATAGACAGGTATGTAGTACAGGTATGTTACCTCTTCTCTATAGACAGGTATGTAGTACAGGTATGTTACCTCTTCTCTATAGACAGGTATGTTACCTCTTCTCTATAGACAGGTATGTAGTACAGGTATGTTACCTCTTTTCTACAGACAGGTATGTTACCTCTTCTCTATAGACAGGTATGTAGTACAGGTATGTTACCTCTTCTCTATAGACAGGTATGTAGTACAGGTATGTTACCTCTTCTCTATAGACAGGTATGTAGTACAGAAACATTCTGTTGGGTTTAGGTATGTTACCTCTTCTCTATAGACAGGTATGTTACCTCTTCTCTATAGACAGGTATGTAGTACAGGTATGTTACCTCTTCTCTACAGACAGGTATGTAGTACAGGTATGTTACCTCTTCTCTATAGACAGGTATGTAGTACAGGTATGTTACCTCTTCTCTATAGACAGGTATGTAGTACAGGTATGTTACCTCTTCTCTATAGACAGGTATGTTACCTCTTCTCTATAGACAGGTATGTTACCTCTTCTCTATAGACAGGTATGTTACCTCTTCTCTATAGACAGGTATGTAGTACAGGTATGTTACCTCTTCTCTATAGACAGGTATGTAGTACAGGTATGTTACCTCTTCTCTATAGACAGGTATGTTACCTCTTCTCTATAGACAGGTATGTAACCTCTTCTCTATAGACAGGTATGTAGTACAGGTATGTTACCTCTTCTCTATAGACAGGTATGTAGTACAGGTATGTTACCTCTTCTCTATAGACAGGTATGTAGTACAGGTATGTTACCTCTTCTCTATAGACAGGTATGTAGTACAGGTATGTTACCTCTTCTCTATAGACAGGTATGTAGTACAGGTATGTTACCTCTTCTCTATAGACAGGTATGTAGTACAGGTATGTTACCTCTTCTCTATAGACAGGTATGTAGTACAGGTATGTTACCTCTTCTCTATAGACAGGTATGTAGTACAGGTATGTTACCTCTTCTCTATAGACAGGTATGTAGTACAGGTATGTTACCTCTTCTCTATAGACAGGTATGTAGTACAGGTATGTTACCTCTTCTCTATAGACAGGTATGTTACCTCTTCTCTATAGACAGGTATGTAGTACAGGTATGTTACCTCTTCTCTATAGACAGGTATGTAGTACAGGTATGTTACCTCTTCTCTATAGACAGGTATGTAGTACAGGTATGTTACCTCTTCTCTATAGACAGGTATGTAGTACAGGTATGTTACCTCTTCTCTATAGACAGGTATGTAGTACAGGTATGTTACCTCTTCTCTATAGACAGGTATGTAGTACAGGTATGTTACCTCTTCTCTATAGACAGGTATGTAGTACAGGTATGTTACCTCTTCTCTATAGACAGGTATGTAGTACAGGGGAGACGGAGGTTGTTACAGATTCTGTACAGAGTTCGGAACAGCGCGTCTGTCAGGTCGTCATCGTAGCACACTGGGACAGATGACAAATAAATACAGTTTATTACCATTAACGTTCCACAGAGATCATTAACGTTCCACAGAGATCATTAACATTCCACAGAGATCATTAACATTCCACAGAGATCATTAACATTCCACAGAGATCATTAACGTTCCACAGAGACCATTAACGCTCCACAGAGTTCATTAACGTTCCACAGAGATCATTAACATTCCACAGAGATCATTAACGCTCCACAGAGATCATTAACGTTCCACAGAGATCATTAACATTCCACAGAGATCATTAACGTTCCACAGAGATCATTAACGTTCCACAGAGATCATTAACGTTCCACAGAGATCATTAAACACCTGATCCTACAGATTAAACACCTGATCCTACAGGTTAAACACCTGATCCTACCGGTTAAACACCTGATCCTACCGGTTAAACACCTGATCCTACCGGTTAAACACCTGATCCTACCGGTTAAACACCTGATCCTACCGGTTAAACACCTGATCCTACCGGTTAAACACCTGATCCTACCGGTTAAACACCTGATCCCACCGGTTAAACACCTGGTCCCACCGGTTAAACACCTGATCCTACAGGTTAAACACCTGATCCTACAGGTTAAACACCTGATCCTACCGGTTAAACACCTGATCCTACAGGTTAAACACCTGATCCTACCGGTTAAACACCTGATCCTACCGGTTAAACACCTGATCCTACAGGTTAAACACCTGATCCTACAGGTTAAACACCTGATCCTACCGGTTAAGCACCTGATCCTACCGGTTAAACACCTGATCCTACCGGTTAAACACCTGGTCCTACCGGTTAAACACCTGATCCTACAGGTTAAACACCTGATCCTACCGGTTAAACACCTGATCCTACCGGTTAAACACCTGGTCCTACCGGTTAAACACCTGATCCTACAGGTTAAACACCTGATCCTACCGGTTAAACACCTGATCCTACCGGTTAAACACCTGATCCTACCGGTTAAACACCTGATCCTACCGGTTAAACACCTGATCCTACCGGTTAAACACCTGATCCTACCGGTTAAACACCTGATCCTACCGGTTAAACACCTGATCCTACCGTTTAAACACCTGATCCCAGTTAAACACCTGATCCTACCGGTTAAACACCTGATCCTACAGGTTAAACACCTGATCCTACCGGTTAAACACCTGATCCTACAGGTTAAACACCTGATCCTACCGGTTAAACACCTGATCCTACCGGTTAAACACCTGATCCTACAGGTTAAACACCTGATCCTACCGGTTAAACACCTGATCCTACCGGTTAAACACCTGATCCTACCGGTTAAACACCTGATCCTACCGGTTAAACACCTGGTCCTACCGGTTAAACACCTGATCCTACCGGTTAAACACCTGATCCCACAGGTTAAACACCTGATCCTACCGGTTAAACACCTGGTCCTACCGGTTAAACACCTGATCCTACAGGTTAAACACCTGATCCTACCGGTCAAACAGCTGATCAAAACTGTCTCACCGTCAGCCGCGATGATAATTGTTGTGTTGTCATGGAGATCGGCCACTTCATCCTCTGTCCATCCAAACTCTGCATCGGCGTCTGAGAAACAAGAGATGAATGGAGAGGAAGAGGAGAGATCAGCAGAGAGACCGTGGTTTAACATCACGTGTGTTTCTCTACGTGTGTGTGTGTTTCTCTATCTGTGTGTGAGTGTGTTTCTCTGTGTGTGTGTGTGTGTGTTTGTGTAGCCTGCTCACCTGTGCAGAGATCGTGTCTGAGCCAGTCCAGTAGACGTACTCGCACCTTCCCATCTGTTAAAGAGACACTATAATGATATATATATATATATATGAAACAGTCAGGGAGAGAGAGAGAGCTAGCCTGGTACTACATATTGTAATGAAACAGTCAGGGAGAGATAGAGCTAGCCTGGTACTACATATTGTAATGAAACAGTCAGGGAGAGAGAGAGCTAGCCTGGTACTACATATTGTAATGAAACAGTCAGGGGGAGAGAGAGAGCTAGCCTGGTACTACATATTGTAATGAAACAGTCAGGGAGAGAGAGAGAGCTAGCCTGGTACTACATATTGTAATGAAACAGTCAGAGGGAGAGAGAGAGCTAGCCTGGAACTACATATTGTAATGAAACAGTCAGGGGGAGAGAGAGAGCTAGCCTGGAACTACATATTGTAATGAAACAGTCAGAGAGAGCTAGCCTGGTACTACATATTGTAATGAAACAGTCAGGGAGAGAGAGAGAGCTAGCCTGGAACTACATATTGTAATGAAACAGTCAGGGGGAGAGAGAGAGCTAGCCTGGAACTACATATTGTAATGAAACAGTCAGAGAGAGCTAGCCTGGTACTACATATTGTAATGAAACAGTCAGAGAGAGCTAGCCTGGAACTACATATTGTAATGAAACAGTCAGGGGGAGAGAGAGAGCTAGCCTGGTACTACATATTGTAATGAAACAGTCAGAGAGAGCTAGCCTGGAACTACATATTGTAATGAAACAGTCAGAGAGAGCTAGCCTGGTACTACATATTGTAATGAAACAGTCAGAGAGAGCTAGCCTGGAACTACATATTGTAATGAAACAGTCAGGGGAGAGAGAGAGCTAGCCTGGTACTACATATTGTAATGAAACAGTCAGAGAGAGCTAGCCTGGAACTACATATTGTAATGAAACAGTCAGGGGGAGAGAGAGAGCTAGCCTGGTACTACATATTGTAATGAAACAGTCAGAGAGAGCTAGCCTGGAACTACATATTGTAATGAAACAGTCAGAGAGAGCTAGCCTGGAACTACATATTGTAATGAAACAGTCAGGGGGAGAGAAAGAGCTAGCCTGGTACTACATATTGTAATGAAACAGTCAGGGAGAGCTAGCCTGGTACTACATATTGTAATGAAACAGTCAGAGAGAGCTAGCCTGGTACTACATATTGTAATGAAACAGTCAGGGGGAGAGAAAGAGCTAGCCTGGTACTACATATTGTAATGAAACAGTCAGGGAGAGCTAGCCTGGTACTACATATTGTAATGAAACAGTCAGAGAGAGCTAGCCTGGTACTACATATTGTAATGAAACAGTCAGGGGGAGAGAGAGAGCTAGCCTGGTACTACATTTTGTAATGAAACAGTCAGGGGGAGAGAAAGAGCTAGCCTGGTAATACATATTGTAATGAAACAGTCGGAGGGAGAGAGAGAGAGAGAGAGAGAGAGAGAGAGAGAGAGAGAGAGAGCTAGCCTGGTACTACATATTGTAATGAAACAGTCAGAGGGAGAGAGAGAGCTAGCCTGGTACTACATATTGTAATGAAACAGTAAGGGAGAGAGAGAGAGAGAGCTAGCCTGGTACTACATATTGTAATGAAACAGTCAGAGGGAGAGAGAGAGCTAGCCTGGTACTACATATTGTAATGAAACAGTCAGAGGGAGAGAGAGCTAGCCTGGTACTACATATTGTAATGAAACAGTCAGGGAGAGAGAGAGAGAGCTAGCCTGGTACTACATATTGTAATGAAACAGTCAGAGGGAGAGAGAGAGCTAGCCTGGTACTACATATTGTAATGAAACAGTCAGGGGGAGAGAGAGAGCTAGCCTGGTACTACATATTGTAATGAAACAGTCAGGGAGAGAGAGAGAGCTAGCCTGGTACTACATATTGTAATGAAACAGTCAGGGGAGAGAGAGAGCTAGCCTGGTACTACATATTGTAATGAAACAGTCAGGGAGAGAGAGAGCTAGCCTGGTACTACATATTG
This sequence comes from Oncorhynchus masou masou, assembly GCF_036934945.1. Classification (NCBI taxonomy): domain Eukaryota; kingdom Metazoa; phylum Chordata; class Actinopteri; order Salmoniformes; family Salmonidae; genus Oncorhynchus; species Oncorhynchus masou. The sequence goes on from NC_088225.1 coordinate 37,407,494, forward strand.
TAATGAAACAGTCAGGGGGAGAGAGAGAGAGCTAGCCTGGTACTACATATTGTAATGAAACAGTCAGAGGGAGAGAGAGAGCTAGCCTGGTACTACATATTGTAATGAAACAGTCAGGGAGAGAGAGAGCTAGCCTGGTACTACATATTGTAATGAAACAGTCAGGGGGAGAGAGAGAGCTAGCCTGGTACTACATATTGTAATGAAACAGTCAGGGAGAGAGAGCTAGCCTGGTACTACATATTGTAATGAAACAGTCAGGGGGAGAGAGAGCTAGCCTGGTACTACATATTGTAATGAAACAGTCAGGGAGAGAGAGAGCTAGCCTGGTACTACATATTGTAATGAAACAGTCAGGGGGAGAGAGAGCTAGCCTGGTACTACATATTGTAATGAAACAGTCAGGGGAGAGAGAGAGCTAGCCTGGTACTACATATTGTAATGAAACAGTCAGGGGGAGAGAGAGAGCTAGCCTGGTACTACATATTGTAATGAAACAGTCAGGGGGAGAGAGAGCTAGCCTGGTACTACATATTGTAATGAAACAGTCAGGGGAGAGAGAGAGCTAGCCTGGTACTACATATTGTAATGAAACAGTCAGGGGGGAGAGAGAGCTAGCCTGGTACTACATATTGTAATGAAACAGTCAGGGGAGAGAGAGAGCTAGCCTGGTACTACATATTGTAATGAAACAGTCAGGGGGAGAGAGAGAGCTAGCCTGGTACTACATATTGTAATGAAACAGTCAGGGGGAGAGAGAGCTAGCCTGGTACTACATATTGTAATGAAACAGTCAGAGGGAGAGAGAGCTAGCCTGGTACTACATATTGTAATGAAACAGTCAGGGGAGAGAGAGAGCTAGCCTGGTACTACATATTGTAATGAAACAGTCAGGAGAGAGAAAGAGCTAGCCTGGTACTACATATTGTAATGAAACAGTCAGGGGAGAGAGAGCTAGCCTGGTACTACATATTGTAATGAAACAGTCAGGGAGAGAGAGAGCTAGCCTGGTACTACATATTGTAATGAAACAGTCAGGGGGAGAGAGAGAGAGAGAGAGCTAGCCTGGTACTACATATTGTAATGAAACAGTCAGGGGGAGAGAGAGCTAGCCTGGTACTACATATTGTAATGAAACAGTCAGGGAGAGAGAGAGCTAGCCTGGTACTACATATTGTAATGAAACAGTCAGGGAGAGAGAGAGCTAGCCTGGTACTACATATTGTAATGAAACAGTCAGGGAGAGAGAGAGAGCTAGCCTGGTACTACATATTGTAATGAAACAGTCAGGGGAGAGAGAGCTAGCCTGGTACTACATATTGTAATGAAACAGTCAGGAGAGAGAGAGAGAGCTAGCCTGGTACTACATATTGTAATGAAACAGTCAGGGGGAGAGAGAGAGCTAGCCTGGTACTACATATTGTAATGAAACAGTCAGGGAGAGAGAGAGAGAGAGAGAGAGAAAGAGCTAGCCTGGTACTACATATTGTAATGAAACAGTCAGGGGGAGAGAGAGAGCTAGCCTGGTACTACATATTGTAATGAAACAGTCAGGGAGAGAGAGAGAGAGAGCTAGCCTGGTACTACATATTGTAATGAAACAGTCAGGGAGAGAGAGAGCTAGCCTGGTACTACATATTGTAATGAAACAGTCAGGGGGAGAGAGAGCTAGCCTGGTACTACATATTGTAATGAAACAGTCAGGGGAGAGAGAGAGAGAGAGAGAGAGAGAGAAAGAGCTAGCCTGGTACTACATATTGTAATGAAACAGTCAGGGGGAGAGAGAGAGCTAGCCTGGTACTACATATTGTAATGAAACAGTCAGGGGGAGAGAGAGAGCTAGCCTGGTACTACATATTGTAATGAAACAGTCAGGGGGAGAGAGAGCTAGCCTGGTACTACATATTGTAATGAAACAGTCAGGGAGAGAGAGAGAGCTAGCCTGGTACTACATATTGTAATGAAACAGTCAGGGGGAGAGAGAGCTAGCCTGGTACTACATATTGTAATGAAACAGTCAGGGAGAGAGAGAGCTAGCCTGGTACTACATATTGTAATGAAACAGTCAGGGGGAGAGAGAGAGAGAGAGAGCTAGCCTGGTACTACATATTGTAATGAAACAGTCAGGGGGAGAGAGAGAGCTAGCCTGGTACTACATATTGTAATGAAACAGTCAGGGGGAGAGAGAGAGAGAGAGAGAGAGAGAGAGCTAGCCTGGTACTACATATTGTAATGAAACAGTCAGGGGGAGAGAGAGCTAGCCTGGTACTACATATTGTAATGAAACAGTCAGGGGGAGAGATAGAGAGCTAGCCTGGTACTACATATTGTAATGAAACAGTCAGGGGGAAAGAGAGAGCTAGCCTGGTACTACATATTGTAATGAAACAGTCAGGGAGAGAGAGAGAGAGCTAGCCTGGTACTACATATTGTAATGAAACAGTCAGGGGGAGAGAGAGCTAGCCTGGTACTACATATTGTAATGAAACAGTCAGGGAGAGAGAGAGAGCTAGCCTGGTACTACATATTGTAATGAAACAGTCAGGGAGAGAGAGAGAGCTAGCCTGGTACTACATATTGTAATGAAACAGTCAGAGGGAGAGAGAGAGCTAGCCTGGAACTACATATTGTAATGAAACAGTCAGGGAGAGAGAGAGAGAGAGAGAGAGAGAGAGAGAGAGAGAGAGCTAGCTAGCCTGGTACTACATATTGTAATGAAACAGTCAGGGAGAGAGAGAGAGAGCTAGCCTGGTACTACATATTGTAATGAAACAGTCAGGGAGAGATAGAGAGAGAGAGCTAGCCTGGTACTACATAGTAATGAAACAGTCAGGGGGAGAGAGAGAGCTAGCCTGGTACTACATATTGTAATGAAACAGTCAGGGGAGAGAGAGAGCTAGCCTGGTACTACATATTGTAATGAAACAGTCAGGGAGAGAGAGAGAGAGAGAGCTAGCCAGGTACTACATATTGTAATGAAACAGTCAGGGAGAGAGAGAGAGCTAGCCTGGTACTACATATTGTAATGAAACAGTCAGGGGAGAGAGAGAGAGAGCTAGCCTGGTACTACATATTGTAATGAAACAGTCAGGGGAGAGAGAGAGAGCTAGCCTGGTACTACATATTGTAATGAAACAGTCAGGGAGGGGAGAGAGAGAGCTAGCCTGGTACTACATATTGTAATGAAACAGTCAGAGGGGAGAGAGAGAGCTAGCCTGGTACTACATATTGTAATGAAACAGTCAGGGGAGAGAGAGAGCTAGCCTGGTACTACATATTGTAATGAAACAGTCAGGGGGAGAGAGAGCTAGCCTGGTACTACATATTGTAATGAAACAGTCAGTCAGGGGGAGAGAGAGAGCTAGCCTGGTACTACATATTGTAATGAAACAGTCAGGGGGAGAGAGAGAGCTAGCCTGGTACTACATATTGTAATGAAAAAGCTAGCCTGGTACTACATATTGTAATGAAACAGTCAGGGAGAGAGAGAGCTAGCCTGGTACTACATATTGTAATGAAACAGTCAGGGGGAGAGAGAGAGCTAGCCTGGTACTACATATTGTAATGAAACAGTCAGGGGGAGAGAGAGAGCTAGCCTGGTACTACATATTGTAATGAAACAGTCAGGGAGAGAGAGAGCTAGCCTGGTACTACATATTGTAATGAAACACAGTCTGGTACTACATATTGTAATGAAACAGTCAGGGAGAGAGAGAGCTAGCCTGGTACTACATATTGTAATGAAACAGTCAGGGGAGAGAGAGAGCTAGCCTGGTACTACATATTGTAATGAAACAGTCAGGGGAGAGAGAGAGAACTAGCCTGGTACTACATATTGTAATGAAACAGTCAGGGGGAGAGAGAGCTAGCCTGGTACTACATATTGTAATGAAACAGTCAGGGGGAGAGAGAGAGCTAGCCTGGTACTACATATTGTAATGAAACAGTCAGGGAGAGAGAGCTAGCCTGGTACTACATATTGTAATGAAACAGTCAGGGGGAGAGAGAGCTAGCCTGGTACTACATATTGTAATGAAACAGTCAGGGAGAGAGAGAGCTAGCCTGGTACTACATATTGTAATGAAACAGTCAGGGGGAGAGAGAGCTAGCCTGGTACTACATATTGTAATGAAACAGTCAGCTAGCCTGGGGGAGGGAGAGAGAGCTAGCCTGGTACTACATATTGTAATGAAACAGTGAAACAGAAACAGTCAGGAGAGAGAGAGCTAGCCTGGTACTACATATTGTAATGAAACAGGGGAGAGAGAGAGCTAGCCTGGTACTACATATTGTAATGAAACAGTCAGGGGGAGAGAGAGAGCTAGCCTGGTACTACATATTGTAATGAAACAGTATTGTAATGAAACAGTCAGGGGGAGAGAGAGAGCTAGCCTGGTACTACATATTGTAATGAAACAGTCAGGGAGAGAGAGAGCTAGCCTGGTACTACATATTGTAATGAAACAGTCAGGGGAGAGAGAGCTAGCCTGGTACTACATATTGTAATGAAACAGTCAGGGGGAGAGAGAGCTAGCCTGGTACTACATATTGTAATGAAACAGTCAGGGGGAGAGAGAGAGCTAGCCTGGTACTACATATTGTAATGAAACAGTCAGGGGAGAGAGAGAGCTAGCCTGGTACTACATATTGTAATGAAACAGTCAGGGGGAGAGAGAGCTAGCCTGGTACTACATATTGTAATGAAACAGTCAGGGGAGAGAGAGAGCTAGCCTGGTACTACATATTGTAATGAAACAGTCAGGGAGAGAGAGAGCTAGCCTGGTACTACATATTGTAATGAAACAGTCAGGGGGAGAGAGAGCTAGCCTGGTACTACATATTGTAATGAAACAGTCAGGGGGAGAGAGAGCTAGCCTGGTACTACATATTGTAATGAAACAGTCAGGGAGAGAGAGAGCTAGCCTGGTACTACATATTGTAATGAAACAGTCAGGGGGAGAGAGAGCTAGCCTGGTACTACATATTGTAATGAAACAGTCAGGGGAGAGAGAGAGAGCTAGCCTGGTACTACATATTGTAATGAAACAGTCAGGGGAGAGAGAGAGCTAGCCTGGTACTACATATTGTAATGAAACAGTCAGGAAACAGAGAGAGAGAGCTAGCCTGGTACTACATATTGTAATGAAACAGTCAGGGGGAGAGAGAGCTAGCCTGGTACTACATATTGTAATGAAACAGTCAGGGGAGAGAGAGAGAGCTAGTACTACATATTGTAATGAAACAGTACTAGCCTGGTACTACATATTGTAATGAAACAGTCAGGGAGAGAGAGAGCTAGCCTGGTACTACATATTGTAATGAAACAGTCAGGGGGAGAGAGAGCCTGGCTACATATTGTAATGCCTGGCCTGGTACTACATATTGTAATGAAACAGTCAGGGGGAGAGAGAGCTAGCCTGGTACTACATATTGTAATGAAACAGTCAGCCTGGTACTACATATTGTAATGAAACAGTCAGGGGGAGAGAAAGAGCTAGCCTGGTACTACATATTGTAATGAAACAGTCAGGGGGAGAGAGAGAGCTAGCCTGGTACTACATATTGTAATGAAACAGTCAGGGGGAGAGAGAGAGCTAGCCTGGTACTACATATTGTAATGAAACAGTCAGTGAGAGAGAGAGAGCATATTGTAATAGCCTGGTACTACATATTGTAATGAAACAGTCAGGGGGAGAGAGAGAGCTAGCCTGGTACTACATATTGTAATGAAACAGTCAGCCTGGTACTACATATTGTAAGAAACAGTCAGAGAGAGAGAAAGAGCTAGCCTGGTACTACATATTGTAATGAAACAGTCAGGGGGAGAGAGAGAGCTAGCCTGGTACTACATATTGTAATGAAACAGTCAGGGGGAGAGAGAGAGCTAGCCTGGTACTACATATTGTAATGAAACAGTCAGGGGGAGAGAGAGAGCTAGCCTGGTACTACATATTGTAATGAAACAGTCAGGGGAGAGAGAGAGCTAGCCTGGTACTACATATTGTAATGAAACAGTCAGGGGAGAGAGAGAGCTAGCCTGGTACTACATATTGTAATGAAACAGTCAGGGGGAGAGAGAGCTAGCCTGGTACTACATATTGTAATGAAACAGTCAGTAATGAAACAGAGAGAGAGAGCTAGCCTGGTACTACATATTGTAATGAAACAGTCAGGGGGAGAGAGAGCTAGCCTGGTACTACATATTGTAATGAAACAGTCAGGGAGAGAGAGCTAGCCTGGTACTACATATTGTAATGAAACAGTCAGGGGGAGAGAGAGAGCTAGCCTGGTACTACATATTGTAATGAAACAGTCAGGGGGAGAGAGAGAGCTAGCCTGGTACTACATATTGTAATGAAACAGTCAGGGGAGAGATAGAGAGCTAGCCTGGTACTACATATTGTAATGAAACAGTCAGGGGGAGAGAGAGAGAGCTAGCCTGGTACTACATATTGTAATGAAACAGTCAGGGAGAGAGAGAGAGAGCTAGCCTGGTACTACATATTGTAATGAAACAGTCAGGGGAGAGAGAGAGCTAGCCTGGTACTACATATTGTAATGAAACAGTCAGGGGAGAGAGAGAGCTAGCCTGGTACTACATATTGTAATGAAACAGTCAGGGAGAGAGAGAGCTAGCCTGGTACTACATATTGTAATGAAACAGTCAGAGGGAGAGAGAGAGCTAGCCTGGAACTACATATTGTAATGAAACAGTCAGGGAGGAGAGAGAGAGAGAGTAGAGAGAGAGAGAGAGAGCTAGCTAGCCTGGTACTACATATTGTAATGAAACAGTCAGGGAGAGAGAGAGAGAGCTAGCCTGGTACTACATATTGTAATGAAACAGTCAGGGAGAGATAGAGAGAGAGAGCTAGCCTGGTACTACATATTGTAATGAAACAGTCAGGGGGAGAGAGAGAGCTAGCCTGGTACTACATATTGTAATGAAACAGTCAGGGGGAGAGAGAGAGCTAGCCTGGTACTACATATTGTAATGAAACAGTCAGGGAGAGAGAGAGCTAGCCTGGTACTACATATTGTAATGAAACAGTCAGCCTGGTACTACATATTGTAATGAAACAGTCAGGGGGGAGAGAGAGCTAGCCTGGTACTACATATTGTAATGAAACAGTCAGGGAGAGAGAGAGCTAGCCTGGTACTACATATTGTAATGAAACAGTCAGGGGAGAGAGAGAGCTAGCCTGGTACTACATATTGTAATGAAACAGTCAGGGGAGAGAGAGAGCTAGCCTGGTACTACATATTGTAATGAAACAGTCAGGGGGAGAGAGAGAGCTAGCCTGGTACTACATATTGTACATGAAACAGTCAGGGGAGAGAGAGAGCTAGCCTGGTACTACATATTGTAATGAAACAGTCAGGGGGAGAGAGAGAGCTAGCCTGGCTACTACATATTGTAATGAAACAGTCAGGGAGAGAGAGAGCTAGCCTGGTACTACATATTGTAATGAAACAGTCAGGGGAGAGAGAGCTAGCCTGGTACTACATATTGTAATGAAACAGTCAGGGGGAGAGAGAGCTAGCCTGGTACTACATATTGTAATGAAACAGTCAGGGGGAGAGAGAGCTAGCCTGGTACTACATATTGTAATGAAACAGTCAGGGAGGGAGAGAGAGAGAGCTAGCCTGGTACTACATATTGTAATGAAACAGTCAGGGGAGAGAGAGAGCTAGCCTGGTACTACATATTGTAATGAAACAGTCAGGGGAGAGAGAGAGCTAGCCTGGTACTACATATTGTAATGAAACAGTCAGGGAGAGAGAGAGCTAGCCTGGTACTACATATTGTAATGAAACAGTCAGGGAGAGAGAGAGCTAGCCTGGTACTACATATTGTAATGAAACAGTGAAACAGTCATTGTAATGAAACAGTCAGGGGGAGAGAGAGCTAGCCTGGTACTACATATTGTAATGAAACAGTCAGGGGGAGAGAGAGCTAGCCTGGTACTACATATTGTAATGAAACAGTCAGGGGGAGAGAGAGAGCTAGCCTGGTACTACATATTGTAATGAAACAGTCAGGGGGAGAGAGAGAGCTAGCCTGGTACTACATATTGTAATGAAACAGTCAGGGGGAGAGAGAGCTAGCCTGGTACTACATATTGTAATGAAACAGTCAGGGGAGAGAGAGCTAGCCTGGTACTACATATTGTAATGAAACAGTCAGGGGGAGAGAGAGCTAGCCTGGTACTACATATTGTAATGAAACAGTCAGAGGGAGAGAGAGAGCTAGCCTGGTACTACATATTGTAATGAAACAGTCAGGGAGAGAGAGAGCTAGCCTGGTACTACATATTGTAATGAAACAGTCAGGGGGAGAGAGAGAGCTAGCCTGGTACTACATATTGTAATGAAACAGTCAGGGAGAGAGAGCTAGCCTGGTACTACATATTGTAATGAAACAGTCAGGGGGAGAGAGAGCTAGCCTGGTACTACATAGAGAGAGAGAGAGAGAGAGAGAGAGAGAGAGAGAGAGAGAGAGAGAGGGAGAGAGAGAGAGAGAGAGAGCTAGCCTGGTACTCCATGAAATAATTTACACTCTGATATGAATCGTTGCTTAGTTACACTCCAGTATGAATCGTTGCTTAGTTACACTCCCGTATGAATCGTTGCTTAGTTACACTCCAGTATGAATCGTTGCTTAGTTACACTCTGGTATGAATCGTTGCTTAATTACACTCTGGTATGAATCGTTGCTTAGTTACACTCTGGTATGAATCGTTGCTTAGTTATACTCTGGTATGAATCGTTGCTAAGTTACACTCTGGTATGAATCGTTGCTTAATTACACTCTGGTATGAATCGTTGCTTAGTTACACTCTGGTATGAATCGTTGCTCACCCAGTCAGTGAACCAGTCACCAGTCAGTGAACAGAACCCAGTCAGTGAACAGAACCCAGACAGTGAACAGAACCCAGTCAGTGAACAGAACCCAGTCAGTGAACAGAACCCAGTCAGTGAACCAGTCACAGGTCAGTGAACAGAACCCAGTCAGTGAACAGAACCCAGACAGTGAACAGAACCCAGTCAGTGAACAGAACCCAGACAGTGAACAGAACCCAGTCAGTGAACAGAACCCAGTCAGTGAACAGAACCCAGTCAGTGAACCAGTCACCAGTCAGTGAACAGAACCCAGTCAGTGAACCAGTCACCAGTCTGTGAACAGAACCCAGTCAGTGAACAGAACCCAGTCAGTGAACAGAACCCAGTCAGTGAACAGAACCCAGTCAGTGAACCAGTCACCAGTCAGTGAACAGAACCCAGTCAGTGAACCAGTCACCAGTCTGTGAACAGAACCCAGTCAGTGAACAGAACCCAGTCAGTGAACAGAACCCAGACAGTGAACCAGTCACCAGTCAGTGAACAGAACCCAGTCAGTGAACAGAACCCAGTCAGTGAACCAGTCACCAGTCTGTGAACAGAACCCAGTCAGTGAACAGAACCCAGTCAGTGAACAGAACCCAGACAGTGAACCAGTCACCAGTCAGTGAACAGAACCCAGTCAGTGAACCAGTCACCAGTCAGTGAACAGAACCCAGTCAGTGAACCAGTGTGGTACGGTTAAGTACCAAGGTGGAAAAACTCTACAGTACATCTAACATCGGCTAACCCAGAGGTGTGGGGTTCAGATCTGTGATTGATAATGTCCAGGAGGACTAGCTAGCTGTTAAAGAGTTTTTGCTTGTGTCTGTACTCGGGAGGGATGCGTTATCATGTTTGCTAAATAAATAGGCCTATTCTCTAATACAGAGTGCCTGGCCTGCGTGGCCTGTGATTTCTGGGAATCTGGTTGGTCAAGAAACTCACAGCCTGCAGCACTCCCATGTGCCTGTAAAACTCCCATGTTCCTGTAGCACTCCCATGTGCCTGCAGCACTCCCATGTTCCTGCAGCACTCCCATGTTCCTGTAGCACTCCCATGTGCCTGTAAAACTCCCATGTTCCTGTAGCACTCCCATGTGCCTGCAAAACTCCCATGTTCCTGTAGCACTCCCATGTGCCTGTAAAACTCCCATGTTCCTGTAGCACTCCCATGTGCCTGCAGCACTGCCATGTGCCTGCAGCACTCCCATGTGCCTGCAGCACTCCCATGTTCCTGTAGCACTCCCATGTGCCTGCAGCACTCCCATGTGCCTGTAAAACTCCCATGTTCCTGCAGCACTGCCATGTGCCTGTAAAACTCCCATGTTCCTGCAGCACTGCCATGTGCCTGTAAAACTCCCATGTTCCTGCAGCACTGCCATGTGCCTGTAAAACTCCCATGTGCCTGCAGCACTCCCATGTGCCTGTAAAACTCCCATGTTCCTGCAGCACTGCCATGTGCCTGTAAAACTCCCATGTTCCTGTAGCACTCTCATGTTCCTGCAGCACTCCCATGTGCCTGCAGCACTCCCATGTTCCTGTAGCACTCCCCACTCCCATGTGCTTGCAGCACTCCCCACTCACATGTGCCTGCAGCACTCCCATGTGCCTGCAGCACTCCCGTGTGCCTGCAGCACTCCCATGTTCCTGCAGCACTCCCATGTTCCTGTAGCACTCCCCAATCCCATGTGCCTGTAGCACTCTCATGTTCCTGCAGCACTCCCATGTGCCTGTAGCACTCCCCACTCCCATGTGCCTGTAGCACTCTCATGTTCCTGCAGCACTCCCATGTGCCTGCAGCATTCCCATGTTCCTGCAGCACTCCCATGTGCCTGCAGCACTCCCATGTTCCTGTAGCACTCCCCACTCCCATGTGCCTGCAGCACTCCCATGTTCCTGTAGCACTCTCATGTTCCTGTAGCACTCCCATGTGCCTGCAGCACTCCCATGTGCCTGCAGCACTCCCATGTGCCTGCAGCACTCCCATGTGCCTGCAGCACTCCCGTGTTCCTGCAGCACTCCCGTGTTCCTGTAGCACTCCCCAATCCCATGTGCCTGTAGCACTCCCATGTGCCTGTAGCACTCTCATGTTCCTGTAGCACTCTCATGTTCCTGTAGCACTCTCATGTTCCTGTAGCACTCCCATGTGCCTGCAGCACTCCCATGTGCCTGAAGCACTCCCATATTCCTGCAGCACTCCCATATGCCTGCAGCACTTCCATGTGCCTGTAGCACTCCCCACTCCCATGCGCCTGCCGCCCTCTCATGTTCCTGTAGCACTCCCATGTTCCTGCTGCACTCCCATGTGCCTGCAGCACTCCCATGTGCCTGCAACACTCCCATGTTCCTGCAGCACTCCCATGTTCCTGCAGCACTCCCATGTTCCTGCAGCACTCCCATGTTCCTGCAGCACTCCCATGTGCCTGCAGCACTTCCATGTGCCTGTAGCACTCCCCACTCCCATGCGCCTGCCGCCCTCTCATGTTCCTGTAGCACTCCCATGTTCCTGCTGCACTCCCATGTGCCTGCAGCACTCCCATGTGCCTGCAGCACACCCATGTGCCTGCAGCACTCCCATGTGCCTGCAGCACTCCCATGTGCCTGCAACACTCCCATGTGCCTGCAGCACACCCATGTGCCTGCAGCACACCCATGTGCCTGCAGCACTCCCATGTGCCTGCAGCACACCCATGTGCCTGTAGCACTCCCCACTCCCATGTGCCTGCAGCACTCCCATGTGCCTGCAACACTCCCATGTGCCTGCAACACTCCCATGTGCCTGCAACACTCCCATGTGCCTGCAGCACTCCCATGTTCCTGCAGCACTCCCATGTTCCTGCAGCACTCCCATGTTCCTGCAGCACTCCCATGTTCCTGCAGCACTCCCATGTTACTGCAGCATGCCCATGTTCCTGCAGCACTCCCATATGCCTGCAGCACTCCCATGTGCCTGTAGCACTCCCATGTTCCTGCAGCACTCCCATGTTCCTGCAGCACTCCCATGTTCCTGCAGCACTCCCATGTTCCTGCAGCACTCCCATGTTCCTGCAGCACTCCCATGTTCCTGCAGCACTCCCATATGCCTGCAGCACTCCCATGTGCCTGTAGCACTCCCCACTCCCATGCGCCTGCAGCACTCCCATGCGCCTGCAGCACTCCCATGTTCCTGCAGCACTCCCATATGCCTGCAGCACTCCCATGTGCCTGTAGCACTCCCCACTCCCATGCGCCTGCAGCACTCCCATGTGCCTGCAGCACTCCCCACTCCCATGTTCCTGCAGCACTCCCATGTTACTGCAGCATGCCCATGTTCCTGCAGCACTCCCATATGCCTGCAGCACTCCCATGTGCCTGTAGCACTCCCATGTTCCTGCAGCACTCCCATGTTCCTGCAGCACTCCCATGTTCCTGCAGCACTCCCATGTTCCTGCAGCACTCCCATGTTCCTGCAGCACTCCCATATGCCTGCAGCACTCCCATGTGCCTGTAGCACTCCCCACTCCCATGCGCCTGCAGCGCTCCCATGTGCCTGCAGCACTCCCATGTTCCTGTAGCGCTCCCATGTGCCTGCAGCACTCCCATGTTCCTGTAGCACTCCCCACTCCCATGTGCCTGTAGCACTCCCATGTGCCTGCAGCACCCCCATGTTGACAAATCATGAGGTAAATCAGTCTAAAAAAAACATGACTTTGTACTTTATCTTAACGCTTTTCATAAATATTTTTTATTAAACTAAATCAAAAGTGGTGAGGTGCTGGCCGACCTGATTGAAAATGCCAGCTGGTCACACGTTTGCCAGCAACCCGGTGTGTGCAAAAAAACGTTGTTTAAGTAACGTTCTCTCGCTACACATTGTCTAACTGTTCAATGTTGGCTCACCTGCAGGTTCCATCAGGTGTCTGTTCAGCGTCACGTTCTTCTGGCACATGCTCAGTAGGTCCTCCCCAACGTCTGCAACACAACGTTACACAGATATTGGGATTTTGACACGGCGTTTATGTAACTTTGAAATTAGAAACATTACAGAGACGTCGGGCGTCCAACATTCTAAAACACAACATTGGTAATAGAACAAACAAGACCAATAAGAGACCTTCATTAGGAACACCTTGCTACCAACTCATCAATTCTTACAATGATTCTGACCTTGGATCAGTGAAGCATGGTGGCTACCATGGAAAATGGTTTCTGTATCAGAGATGATTCTGACCTTGGATCAGTGAAGCACGGTGACCATGTAGAATGGATTCTGTATCAGAGATGATTCTGACCTTGGATCAGTGAAGCATGGTGGCTACCATGGAGAATGGATTCAGTATCAGAGATAATTCTGACCTTGGATCAGTGAAGCATGGTGACCATGTAGAATGGTTTCTGTATCAGAGATGATTCTGACCTTGGATCAGTGAAGCATGATGACCATGTAGAATGGTTTCTGTATCAGAGATGATTCTGACCTTGGATCAGTGAAGCACGGTGACCATGTAGAATGGATTCTGTATCAGAGATGATTCTGACCTTGGATCAGTGAAGCATGGTGGCTACCATGGAGAATGGATTCAGTATCAGAGATGATTCTGACCTTGGATCAGTGAAGCACGGTGACCATTTAGAATGGTTTCTGTATCAGAGATGATTCTGACCTTGGATCAGTGAAGCATGGTGGCTACCATGGAGAATGGATTCAGTATCAGAGATGATTCTGACCTTGGATTAGTGAAGCATGGTGACCATGTAGAATGGTTTCTGTATCAGAGATGATTCTGACCTTGGATCAGTGAAGCACGGTGACCATGTAGAATGGATTATGTATCAGAGATGATTCTGACCTTGGATCAGTGAAGCATGGTGGCTACCATGGAGAATGGATTCAGTATCAGAGATGATTCTGACCTTGGATCAGTGAAGCATGGTGACCATGTAGAATGGTTTCTGTATCAGAGATGATTCTGACCTTGGATCAGTGAAGCATGGTGACCATGAAGAATGGTTTCTGTATCAGAGATGATAGGCAGTAGCACTATTACTCACCCAGACTTGAGAAGTAAATTGAATTTTCATTCTCTGACCTTAGAAGTAAATGGAATTTTCATTCTCTGAATACATTCAGAAGAACAGTCTATTTAATATGATGCTTCCCGGTCTACGCAGACAAGCAGACAGACAGGCAGGCAGGCAGACAGGCAGACAGGCAGGCAGAAAGACAGGCAGAGTAGCTTGGAATTATCTTGCCCTTTGAAATGTTCTTTCCCTCTTCAGAAGAGCACTTTAATACAAGTGCAATAATTATCATTTAAGTACCTTACTGTGATTGGTTTCAATGACAAAAAAAAAAGCGACAAAAATTGCTTCTTAGAAAACTGCAATTTCTCAAGCAATAATTTTGCTAGGACTGTCTGAGTGGTCTGGGTTGGGAGGGGAAAACTAGATGTTATTGGGAGAGAGGTGTTGAACACTAGGACTGTCAGAGGGGTCTGAGTTGGGGAGGGAAAACTAGATGTTATTGGGAGAGAGGTGTTGAACACTAGGACTGTCAGAGGGGTCTGAGTTGGGGAGGGGAAACTAGATGTTATTGGGAGAGAGGTGTTGAACACTAGGACTGTCAGAGGGGTCTGAGTTGGGGAGGGAAAACTAGATGTTATTGGGAGAGAGGTGATGAACACTAGGACTGTCAGAGGGGTCTGAGTTGGGGAGGGGAAACTAGATGTTATTGGGAGAGAGGTGTTGAACACTAGGACTGTCAGAGGGGTCTGAGTTGGGGAGGGGAAACTAACTGCTATTGGGAGAGAGGTGTTGACACCAAAACAGGCTGAAATGTCAGGCGGTCTTTTCAAACAGCTCTTATACTAAAAGGACATGATTATGATTTCCCCAATGACACAGTATCATTCCAACCTCATAGTGTGGTAATATACAGGGCCATCGGAGGGTCACCACGAGGGTCACCATTATCTACAGGTCTCTTATTTAATTCAACAGAGTAGACTAGTACAGTACCAGGCAACAGTTTGGACACACCTATGCATTCAAGGGTTTTTCTTTCTTTTTAACATTTTCTACATTATAAAATAATAGTGGAGACATCAAAACTATGAAATAACACATATGGAATCATGTAGTAAGCAACAACAAAAAAAAGTGTTAAACTAATCAAAATATATTTGATATCCTTCAAAGTAGCCACTCTTTGCCTTGATGACAGCTCTGAACACTCTTGGCCTTCTCTCAACCAGCTTCACGAGGTTGTCCCATTGAATGCATTTTAATGAACAGGTGTGCCTTGTTAGAAGTTAATTTGTGGAATCTCTTTCCTTCTTAATTTGTTTGAGCCAATCAGTTGTGTTGTGACAAGGAGGGGGGGGGGGTGTACAGAAGGAAGTCTTATTTGTGTTTATTTTAAAACAATTCTAAAAACCCATTTTCACTTTGTCATTATGGGGTATTGTGATGTCATTATGGGGTATTGTGATGTCATTACGGGGTATTGTGATGTCATTACGGGGTATTGTGTGTAGATTGATGAGGGGGAACAACAACAACAATTTAATCAGTTTTAGAATACGGCTGTAACGGAACAGAATGTGGAAAAGGTCAAGGGGTCGGAACACATTCCGAAGGCACTGTAGATGTTCTGCTGACAGGTCCACAACAATTTAACATTGTTTTCTCTTTCAGAAACGGTCACAGTCCTTGGTTTCAAATACAGCATAAATTACTGATAAAAAAAAAAAGCATTCTTCCAAACATAGTAAATAGACCGGTAGCTGATGTAAAAGTATAGTATATGCGTCAGTATTGCTTTGCGACAGGAGCACAACATCACAGCCTAATGAATCTCAGGGCCCAGGCTATAGCAGATAGAAATACAATAACATAGCAGATAGAAATACAATAACATAGCAGATAGAAATACAATAACATAGCAGATAGAAATACAATAACATAGCAGATAGAAATACAATAACATAGCAGATAGAAATACAATAACATAGCAGATAGAAATACAATAACATAGCAGATAGAAATACAATAACATAGCAGATAGAAATACAATAACATAGCAGATAGAAATACACTAACATAGGGCCTCATTGTCCAGGCGGAGTTGCCTATATAGCAGATAGAAATACAATAACATAGCAGATAGAAATACAATAACATAGCAGATAGAAATACAATAACATAGCAGATAGAAATACAATAACATAGGGCATCATTGTCCAGGTGGAGTTACCTATATAGCAGATAGAAATACAATAACATAGCAGATAGAAATACAATAACATAGCAGATAGAAATACAATAACATAGGGCCTCATTGTCCAGGCAGAGTTACCTATATAGCAGATAGAAATACAATAACATAGCAGATAGAAATACAATAACATAGCAGATAGAAATACAATAACATAGGGCCTCATTGTCCAGGCGGAGTTACCTATATAGCAGATAGAAATACAATAACATAGCAGATAGAAATACAATAACATAGCAGATAGAAATACAATAACATCGGGCCTCATTGTCCTGGCGGAGTTACCTATTCTTCTCAGAAATGGCGCACGTAGATATTTAATGTGGCGTTTACACAGCAAAATGTATACATGAGGCCCCCAGGGGGGCGAAGACCCCTGGTTTACCTGACGGTACCTCACCTGTGCAGTACACTGTTTTGGCCACCGTTGCCATGACTACGCTGGTCAGCCCAGTCCCTGCCCCCAACTCCAAGACGGTGGCTCCTCTGAATGTAGTTGGCTGAGACAGGATTAAATCAGCCAATAGGAAGGCGCCACGCCAGACCTTAGTAAAAGAGCCATACAGCACCTTCAGAAGCGATTCACACACCTTGACTTTCCCCACATTGTGTTGTGTTACAACCTGAATTTAAAATGGATTACATTGAGATTTTGTTGGTCACTGGCCTGACACACAAATACCCCATAATGTCAAAGTGGAATTAAGTTTTGATTTTTTTTATTTATTTTTTACAAAAAAAAATTATAATATGAAAAGCTGAAATGTCTTGAGTCAATAAGTATTCAACCCCGTTGTTATGGAAACGCCTAAATAAGTTCAGGAGTAAAAATGTGCTTAACAAGTCACATAATGAGTTGCATGGACTCACTGTGTGTAATAATAGTGGTTAACATGATTTCTGACCACCTCATCTCTGTACCCCACATTGTATATGTACCCCACATATACAATATGAATTACAAGCACAGAATCAACTATTAAAGACCAGGGAGGTTCTCCAATGCCTCGTTAAGAAGAGCTCCTATTGGTAGACATTGAATATCCCTTTGAGCATGGTGAAGTTATTAATTACACTTTGGATGGTGTATCAATACACCCAATCACTTCAAAGATACAGGCGTCCTTCTGAACTCAGTTGCCAGAGAGGAAGGAAACCGCTCAGGGATTTCACCATGGGAACAAAGGTGACTTTAAAACAGTTACAGAGTTTAATGGCTGTGACAGGAGAAAACTGAGGATGGATCAACAACATTGTAGTTCCTCTACAATACTCTACAATACTAACCTAACTGACAGAGTTTAATGGCTGTGACAGGAGAAAACTGAGGATGGATCAACAACAACATAGTTACTCCACAACACTAACCTAACTGACAGAGTGAGAAGGAAGCCTGTACAGAATAAAAATACTCCAAAACATCTTTGTAACAAGGCACTAAAAGTAATACTGCTAAAAATGTGGCAAAGCAATGAACTTTATGTCCTGAATACAAAGCGTTATGTCCTGAATACAAAGCGTTATGTCCTGAATACAAAGTGTTATGTTTGGGGCAAATTCAATGCATTACTGACCACTCTCCATATTTTCAAGCATGGTGGTGGAAGCATCATGTTATGGGTATGCTTGTAATAATTAAGGGCCGGGGAGTTTTTCAGGATAAAAAAAGAAACTGAATGGAGCTAAGCACAGGCAAAATCCTAGAGGAAACCCTGGTTCAGTCTGCTTTCCACCAGACACTGGGAGATGAATTCACCTTTCAGCAGGACAATAACCTACAACACAAGGTCAAATATACACTGGGAGATGAATTCACCTTTCAGCAGGACAATAACCTAAAACACCAAGGCCAAATATACACTGGAGATGAATTCACCTTTCAGCAGGACAATAACCTAAAACACCAAGGCCAAATATACACTGGAGATGAATTCACCTTTCAGCAGGACAGTTACCTAAAACACAAGGCCAAATATACACTGGAGATGAATTCACCTTTCAGCAGGACAATAACCTAAAACACACAAGGCCAAATCTACACTGGAGATGAATTCACCTTTCAGCAGGGCAATAACCTAAAACACCAAGGCCAAATATACACTGGAGATGAATTCACCTTTCAGCAGGACAGTTACCTAAAACACAAGGCCAAATATACACTGGAGATGAATTCACCTTTCAGCAGGACAATAACCTAAAACACAAGGCCAAATCTACACTGGAGATGAATTCACCTTTCAGCAGGGCAATAACCTAAAACACCAAGGCCAAATATACACTGGAGATGAATTCACCTTTCAGCAGGACAGTTACCTAAAACACAAGGCCAAATATACACTGGAGATGAATTCACCTTTCAGCAGGACAATAACCTAAAACACAAGGCCAAATCTACACTGGAGATGAATTCACCTTTCAGCAGGGCAATAACCTAAAACACCAAGGCCAAATATACACTGGAGATGAATTCACCTTTCAGCAGGACAATAACCTAAAACACAAGGCCAAATATAAACTGGAGATGAATTCACCTTTCAGCAGGACAATAACCTAAAACACCAAGGCCAAATATACACTGGAGATGAATTCACCTTTCAGCAGGACAATAACCTAAAACACAAGGCCAAATCTACACTGGAGATGAATTCACCTTTCAGCAGGACAATAACCTAAAACACCAAGGCCAAATCTACACTGGAGATGAATTCACCTTTCAGCAGGACAATAACCTACAACACCAAGGCCAAATCTACACTGGAGATGAATTCACCTTTCAGCAGGACAATAACCTACAACACCAAGGCCAAATCTACACTGGAGATGAATTCACCTTTCAGCAGGTCAACAACCTAAAACACCAAGGCCAAATCTACACTGGAGATGAATTCACCTTTCAGCAGGTCAACAACCTAAAACACCAAGGCCAAATCTACACTGGAGATGAATTCACCTTTCAGCAGGTCAACAACCTAAAACACCAAGGCCAAATATACACTGGAGATGAATTCACCTTTCAGCAGGTCAACAACCTAAAACACCAAGGCCAAATCTACACTGGAGATGAATTCACCTTTCAGCAGGTCAACAACCTAAAACACCAAGGCCAAATCTACACTGGAGTTGTTTACCAAGACGACATTGACTGTTCCTGAGTGGCCGAGTTACAGTTTTGACCTAAATCTACTTGTAAATCTACGGCAAGACCTAAAAATGGTCGTCTAGCAATGATCAACAACCAATTTGACAGAGTTTGAAGTTTAAAAAAAAAAAAAAAAAAATTAGGAAATGTGGAACATCTAGGTGTGAAAACTTATGTAAATTAGTTATTTCTCTACCTCTTTTTCAATAAATTTGAAAAAATGTCAAAAAACATGTTTTCTCTTTGTCATTATGGAGTATTGTGTCTTGATGGGTGAGAAAATAAATCAATTGAATCAATTTTGAATTCAAGCGGTCACCCAACACAATGTGGAATAAGTCAAGGGGAGAGAGAGAAAGGCAAAGAGGGAGAGAGAGAGAGAGAGAGAAAGGCAAAGAGGGAGAGAGAGAAAGGCAAATAGAGAGAGAGAGAGAGAGAGGCAAAGAGAGAGAGAGAGAGAGAGAGAGAGGCAAAGAGAGAGAGAGAGAGAGAGAGAGAGAGAGAGAGCGACACTCACCTGTTTGCCAACATCTTCTAAAGGCGTGGCCATAGTGTGTTCTGTTAAAGACATGTTGGATTTAAACAGTTATAACACACAGTTATAACACAGTTATAACACATAAACAGTTATAACACACAGTTATAACACACACACAGTTATAACACACACACAGTTATAACACACATAAACACAGTTATAACACACATAAACACAGTTATAACACACATAAACAGTTATAACACACAGTTAAAACACAGTTATAACACACAGTTATAACACACATAAACAGTTATAACACACAGTTATAACACACACAAACACAGTTATAACACACAAACAGTTATAACACACAGTTATAACACACAGTTAAAACACACAGTTATAACACACAGTTATAACACACATAAACACAGTTATAACACACAAACAGTTATAACACACAGTTATAACACACAGTTATAACACACATAAACAGTTATAACACACAGTTATAACACACATAAACACAGTTATAACACACACTTCTGCCTCTCAGACCTGTGTTCACTCCGCTCTTCAGGAATGACATTGGACTAAAAACAGAATAAGTGGCCAAGGTCAGTCAGAGGTAGAAACCAGTCCTGTTCTCTGCTCACCTATCCTGATGACGTCTCTAGGACACTCCTCCTCCTCATCATCCTCCTCTTCATCTCTTCTTGCCTGGCTGAGGATGATGGGGTAGACCATGTCTCTGTCCCTCTCAGGGAGTCTTTGTCTGGGCCTGGATAACATGTACAACATTTAGTCATGTCTCTATCTCAGACTGTCTAGACAGGTATAACATGTACAACATTTAGTCATGTCTCTATCTCAGACTGTCTAGACAGGTATAACATGTACAATAGTTAGTTAGTCATGTCTCTATCTCAGACTGACAGGTATAACATGTACAATAGTTAGTTAGTCATGTCTCTATCTCAGACTGTCTGGACAGGTATAACATGTACAATAGTTAGTCATGTCTCTATCTCAGACTGTCTAGACAGGTATAACATGTACAATAGTTAGTCATGTCTCTATCTCAGACTGTCTAGACAGGTATAACATGTACAATAGTTAGTTAGTCATGTCTCTATCTCAGACTGACAGGTATAACATGTACAATAGTTAGTTAGTCATGTCTCTATCTCAGACTGTCTAGACAGGTATAACATGTACAATAGTTAGTTAGTCATGTCTCTATCTCAGACTGTCTGGACAGGTATAACATGTACAATAGTTAGTTAGTCATGTCTCTATCTCAGACTGTCTGGACAGGTATAACATGTACAATAGTTAGTTAGTCATGTCTCTATCTCAGACTGTCTGGACAGGTATAACATGTACAATAGTTAGTTAGTCATGTCTCTATCTCAGACTGTCTAGACAGGTATAACATGTACAATAGTTAGTTAGTCATGTCTCTATCTCAGACTAACAGGTATAACATGTACAATAGTTAGTTAGTCATGTCTCTATCTCAGACTGTCTGGACAGGTATAACATGTACAATAGTTAGTTAGTCATGTCTCTATCTCAGACTGTCTAGACAGGTATAACATGTACAATAGTTAGTTAGTCATGTCTCTATCTCAGACTGTCTGGACAGGTATAACATGTACAATAGTTAGTTAGTCATGTCTCTATCTCAGACTGACAGGTATAACATGTACAATAGTTAGTTAGTTATGTCTCTATCTCAGACTGTCTGGACAGGTATAACATGTACAATAGTTAGTTAGTCATGTCTCTATCTCAGACTGTCTGGACAGGTATAACATGTACAATAGTTAGTTAGTCATGTCTCTATCTCAGACTGTCTGGACAGGTATAACATGTACAATAGTTAGTTAGTCATGTCTCTATCTCAGACTGTCTGGACAGGTATAACATGTACAATAGTTAGTTAGTCGTGTCTCTATCTCAGTCTGTCTAGACAGGTATAACATGTACAATAGTTAGTTAGTCATGTCTCTATCTCAGACTGTCTGGACAGGTATAACATGTACAATAGTTAGTTAGTCATGTCTCTATCCCAGACTGTCTGGACAGGTATAACATGTACAATAGTTAGTCTGGAACAGGGATGGGAAACTTTGATGGGGAAATGGGCCATAAAAAAAGTGTCGGAGAGAAGATGTAGCTATGTTTATTTTATTACTACTTTGCTGCAATTCTACACATTCTGCTTCAGGGTAGAGAGAAAAGTTTGCTGTTTTTAATATGATACCTGAGTGAGATTGACGAACAAAATCAATGCGGGCTCCTCGGTCGGCAATTCGACCATGATATACTAGCTGGCCGCTAGACTAACTTACCAATATAAAAAAACAAGTACAAAATAATGCTGAGAGAGATAATTGAGTGACTGTCAGTAGCTGTCATAAGAAGAGAAACACTGCCGATGCACAACCACATTTCTAAATAATGCTGAGAGAGATAATTGAGTGACTGTCATAAGAAGAGAAACACTGCTGATGCACAACCATATTTCTAAATAATGCTGAGAGAGATAATTGAGTGACTGTCATAAGAAGAGAAACCCTGCCGATGCACAACCACATTTCTAAATAATGCTGAGAGAGATAATTGAGTGACTGTCAGTGGCTGTCATAAGAAGAGAAACACTGCTGATGCACAACCACATTTCTAAATAATGCTGAGAGAGATAATTGAGTGACTGTCAGTAGCTGTCATAAGAAGAGAAACCCTGCCGATGCACAACCACATTTCTAAATAATGCTGAGGGAGATAATTGAGTGACTGTCATAAGAAGAGAAACACTGCTGATGCACAACCACATTTCTATATCGGACCTTGGTGTATTCTACCATTCTATTGACCCACTGGCCGTAAAACATCTCCAGGACAACAATCAAATGAAGGCAATAAAACACAAAGGGAAGGTTTGACTGTAATAACTGTGGTGACTGATGTGAAGGTGCGATGTAACTGACCTGCGTGGTACCTCTAAATCTCCATCTTCATCCAGAGGTGGTTCTACCCCTCCGTCCTCATCCCTGTCCACTCCTCCGTCCTCATCCCTGTCCACTCCTCCGTCCTCATCCCTGTCCACTCCTCCGTCCTCATCCCTGTCCACTCCTCCGTCAGCCCCTCCATCCTCATCCCTGTCCACTCCTCCGTCAGCTCCAGTCTCACTCCCCCTAGCATCTCCCCTTCCACTCTCCTCCTGGGTGTCGCGGTCTAACTCTTCCCCTCCGCAGGGGGAACCGAGGTCACAGGTGCGCTGCTTCGTTCCGTCCCACAGGATTCTGAACCGGGAGATGAAAACTAGACACACAGGCTGCGTTTAGACAGGCACCCCAATTCTGATCTTGTTTTCACTCATTGCTAATTTTGACCAATCAGATCAGCTCTGAAACAGATCGGACGTGAAAAGATCTGATGTGATTGGTAAAAAGACCAATTATTGGGGGGGAAAAATACCAGAATTGGGCTGCCTGTGTAAACACAGCAATAGAGGGTTGGGACAGTTCCATTGACATTCAGGAAAGACCTACATTGAAACTAAATGAAAACATTTTCATAATTTAATTTTGTGTCATTTTACACACAAACACACACACACACACACACACACACACACACACACACACACCCCTCCAGTACCTGGTTGTCCTACACGGTTGAGGCGTGCCATGAGGTGGCGAGAGTTGGGCAGCAACAGGTGAACGTCAGACAGCACCGTGTCATAATGGAAGGTGATCTGATCCATGGCTCACCCTGCATGTCATCTACCTGCCTGCAGCACACCTGGGGAACACACACACACACACAGGAGTCACACACACGCGCGTTGCAAGCACAAACTGACACCCAGGTGCATATATACATTTGTCGCAAGCACACAGGTCACACACACACACACACTTTTAAGAGCTTAAACTACCAATTGGGCTTCAGGTGAAATAAAGCCTGTCTCTGTTATCTGTTAGACAGGTGAAACACAGCCTGTCCCGGGAACACAGAACTAAAAGACAAGGCCAACAGCTAAATGGACTCCCCAACACTCAGCCAGAGGCAATCTGCGGCTCAGCAAAGTGCCCTCTCCAGAATCACAGTGAAGTGTTGTAGCAGCAAGCCGCCTCATAGCTGGAAAAGCACCAATTGACGTCGCCATAGCTACCGACTAAGGAGAGTGTGTTGACGACCCTGTATTCATTATGTCAACAAGAGACACAATAAATGGTTCGTAAACACAATCTTCTTAGTCGGCGTGGCTAAAATGTATGTTGTTATGCCCTGCAGTTAGCAGCCAACGTTACTTATAACTGTTAGCGGTCACTCACCTTTCCAGTGGTAGTTAGCTAACTTTTATAGCCAGAAGCTGTCAATGAAAATGCTGCAAAGACGTGTGTCTGGTAAACATGTATTCATTTGGCCAAATAAACTAGCCTTCTCTACGGTGGGAACTTCTGACAAACGTAACTGAATGGGTGGGAGGGAACCTGCTAGAAACAGCTACCATGAGCTAGCTTGATGCTAGCTACTCTGATAATGAATGACTTCGCAAGGTCCAGGGGCAGACAAACTAACAACGACGCTAGCTAACGAGGGACATTTAACGGGCACATTTAAATGAAACATTTCCAACACTTGACATTCAATACAGTCTAATAACATAAACACGCATTTAATTCACTCTGAGCTTACAACGACGCGCAGATTGTCTCAAATATCAGCTTCCAAGTCGTACAGAAATAACACTAGGTGTACAGAATACAGGCGGTGCCACATTATTATTTCACCCACCAACAAAGGAAACAAAAGCCATTCAAAATGTTCCGCGTGCTACGCATCTTGAAATAACTCAATATGTAAACCACAACACTGCTCCGAAAGGATTTAAATGGCATTTGGATTAGAATTCTAATTTAAACATAGTTAGAATTTCACTTAGATTGTGATTAAATATCTACATGTGTGTGTTGTAGACACTTTTCCTCACTCAAATAATTACATTTCTAATACTCTGATTAAATTAACATAATGTGTTCAACACTTTGAAACGTTAAACATTATTCCGTACAAGCATGGTGGTGGCAGGGGCAGGGACTGGGAGACTAGTCAGGATCCCTACTGTGAAGCATGGTGGTGGCAGCATCATGCTGCGGGGATGTTTTTCAGGGGCAGGGACTGGGAGACTAGTCAGGATCCCTACTGTGAAGGATGGTGGTGGCAGCATCATGCTGCGAGGATGTTTTTCAGGGGCAGGGACTGGGAGACTAGTCAGGATCCCTACTGTGAAGCATGGTGGAGGCAGCATCATGCTGCGGGGATGTTTTTCAGGGGCAGGGACTGGGAGACTAGTCAGGATCCCTACTGTGAAGCATGGTGGTGGCAGCATCATGCTGCGGGGATGTTTTTCAGGGGCAGGGACTGGGAGACAAGTCAGGATCCCTACTGTGAAGCATGGTGGTGGCAGCATCATGCTGCGGGGATGTTTTTCAGGGGCAGGGACTGGGAATGTTCTTATACTTATTTTCCACCATAATTTGCAAATAAATAAATAAAAAATCCTACAATGTGATTTTCTGTATTTTTTTTTTCATTTTGTCTGTCATAGTTGAAGTGTACCTATGATGAAAATTACAGGCCTCTCTCATCTTTTTAAGTGGGAGAACTTGCACAATTGGTGTCTGACTAAATACTTTTTTGCCCCACTGTACATTGAAGATCTAAACATTTAGAGAAAGGTTTCTCCAGCGCTGGGTAGAAGTCATTCTGATTGGCTGGTCTGTGGCATGCCTCCTCCAGCACTGGGTAAAAGTCATTCTGATTGGCTGGTCTGTAGCATGCCTCCTCCAGCGCTGGGTATGTCTTGTCTCAGAGAAACATATAATCAATTTCAGAGATGGTACTGTCCAGCCATGTCTCAGAAAAGCACAGAATCAATTTCAGAGATGGTACTGTCCATACATGTCTCAGAGAAACACATAATCAATTTGAGAGATGGTACTGTCCAGCCATGTCTCAGAAAAGCACATAATCAATTTGAGAGATGGTACTGTCCATACATGTCTCAGAGAAACACAATCAATTTGAGAGATGGTACTGTCCATACATGTCTCAGAGAAACACATAATCAATTTGAGAGATGGTACTGTCCATACATGTCTCAGAGGAGCACAGAATCAATTTGGTGAAGAAGCCCAGTGTGGAGTTCCTGGGTTGCCGTGGTTACACGGGGTCTGCGGTTCTGAGGCCGGATGGACGTACTGCCAAATTCTCAAAAATGACATTGGAGAGGTGGAGAGAAATTAACATTACATTCTCTGGCAGCAGCTCTGGTGGACATTTCTGCAGTTGGCCTGCCAATTTCACGCTCCCTCAAGACTTGAGACATCTGTGGCATTGTATTGTGTGACAAAACTGCACACATTTGAGTGGCCTTTTACTGTCCCCAGCACAAGGCGCACCTGTGTAATGATCATGCTGTTTAATCAGCTTCTTGGAATGCCACACCTGTCAGGTGGATGGATTATCTTGGCAAATGAGAGATGCTCACTGACAGGGATGTAAACAAATGTGTGCAGAACATTTGAGAGGAATAAGCTTTTTGTGGGATTTCTAGGATCTTTTAATTCAGCTCATGAAACATGGGACCAACACTTTACATGTTGCGTTTGTAGTTTTGTTCAGTGTATATTCCTGCACACATATGGCAGACAGTTGATGGTCAGAGCACGTCTTTGGAGCCTCTGAGCCAGAGGAGCGCGTATTAATCCTGCTGTAGGACTCATTGCAGCCAGCACTAGCAGGTCAAATAAATGGCAAAAAAAAAATAAAAAAAATACATATTTTGATAAAACCCATAGAGATAGATAGAGGACTCATCTTTGTGTCTGTGCCATTATAGCTTATGTGACAGCATGGGCAGCTGTATAGATATAGATAGAGGACTCATCTTTGTGTCTGTGCCATTATAGCATCTGTGACAGCATGGGCAGCTGCATAGAGATAGATTGAGGACTCATCTTTGTGTCTGTGCCATTATAGCATCTGTAACAGCATGGGCAGCTGCATAGAGATAGATTGAGGACTCATCTTTGTGTCTGTGCCATTATAGCATCTGTGACAGCATGGGCAGCTGCATAGAGATAGATAGAGGACTCATCTTTGTGTCTGTGCCATTATAGCATCTGTGACAGCATGGGCAGCTGCATAGAGATAGATAGAGGACTCATCTTTGTATCTGTGCCATTATAGCGTCTGACAGCATGGGCAGCTGCATAGAGATAGATAGAGGACTCATCTTTGTGTCTGTGCCATTATAGCGTCTGTCACAGCATGGGCAGCTGCATAGAGATAGATAGAGGACTCATCTTTGTGTCTGTGCCATTATAGCGTCTGACAGCATAGGCAGCTGCATAGATATAGATAGAGGACTCATCTTTGTGTCTGTGCCATTATAGCGTCTGACAGCATGGGCAGCTGCATAGAGATAGATAGAGGACTCATCTTTGTATCTGTGCCATTATAGCGTCTGACAGCATGGGCAGCTGCATAGAGATAGATAGAGGACTCATCTTTGTGTCTGTGCCATTATAGTGTCTGACAGCATGGGCAGCTGCATAGAGATAGATAGAGGACTCATCTTTGTATCTGTGCCATTATTATTGACGCGGTCTGTGAACTGTGTTGTGCACGTTTGAAATTGGCACAATACCTGTTAGCAAAGGTGTCAGCTAGAGATGACATGCAGGAGCTTGCAAGGACCTGTAGTCTTGCTTGATGTCTGCGTTGATGCTAATGATCATTTTCGAATCTGAGAGTAAATAGAGACGGATATATTGATGAAAGTCACCTTGTCCGAGAGAGATTTACACGGTTATCAAAACGTCACACCAGGGTGGCCTACAGGAAACACAGCCCTTATTTTAACCGTATCTGAAATCCCCTTTGGTAAAAATGAATGGTGGAAAAACAATTTGGAACCATTTCCCTGTTTGACTGCTAGGTTTTATTGGTATTATGACACCTCCACTGTGGAGCTCTATAAAGCAGAAACACTTTGGTTTTTACCAATACAGAAAGGCATTTTATAGACTTCCACTGTCTCCAAGAGTTGCTGAATTTCCAATTTACTCTCACAGGTGAGATGAAATGATATAATGTATCGACTTTGCTCATGATGCGATCCGCTCAAATGTAACACCTGTAATTACAGTCGATACAAACGCAGTAACTTTGCTCCCAACAGCACAAGTAGAAGTTAGGTATCCGGTGTATTATATTGGTAAATGTTTTTTATAGGAGCACCAGTGTATACCAGTATATACATGGTGGTACTGGTACAGAGTCAATGTGGAGGTTATATACAGGGGGTACCAGTACAGAGTCAATGTGGAGGCTATATACAGGGGGTACCAGTACAGAGTCAATGTGGAGGCTATATACATGGTGGTACTGGTACAGAGTCAATGTGGAGGTTATATACAGGGGGTACCAGTACAGAGTCAATGTGGAGGCTATATACAGGGGGTACCAGTACAGAGTCAATGTGGAGGTTATATACAGGGGGTACCGGTACAGAGTCAATGTGGAGGCTATATACAGGGGGTACCGGTACAGAGTCAATGTGGAGGTTATATACAGGGGGTACCAGTACAGAGTCAATGTGGAGGTTATATACAGAGGGTACCAGTACAGAGTCAATGTGGAGGTTATATACAGAGGGTACCGGTACAGAGTCAATGTGGAGGTTATATACAGGGGGTACTGGTACAGAGTCAATGTGGAGGCTATATACAGGGGGTACCGGTACAGAGTCAATGTGGAGGCTATATACAGGGGGTACCGGTACAGAGTCAATGTGGAGGCTTTATACAGGGGGTACCGGTACAGAGTCAGTGTGGAGGCTATATACAGGGGGTACCAGTACAGAGTCAATGTGGAGGCTATATACATGGTGGTACCAGTACTGAGTCAGTGTGGAGGTTATATACAGGGGGTACTGGTACAGAGTCAATGTGGAGGCTATATACAGGGGGTACCGGTTCAGAGTCAATGTGTGGAGGCTATATACAGGGGGTACCAGTACAGAGTCAATGTGGAGGCTATTTACAGGGGGTACCGGTACAGAGTCAATGTGGAGGCTATATACAGGGGGTACCGGTTCAGAGTCAATGTGGAGGCTATATACAGGGGGTACCGGTTCAGAGTCAATGTGTGGGGGCTATATACAGGGGGTACCGGTTCAGAGTCAATGTGTGGGGGCTATATACAGGGGGTACCGGTTTAGAGTCAATGTGTGGGGGCTATATACAGGGGGTACCGGTACAGAATCAATGTGTGGTGGCTATATACAGGGGGTACCAGTACAGAGTCAATGTGTGGGGGCACAGGTGTCGAGGTAATTGAGGTAATTATGTACATGCAGTTAGGGTTGTTAAAGTGGCTATGCATAGATATTAACAGGGAGTTGTAGCAGCATATTGGGGGGGGGGGGGATAGTCTGGGTAGACATTTGATTAGATGTTCAGGAGTCTTATGGCTTGGGGCTAGAAGCTGTTTAGAAGCCTCTTGGACCGAGACTTGGTGCTCCGGTACCGCTTGCCGTGCGGTAGCAGAGAGAACAGTCTATGACTAGGCTGGCTGGAGTCTTGGACTATTTTTAGGTTCTTCCTCTGACACTGCCTGGTATAGAGGTCGTGGACGGCAGGAAGCTGTGCCGTACGTACTACCCTCTGTAGTGCCTTGCGGTTGGAGGCCGAGCGGTTGGAGTCCGAGCGGTTGGAGGCCGAGCGGTTGGAGGCCGAGCGGTTGGAGCCGAGCGGTTGCCATACCAGGCAGTGATGAAACCCGTCAGAATGCTGAGGGGGGACAGGTTTTGTTGTGCCCCCTTCACGACTGCTACTGATACTACTGATACTACTGATACTCCTACTGATGCTACTGATACTACTACTGATACTACTGATACTACTGATACTACTGATACTACTGATACTACTACTGATACTACTGATACTACTACTGATACTACTATTGATGCTACTGATACTACTGATACTACTGATACTACTGATGCTACTGATGCTACTGATACTACTACTGATGCTACTGATACTACTGATACTATTGATGCTACTGATACTACTGATGCTACTGATACTACTGATACTACTGATGCTACTGATACTACTGATGCTACTGATACTACTGATACTACTACTGATGCTACTGATACTACTACTGATACTACTGATACTACTACTGATGCTACTGATACTACTGATACTACTGATGCTACCGATACTACTGATACTACTGATACTACTGATGCTACTGATACTACTGATGCTACTGATACTACTGATACTACTGATACTACTGATACTACTACTGATGCTACTGATACTACTGATACTACTGATGCTACCGATACTATTGATGCTACTGATACTACTGATGCTACTGATACTACTGATGCTACTGATACTACTGATACTACTGATACTACTGATACTACTACTGATGCTACTGATACTACTACTGATACTACTGATACTACTACTGATGCTACTGATACTACTGATACTACTGATACTACTACTGATACTACTGATACTACTACTGATGCTACTGATACTACTGATACTACTGCTTATACTATTGATGCTACTGATACTACTGATACTACTACTGATACTACTGATACTACTGATACTACTACTGATACTACTGATACTACTGATACTACTACTGATACTACTGATACTACTGATACTACTACTGATACTACTGATGCTACTGATACTACTGATACTACTGATGCTACTGATACTACTACTGATGCTACTGATACTACTGATACTACTACTGATACTACTGATGCTACTGATGCTACTGATACTACTGATACTACTGATACTACTACTGATACTACTGATACTACTGATACTACTACTGATACTACTACTGATACTACTGATGCTACTGATACTACTGATACTACTGATGCTACTGATACTACTACTGATGCTACTGATACTACTGATACTATTGATGCTACTGATACTACTGATACTACTGATACTATTGATGCTACTGATACTACTGATGCTACTGATACTACTGATACTACTACTGATGCTACTGATACTATTGATGCTACTGATACTACTGATACTACTGATGCTACTGATACTACTACTGATGCTACTGATTCTACTGATACTATTGATGCTACTGATGCTACTGATACTACTGATGCTACTGATGCTACTGATACTACTGATACTACTGATGCTACTGATACTACTGATACTATTGATGCTACTGATACTACTACTGATGCTACTGACACTATTGATATTACTGATACTACTACTGATACTACTGATACTACTGATACTACTGATACTACTACTGATACTACTGATGCTACTGATGCTACTGATGCTACTGATACTACTGATACTACTATTGATGCTACTGATACTACTGATACTACTGATACTACTGATACTACTGATACTACTGATACTACTGATACTACTGATACTACTACTGATACTACTGATGCTACTGATGCTACTGATGCTACTGATACTACTATTGATGCTACTGATACTACTGATACTACTGATACTACTGATACTACTGATACTACTGATACTACTGATACTACTGATACTACTGATACTACTACTGATGCTACTGATACTACTGATACTATTGATGCTACTGATACTATTGATGCTACTGATACTACTACTGATACTACTGATACTACTACTGATACTACTGATGCTACTGATACTACTACTGATGCTACTGATACTACTGATACTACTACTGATACTACTGATGCTACTGATGCTACTGATACTACTGATACTACTGATACTACTACTGATACTACTGATACTACTGATACTACTGATACTACTACTGATACTACTACTGATACTACTGATGCTACTGATACTACTGATACTACTGATGCTACTGATACTACTACTGATGCTACTGATACTACTGATACTATTGATGCTACTGATACTACTGATACTACTGATACTATTGATTCTACTGATACTACTGATGCTACTGATACTACTGATACTACTACTGATGCTACTGATACTACTGATGCTACTGATACTACTACTGATGCTACAGATTCTACTGATACTATTGATGCTACTGATGCTACTGATACTACTGATGCTACTGATGCTACTGATACTACTGATACTACTGATGCTACTGATACTACTGATACTACTACTGATGCTACTGATACTACTACTGATACTACTGATACTACTACTGATACTACTGATACTACTGATACTACTACTGATACTACTGATACTACTGATACTACTACTGATACTACTGATACTACTGATACTACTACTGATACTACTGATGCTACTGATACTACTGATACTACTGATGCTACTGATACTACTACTGATGCTACTGATACTACTGATACTACTACTGATACTACTGATGCTACTGATGCTACTGATACTACTGATACTACTACTGATACTACTGATACTACTGATACTACTGATACTACTACTGATACTACTACTGATACTACTGATGCTACTACTGATACTACTGATACTACTGATGCTACTGATACTACTACTGATGCTACTGATACTACTGATGCTACTGATGCTACTGATACTACTGATACTACTGATGCTACTGATACTACTGGTACTACTACTGATGCTACTGACACTATTGATGCTACTGATACTACTACTGATACTACTGATACTACTGATACTACTACTGATACTACTGATGCTACTGATGCTACTGATGCTACTGATACTACTGATACTACTATTGATGCTACTGATACTACTGATACTACTGATACTACTGATACTACTGATACTACTGATACTACTGATGCTACTGATGCTACTGATGCTACTGATACTACTATTGATGCTACTGATACTACTGATACTACTGATACTACTGATACTACTACTGATGCTACTGATACTACTGATACTATTGATGCTACTGATACTATTGATGCTACTGATACTACTACTGATACTACTGATACTACTACTGATACTACTGATACTACTGATACTACTACTGGTACTACTGATACTACTGATACTACTGATACTACTGATACTACTGATGCTACTGATAATACTGATACTACTGATACTATTGATGCTACTGATACTACTGATACTAATGATACTACTGATACTACTGATGCTACTGATACTACTACTGATACTACTGATACTACTGATACTACTACTGATGCTACTGATACTACTACTGATGCTACTGATACTACTGATACTATTGATGCTACTGATACTACTGATACTATTTATACTATTGATGCTACTGATACTACTGATACTACTGATGCTACTGATACTATTGATGCTACTGATACTACTACTGATACTACTGATACTACTGATACTACTGATACTACTGATGCTACTGATACTACTACTGATACTACTGATGCTACTGATGCTACTGATACTACTGATACTACTATTGATACTACTGATACTACTGATACTACTGATACTACTGATACTACTACTGATACTACTGATACTACTGATACTACTACTGATACTACTGATGCTACTGATGCTACTGATACTACTGATGCTACTATTGATGCTACTGATGCTACTGATACTACTGATACTACTATTGATACTACTGATACTACTGATACTACTGATACTACTGATACTACTGATACTACTGATACTACTACTGATACTACTGATGCTACTGATGCTACTGATACTACTGATGCTACTATTGATGCTACTGATACTACTGATACTACTGATACTACTGATACTACTACTGATGCTACTGATACTACTGATACTATTGATGCTACTGATACTATTGATGCTACTGATACTACTACTGAAACTACTGATACTACTACTGATACTACTGATACTACTGATACTACTGATACTACTGATGCTACTGATGCTACTGATACTACTACTGATGCTACTGATACTACTACTGATACTACTGATACTACTGATACTACTACTGATACTACTGATGCTACTGATGCTACTGATGCTACTGATGCTACTGATACTACTATTGATGCTACTGATACTACTGATACTACTGATACTACTGATACTACTATTGATGCTACTGATACTACTGATACTACTGATACTACTGATACTACTGATAGTACTACTGATACTACTGATACTACTGATACTACTGATATTACTGATACTACTGATAGTACTGATAGTACTACTGATACTACTGATGCTACTGATGCTACTGATGCTACTACTGATACTACTGATACTACTGATGCTACTGATGCTACTACTGATACTACTACTGATACTACTGATACTATTGATACTACTACTGATACTACTGATACTACTACTGATGCTACTGATGCTACTGATGCTACTGATGCTACTGATACTACTGATACTACTGATACTACTACTGATACTACTGATGCTACTGATACTGATACTACTACTGATACTACTGATACTACTGATACTACTGATACTACTACTGATACTACTGATGCTACTGATGCTACTGATACTACTGATGCTACTGATGCTACTGATACTACTGATACTACTGATACTACTGATACTACTACTGATACTACTGATGCTACTGATACTGATACTACTACTGATACTACTGATGCTGCTGATACTACTGATACTACTGATACTACTGATACTACTACTGATACTACTGATGATACTACTGATACTACTGATACTACTGATACTACTGATACTACTGATACTACTACTGATACTACTGATGCTACTGATACTACTGATACTATTACAGTACAACGGTTTGATTTGTTTGATCGTAGCTAGCTAGCTACATAGCCGTCTTTGTATCTAAGACAATTGTGTAGTCTAGAGCGATTTTCTAGGTTAGCTAGCCAGCTATTGTCGTACTTTTAACGTAACGTAACGCAATCAACACTGCTAGCTAGCAATCAACACTGCTAGCTAGCTAGCTAGCCCAAATAGCAGCACTGTAGAAACTATTACACTCGACGGAACGACTTGATTAGTGTAGTGTCAACATCGCAGCCACTGCCAGCTAGCCTACTCCAGCAGTACTGTATCATTTCAATCATTTTAGTCAATAAGATTCTTGCTACGTAAGCTTAACTTTCTGAACATTCGAGACGTGTAGTCCACTTGTCATTCCAATCTCCTTTAAATTAGCGTAGCCTCTTCTGTAGCCTGTCAACTATGTGTCTATCTATCCCTGTTCTCTCCTCTCTGCACAGACCATACAAACGCTCCACACCGCGTGGCCGCGGCCACCCTAATCTGGTGGTCCCAGCACGCACGACCCACGTGGAGTTCCAGGTCTCCGGTAGCCTCTGGAACTGCCGATCTGCGGCCAACAAGGCAGAGTTCATCTCAGCCTATGCCTCCCTCCAGTCCCTCGACTTCTTGGCACTGACGGAAACATGGATCACCACAGATAACACTGCTACTCCTACTGCTCTCTCTTCGTCCGCCCACGTGTTCTCGCACACCCCGAGAGCTTCTGGTCAGCGGGGTGGTGGCACCGGGATCCTCATCTCTCCCAAGTGGTCATTCTCTCTTTCTCCCCTTACCCATCTGTCTATCGCCTCCTTTGAATTCCATGCTGTCACAGTTACCAGCCCTTTCAAGCTTAACATCCTTATCATTTATCGCCCTCCAGGTTCCTCGGAGAGTTCATCAATGAGCTTGATGCCTTGATAAGCTCCTTTCCTGAGGACGGCTCACCTCTCACAGTCCTGGGCGACTTTAACCTCCCCACGTCTACCTTTGACTCATTCCTCTCTGCCTCCTTCTTTCCACTCCTCTCCTCTTTTGACCTCACCCTCTCACCTTCCCCCTACTCACAAGGCAGGCAATACGCTCGACCTCATCTTTACTAGATGCTGTTCTTCCACTAACCTCATTGCAACTCCCCTCCAAGTCTCCGACCACTACCTTGTATCCTTTTCCTCTAGCTCTCATCCAACACTTCCCACACTGCCCCTACTCGGATGGTATCGCGCCGTCCCAACCTTCGCTCTCTCTCCCCCGCTACTCTCTCCTCTTCCATCCTATCATCTCTTCCCTCTGCTCATACCTTCTCCAACCTATCTCCTGATTCTGCCTCCTCAACCCTCCTCTCTTCCCTTTCTGCATCCTTTGACTCTCTATGTCCCCTATCCTCCAGGCCGGCTCGGTCCTCCCCTCCCGCTCCGTGGCTCGACGACTCATTGCGAGCTCACAGAACAGAGCTCCGGGCAGCCGAGCGGAAATGGAGGAAAACTCCGCCCCTGCGGACCTGGCATCCTTTCACTCCCTCCTCTCTACATTTTCCACCTCTGTCTCTGCTGCTAAAGCCACTTTCTACCACTCTAAATTCCAAGCATCTGCCTCTAACCCTAGGAAGCTCTTTGCCACCTTCTCCTCCCTCCTGATTCCTCCGCCCCCCTCCTCCCTCTCTGCAGATGACTTCGTCAACCATTTTGAAAAGAAGGTCGACGACATCCGATCCTCGTTTGCTAAGTCAAACGACACCGCTGGTTCTGCTCACACTGCCCTACCCTGTGCTCTGACCTCTTTCTCCCCTCTCTCTCCAGATGAAATCTCGCTTCTTGTGACGGCCGGCCGCCCAACAACCTGCCCGCTTGACCCTATCCCCTCCTCTCTTCTCCAGACCATTTCCGGAGACCTTCTCCCTTACCTCACCTCGCTCATCAACTCATCCCTGACCGCTGGCTACGTCCCTTCCGTCTTCAAGAGAGCGAGAGTTGCACCCCTTCTGAAAAAACCTACACTCGATCCCTCCGATGTCAACAACTACAGACCAGTATCCCTTCTTTCTTTTCTCTCCAAAACTCTTGAACGTGCCGTCCTTGGCCAGCTCTCCCGCTATCTCTCTCAGAATGACCTTCTTGATCCAAATCAGTCAGGTTTCAAGACTAGTCATTCAACTGAGACTGCTCTTCTCTGTATCACGGAGGCGCTCCGCACTGCTAAAGCTAACTCTCTCTCCTCTGCTCTCATCCTTCTAGACCTATCGGCTGCCTTCGATACTGTGAACCATCAGATCCTCCTCTCCACCCTCTCCGAGTTGGGCATCTCCGGCGCTGCTCACGCTTGGATTGCGTCCTACCTGACAGGTCGCTCCTACCAGGTGGCGTGGCGAGAATCTGTCTCCTCACCACGCGCTCTCACCACTGGTGTCCCCCAGGGCTCTGTTCTAGGCCCTCTCCTATTCTCGCTATACACCAAGTCACTTGGCTCTGTCATAACCTCACATGGTCTCTCCTATCATTGCTATGCAGACGACACACAATTAATCTTCTCCTTTCCCCCTTCTGATGACCAGGTGGCGAATCGCATCTCTGCATGTCTGGCAGACATATCAGTGTGGATGACGGATCACCACCTCAAGCTGAACCTCGGCAAGACGGAGCTGCTCTTCCTCCCGGGGAAGGACTGCCCGTTCCATGATCTCGCCATCACGGTTGACAACTCCATTGTGTCCTCCTCCCAGAGCGCTAAGAACCTTGGCGTGATCCTGGACAACACCCTGTCGTTCTCAACCAACATCATGGCGGTGGCCCGTTCCTGTAGGTTCATGCTCTACAACATCCGCAGAGTACGACCCTGCCTCACACAGGAAGCGGCGCAGGTCCTAATCCAGGCACTTGTCATCTCCCGTCTTGAATACTGCAACTCGCTGTTGGCTGGGCTCCCTGCCTGTGCCATTAAACCCCTACAACTCATCCAGAACGCCGCAGCCCGTCTGGTGTTCAACCTTCCCAAGTTCTCTCACGTCACCCCGCTCCTCCGCTCTCTCCACTGGCTTCCAGTTGAAGCTCGCATCCGCTACAAGACCATGGTGCTTGCCTACGGAGCTGTGAGGGGAACGGCACCGCAGTACCTCCAGGCTCTGATCAGGCCCTACACCCAAACAAGGGCACTGCGTTCATCCACCTCTGGCCTGCTCGCCTCCCTACCACTGAGGAAGTACAGTTCCCGCTCAGCCCAGTCAAAACTGTTCGCTGCTCTGGCCCCCCAATGGTGGAAAAAACTCCCTCACGACGCCAGGACAGCAGAGTCAATCACCACCTTCTGGAGACACCTGAAACCCCACCTCTTCAAGGAATAACTAGGATAGGATAAGTAATCCTTCTCACCCCCCCCCCCTTAAATGATTTAGATGCACTATTGTAAGTGGCTGTTCCACTGGATGTCTGAAGGTGAATTCACCAATTTGTAAGTCACTCTGGATAAGAGCATCTGCTAAATGACTTAAATGTAAATGTAAATACTACTGATACTACTACTGATACTACTGATGCTACTGATACTACTGATGCTACTGATACTACTGATACTACTGATACTACTACTGATACTACTACTACTGATACTACTGATACTACTACTGATACTACTACTGATACTACTACTGATACTACTGATACTACTACTGATACTACTACTGATACTACTACTGATACTACTACTGATACTACTGATGCTACTGATGCTACTGATGCTACTGATACTACTACTGATACTACTACTGATACTACTACTGATACTACTTATACTACTACTGATACTACTGATGCTACTGATACTACTACTGATACTACTACTGATACTACTACTGATACTACTGATGCTACTGATACTACTACTGATACTACTGATACTACTGATGCTACTACTGATACTACTGATGCTACTACGGTTGCTATTGATACTACAGATACTACTATTGCTGCTAATGAAACTACTGATGCTAAACTACTGAAACTACTGATGCTACTGATACTACTACTGATAATACTGATACTACTACTGATGCTACTGATACTACTGATACTACTGATACTACTGATGCTACTGATGCTACTGATACTACTACTGATACTACTACTGATACTACTGATACTACTACTGATACTACTACTGATACTACTGATACTACTGATACTACTGATACTACTGATGCTACTGATGCTACTGATGCTACTACTGATACTACTGATGCTACTGATACTACTACTGATACTACTACTGATACTACTACTAATACTACTGATACTGATACTACTGATACTACTGATACTACTACTGATACTACTATTGATGCTACTGATACTACTATTGATGCTACTGATACTACTATTGATGCTACTATTGATGCTACTGATACTACTGATGCTAATGAAACTACTGATGCTAATGAAACTACTGATGCTAATGAAACTACTGATGCTAATGAAACTATTGATACTAATGAAACTATTGATACTAATGAAACTATTGATACTAATGAAACTACTGATACTAATGAAACTACTGATACTAATGAAACTATTGATACTAATGAAACTACTGATACTAATGAAACTACTGATACTAATGAAACTACTGATACTACTACTGATGCTACTGATACTACTGATACTAATGAAACTATTGATACCAATGAAACTATTGATACTAATGAAACTACTGATACTGCTATTGATACTAATGAAACTACTGATACTAATGAAACTACTGATACTACTGATACTACTACTGATACTAATGAAACTATTGATACTACTGATACTACTACTGATACTACTGATACTAATGAAACTATTGATACTAATGAAACTACTGATACTAATGAAACTACTGATACTACTGATACTACTACTGATGCTACTGATACTACTACTGATGCTACTGATACTACTACTGATACTACTGATACTACTACTGATACTACTACTGATACTACTACTGATACTACTGATACTACTACTGATACTACTACTGATACTACTACTGATACTACTACTGATACTACTGATACTACTGATACTACTGATGCTACTGATGCTACTGATACTACTCATACTACTGATACTACTACTGATACTACTGATGCTACTGATGCTACTGATACTACTACTGATACTACTACTGATACTACTACTGATACTACTGATACTACTACTGATACTACTACTGATACTACTACTGATACTACTGATACTACTGATGCTACTGATACTACTGATGCTACTACTGATACTACTGATGCTACTACGGTTGCTATTGATACTACGGATACTACTATTGCTGCTAATGAAACTACTGATGCTAAACTACTGAAACTACTGATGCTACTGATACTACTACTGATACTACTGATACTACTGATGCTACTGATGCTACTGATACTACTACTGATAATACTACTGATACTACTGATACTACTGATACTACTACTGATACTACTACTGATACTACTACTGATACTACTGATACTACTACTGATACTACTGATGCTACTGATACTACTACTGATACTACTACTGATACTACTGATACTGCTACTGATACTACTACTGATACTACTACTGATACTACTGATACTGATACTACTGATACTACTGATACTACTGATACTACTACTGATACTACTGATACTACTATTGATGCTACTGATACTAATATTGATGCTACTGATACTACTATTGATGCTACTGATACTACTACTGATGCTAATGAAACTACTGATGCTAATGAAACTACTGATGCTAATGAAACTACTGATGCTAATGAAACTACTGATACTAATGAAACTATTGATACTAATGAAACTATTGATACTAATGAAACTATTGATACTAATGAAACTACTGATACTAATGAAACTACTGATACTAATGAAACTATTGATACTAATGAAACTACTGATACTAATGAAACTACTGATACTAATGAAACTTCTGATACTACTTCTGATGCTACTGATACTACTGATACTAATGAAACTATTGATACTAATGAAACTATTGATACTAATGAAACTACTACTGATACTAATGAAACTACTGATACTAATGAAACTATTGATACTAATGAAACTACTGATACTAATGAAACTACTGATACTAATGAAACTTCTGATACTACTATTGATGCTACTGATACTACTGATACTACTACTGATACTACTACTGATGCTACTGATACTACTGATACTAATGAAACTACTGATACTAATGAAACTACTGATACTACTGATACTACTGATACTAATGAAACTATTGATACTAATGAAACTATTGATACTAATGAAACTACTGATACTACTGATACTACTACTGATACTACTGATACTACTGATACTACTGATACTACTGATACTAATGAAACTATTGATACTACTATTGATACTAATGAAACTACTGATACTAATGAAACTACTGATACTACTATTGATACTAATGAAACTATTGATACTAATGAAACTACTGATACTACTATTGATACTAATGAAACTACTGATACTACTGATACTACTACTGATACTACTGATACTAATGAAACTATTGATACTAATGAAACTACTGATACTACTACTGATACTAATGAAACTATTGATACTACTGATACTACTACTGATACTACTGATACTACTACTGATACTACTGATACTAATGAAACTACTGATACTACTACTGATGCTACTGATACTACTGATACTAATGAAACTATTGATACTAATGAAACTACTGATACTACTGATACTACTGATACTAATGAAACTACTGATGCTACTACTGATGCTACTGATACTACTGATACTACTGATGCTACTGATACTACTACTGATACTACTGATACTACTGATACTACTACTGATACTAATGAAACTACTGATACTACTGATACTACTGATACTAATGAAACTACTGATACTACTGATACTACTACTGATACTACTGATACTAATGAAACTACTGATACTACTGATACTACTGATACTACTGATGCTACTGATACTACTGATACTACTGATGCTACTGATACTACTACTGATAGTACTTCTG
This sequence comes from Oncorhynchus masou masou, assembly GCF_036934945.1. Lineage (NCBI taxonomy): Eukaryota > Metazoa > Chordata > Actinopteri > Salmoniformes > Salmonidae > Oncorhynchus > Oncorhynchus masou. The sequence goes on from NC_088225.1 coordinate 37,449,248, forward strand.
ATACTACTGATACTACTGATACTATTGATACTACTACTGATACTACTGATACTAATGAAACTATTGATACTAATGCAACTACTGATACTAATGAAACTACTGATACTACTGATACTACTATTGATACTACTGATACTACTGATACAACTGATACTAGTGTTACTACTTACGCTACTGATATTGCTATTGATACCAGTGATACTAATGAAACTACTGATACTACTACTGATACTACTGATACTACTGATACTACTGATGCTACTGATACTACTACTGATACTACTGATACTACTGATACTACTACTGATACTAATGAAACTACTGATACTACTGATACTACTGATACTAATGAAACTACTGATACTACTGATACTACTACTGATACTACTGATACTAATGAAACTACTGACACTACTACTGATGCTACTGATACTACTGATACTACTGATGCTACTGATACTACTACTGATACTACTGATACTACTGATACTACTACTGATACTAATGAAACTACTGATACTACTGATACTACTGATACTAATGAAACTACTGATACTACTGATACTACTACTGATACTACTGATACTAATGAAACTACTGATACTACTACTGATGCTACTGATACTACTGATACTACTGATGCTACTGATACTACTACTGATAGTACTTCTGATACTACTGATACTACTGATACTATTGATACTACTGATACTACTACTGATACTACTGATACTAATGAAACTATTGATACTAATGAAACTACTGATACTAATGAAACTACTGATACTACTGATACTACTATTGATACTACTGATACTACTAATACTACTGATACTAGTGTTACTACTTACGCTACTGATATTGCTATTGATACCAGTGATACTACTATTGATTCTAGTGATACTGCTATTGATACTAGTCATACTACTATTGATGCTAGTGATACTACTAGTGATACTACTAGTGATACTACTAGTGATACTACTAGTGATACTATTGTTACTACTGATGCTAATGAAACTACTGATGCTAATGAAACTACTGATACTAATGAAACTATTGATACTAATGAAACTATTGATACTAATGAAACTATTGATACTAATGAAACTACTGATACTAATGAAACTACTGATACTAATGAAACTATTGATACTAATGAAACTACTGATACTAATGAAACTACTGATACTAATGAAACTTCTGATACTACTACTGATGCTACTGATACTACTGATACTAATGAAACTATTGATACTAATGAAACTATTGATACTAATGAAACTACTACTGATACTAATGAAACTACTGATACTAATGAAACTATTGATACTAATGAAACTACTGATACTAATGAAACTACTGATACTAATGAAACTTCTGATACTACTATTGATGCTACTGATACTACTGATACTACTACTGATACTACTACTGATGCTACTGATACTACTGATACTAATGAAACTACTGATACTAATGAAACTACTGATACTACTGATACTACTGATACTAATGAAACTATTGATACTAATGAAACTATTGATACTAATGAAACTACTGATACTACTGATACTACTACTGATACTACTGATACTACTGATACTACTGATACTACTGATACTACTGATACTAATGAAACTATTGATACTACTATTGATACTAATGAAACTACTGATACTAATGAAACTACTGATACTACTATTGATACTAATGAAACTATTGATACTAATGAAACTACTGATACTACTATTGATACTAATGAAACTACTGATACTACTGATACTACTACTGATACTACTGATACTAATGAAACTATTGATACTAATGAAACTACTGATACTACTACTGATACTAATGAAACTATTGATACTACTGATACTACTACTGATACTACTGATACTACTACTGATACTACTGATACTAATGAAACTACTGATACTACTACTGATGCTACTGATACTACTGATACTAATGAAACTATTGATACTAATGAAACTACTGATACTACTGATACTACTGATACTAATGAAACTACTGATGCTACTACTGATGCTACTGATACTACTGATACTACTGATGCTACTGATACTACTACTGATACTACTGATACTACTGATACTACTACTGATACTAATGAAACTACTGATACTACTGATACTACTGATACTAATGAAACTACTGATACTACTGATACTACTACTGATACTACTGATACTAATGAAACTACTGATACTACTGATACTACTGATACTACTGATGCTACTGATACTACTGATACTACTGATGCTACTGATACTACTACTGATAGTACTTCTGATACTACTGATACTACTGATACTATTGATACTACTACTGATACTACTGATACTAATGAAACTATTGATACTAATGCAACTACTGATACTAATGAAACTACTGATACTACTGATACTACTATTGATACTACTGATACTACTGATACTACTGATACTAGTGTTACTACTTACGCTACTGATATTGCTATTGATACCAGTGATACTAATGAAACTACTGATACTACTACTGATACTACTGATACTACTGATACTACTGATGCTACTGATACTACTACTGATACTACTGATACTACTGATACTACTACTGATACTAATGAAACTACTGATACTACTGATACTACTGATACTAATGAAACTACTGATACTACTGATACTACTACTGATACTACTGATACTAATGAAACTACTGATACTACTACTGATGCTACTGATACTACTGATACTACTGATGCTACTGATACTACTACTGATAGTACTTCTGATACTACTGATACTACTGATACTATTGATACTACTGATACTACTACTGATACTACTGATACTAATGAAACTATTGATACTAATGAAACTACTGATACTAATGAAACTACTGATACTACTGATACTACTATTGATACTACTGATACTACTAATACTACTGATACTAGTGTTACTACTTACGCTACTGATATTGCTATTGATACCAGTGATACTACTATTGATTCTAGTGATACTGCTATTGATACTAGTCATACTACTATTGATGCTAGTGATACTACTAGTGATACTACTAGTGATACTATTGTTACTACTGATGCTAGTGATACTACTAGTGATACTAGTGATACTAGTGATAGTACTATTGATACTAGTGATACTACTATTGATACTAGTGATACTAATATTGATACTAGTGATACTACTAGTGATACTAGTGATACTAGTGATACTACTAGTGATACTAGTGTTACTACTGATGCTAGTGATACTACTAGTGATACTAGTGATACTAGTGATAGTACTATTGATACTAGTGATACTACTATTGATACTAGTGATACTAGTGATACTAATATTGATACTAGTGATACTACTAGTGTTACTAGTGATACTAGTGATACTATTATTGATACTAGTGATACTACTAGTGATACTACTATTGATACTATTGATACTAGTGTTACTACTATCGATACTAGTGATACTAGTGATACTAATATTGATACTAGTGATACTACTAGTGATACTACTATTGATACTATTGATACTAGTGTTACTACTATTGATACTAGTGATACTAGTGATACTAATATTGATACTAGTGATACTACTAGTGATACTACTAGTGATACTAGTGATACTAGTGTTACTACTGATGCTACTGATACATACACAGAGATCATAACGAACATTCAAAATGCACAATGTCTGTCCCACGCTACCCTCATCTGGCCCAGGACGGTACTACACTCTACTGATCGACCGTCTTGTAGTACAGGGTTTTCCAAACTTGTTCCTCACCCACCCTCTGGGTCCTGGGCACGTCTTGGTCCTGTACCCACCCCACCCCACCCCACACACACACCCCAAGGGTGCACGTTTATATCTTTCCCCTAGCACTACACAGCTGATTAAAATAACCAACTCATCATCAACCTTTAATTATTTAAATCAGCTGTGTAGCGCTAGAGGAAAAACCTAAACGTGCACAGAGGGGTCCCGAGACTGAGTTTGGGAAACCCGGTGGTAGGTAGACTACTTCAGTACCAGACCAGGACACAGAGATACACCTCCACTCCACAGATGGCAGATACACACTCTGACATAGAGACACAACAGCTCTGATCTCTCTCACTCCCACCTAATCTCTCTCTGTTCCTCTCTCTCTCTGTTCCCTCTCTCTCTCTCTGTTCCTCTCGCTCTCTCTGTTCCTCTCTCCCTCTGTTCCTCTCTCTCTCTGTTCCTCTCTCTCTCTCTCTCTCTGTTCCTCTCTCTCGCTCTCTCTCTCTCTCTCTCTCTGTTCCTCTCTCTCTGTTCCTCTCTCTCTCTCTCTCTCTCTGTTCCTCTCTCTCTCTCTGTTCCTCTCTCCCTCTGTTCCTCTCGCTCTCTGTTCCCCTCTCTCTCTCTGTTCCTCTCTCTCTCTCTCTCTCTCTCTCTCTCTCTCTCTGTTCCTCTCTCTCTCTCTCTGTTGCTCTCTCTCTCTCTCAAATTATTATTATTATTGACTTTTTCAATGATAATCTTCATCTCCCTCGCTCTATCTTCTGACTTTTACCCTCTCTGTTTCCCTCCCTTTTCCCCTCTCTCTCTCTCTCTCTTCTTGTAATCTTCCTCTCTCCCTCTGTGCTTCTCTCCCTTTCCCTCTCTCCTCCTTCCTCTCTCTCTAACTCTCTTCTTGTCCTCCTCCTCTATCCCTCTCTCTGTGTTTCTCTCCCTTTCCCTCTCTCTTCCTCTCTCTTCCCCCCTCTCTCTCTCTTCTTGTTCTCCTACTCTCTCCCTCTGTGTTTCTCTTCATTTCTCTTTCTCACTCCCTCATGCTCTGTACATCTCTTTCTTTCTCGCTCTGATTTGCCTCACCACGTCTATCACTCTCTCTGTTTCCCTCTCTCCTCTCTCCTCTCCTCTTCTCGGTATGGTGAGGATGACTCTGGGAGCTCTGGCACTGTTTGTAGCTGTGTGTGGAGTGTCCAGTTTTGTGTTGCTGGGGGTGGCTATAGGGACAGACTACTGGTACCTCATAGATGTCGCTCAGAGGGAAAACATCTCCAACCTCTCTCTCAACTCACACTCAGGACTATGGAGGACCTGCAACTGTAAGTCACTGCGTGTTACTTTTCTTTGAGCAGTGAATCAGATACTGGTCCTTTGTGGTTTAGTGTGACAATCTGTAGCTCAGCTGGTACAACCAGGTTATAGCATGTATAGTGTAGTCCCCAGTAGCTCAGCTGGTACTACCAGGTTATAGCATGTATAGTGTAGTTCCCTGTAGCTCAGCTGGTACTACCAGGTTATAACATGTATAGTGTAGTCCCCTGTAGCTCAGCTGGTACAGCATGGTACTACCAGGTTATAACATGTATAGTGTAGTCCCCTGTAGCTCAGCTGGTACAGCATGGTACTACCAGGTTATAACATGTATAGTGTAGTTCCCTGTAGCTCAGCTGGTACAGCATGGTACTACCAGGTTATAACATGTATAGTGTAGTCCTCTGTAGCTCAGCTGGTACAGCATGGTACTATCAGGTTATAACATGTATAGTGTAGTCCTCTGTAGCTCAGCTGGTACAGCATGGCACTACCAGGTTATAGCGTGTATAGTGTAGTCCTCTGTAGCTCAGCTGGTACTACCAGGTTATAACATGTATAGTGTAGTCCTCTGTAGCTCAGCTGGTACAGCATGGTACTACCAGGTTATAACATGTATAGTGTAGTCCTCTGTAGCTCAGCTGGTACAGCATGGTACTACCAGGTTATAACATGTATAGTGTAGTCCCCTGTAGCTCAGCTGGTACTACCAGGTTATAACATGTATAGTGTAGTCCTCGTAGCTCAGCTGGTACAGCATTGTACTACCAGGTTATAACATGTATAGTGTAGTCCTCTGTAGCTCAGCAGGTACAGCATGGTGCTACCAGGTTATAACATGTATAGTGTAGTCCTCTGTAGCTCAGCTGGTACAGCATGGTACTACCAGGTTATAACATGTATAGTGTAGTCCCCTGTAGCTCAGCTGGTACAGCATGGTACTACCAGGTTATACCATGTATAGTGTAGTCCTCTGTAGCTCAGCTGGTACAGCATGGTACTACCAGGTTATAACATGTATAGTGTAGTCCCCTGTAGCTCAGCATGGTACTACCAGGATATAACATGTATAGTGTAGTCCTCTGTAGCTCAGCTGGTACAGCATGGTACTACCAGGTTATAACATGTATAGTGTAGTCCTCTGTAGCTCAGCTGGTACAGCATGGTACTACCAGGTTATAACATGTATAGTGTAGTTCCCTGTAGCTCAGCTGGTACAGCATGGTACTACCAGGTTATACCATGTATAGTGTAGTCCTCTGTAGCTCAGCTGGTACAGCATGGTACTACCAGGTTATAACATGTATAGTGTAGTCCTCTGTAGCTCAGCTGGTACAGCACGGTACTACCAGGTTATAACATGTATAGTGTAGTCCTCTGTAGCTCAGCTGGTACAGCATGGTAATACCAGGTTATAACATGTATAGTGTAGTCCTCTGTAGCTCAGCTGGTACAGGATGGTACTACCAGGTTATAACATGTATAGTGTAGTCCTCTGTAGCTCAGCTGGTACAGCATGGTACTACCAGGTTATAACATGTATAGTGTAGTTCCCTGTAGCTCAGCTGGTACAGCATGGTACTACCAGGTTATAACATGTATAGTGTAGTCCTCTGTAGCTCAGCTGGTACAGCATGGTACTACCAGGTTATAACATGTATAGTGTAGTCCCCTGTAGCTCAGCTGGTACTACCAGGTTATAACATGTATAGTGTAGTCCCCTGTAGCTCAGCTGGTACTACCAGGTTATAACATGTATAGTGTAGTCCCCTGTAGCTCAGCTGGTACAGCATGGTACTACCAGGTTATAACATGTATAGTGTAGTCCTCTGTAGCTCAGCTGGTACAGCATGGTACTACCAGGTTATAACATGTATAGTGTAGTCCTCTGTAGCTCAGCTGGTACAGCATGGTACTACCAGGTTATAACATGTATAGTGTAGTTCCCTGTAGCTCAGCTGGTACAGCATGGTACTACCAGGTTATACCATGTATAGTGTAGTCCTCTGTAGCTCAGCTGGTACAGCATGGTACTACCAGGTTATAACATGTATAGTGTAGTCCTCTGTAGCTCAGCTGGTACAGCATGGTACTACCAGGTTATAACATGTATAGTGTAGTCCTCTGTAGCTCAGCTGGTACAGCATGGTACTACCAGGTTATAACATGTATAGTGTAGTCCTCTGTAGCTCAGCTGGTACAGCATGGTACTACATGGCTTTAAGATGCTTTGGATAAGTTTCAGCTAAAGTGTCAGCTAGATGGCAGACATTCTATTATCAGACATTCTATTATCAGATATTCTATTATCAGACATTCTATTATCAGACATTCTATTATCAGACATTCTATTATCAGACATTATATTATCAGATATTCTATTATCAGACATTCTATTATCAGACATTCTATTATCAGACATTCTATTATCAGACATTCTATTATCAGACATTCTATTATCAGACATTCTATAATCAGACATTCTATTATCAGACATTCTATTATCAGATATTCTATTATCAGACATTCTATTATCAGACATTCTATTATCAGACATTCTATTATCAGACATTCTATTATCAGACATTCTATTATCAGACATTCTATTATCAGACATTCTATTATCAGACATTCTATTATCAGACATTATATTATCAGATATTCTATTATCAGACATTCTATTATCAGACATTCTATTATCAGACATTCTATTATCAGACATTCTATTATCAGACATTCTATTATCAGACATTCTATTATCAGACATTCTATTATCAGACATTATATTATCAGACATTCTATTATCAGACATTCTATTATCAGACATTCTATTATCAGACATTCTAATACCAGACATTCTATTATCAGACATTCTATTATCAGACATTCTATTATCAGACATTCTATTGTCAGACATTCTATTATCAGACATTCTATTATCAGATATTCTATTATCAGACATTCTATTATCAGATATAATATTATCAGACATTCTATTATCAGATATTCTATTATCAGACATTCTATTATCAGACATTCTATTATCAGACATTCTATTATCAGACATTCTATTATCAGACATTCTATTATCAGATATTCTATTATCAGACATTCTATTATCAGATATAATATTATCAGACATTCTATTATCAGATATTCTATTATCAGACATTCTATTATCAGAAATTTTATTATCAGATATTCTATTATCAGACATTCTATTATCAGACATTCTATTATCAGACATTCTATTATCAGACATTCTATTATCAGATATTCTATTATCAGACATTCTATTATCAGATATTCTATTATCAGACATTCTATTATCAGACATTCTATTATCAGATATTCTATTATCAGACATTCTATTATCAGACATTCTATTATCAGACATTCTATTATCAGACATTCTATTATCAGACATTCTATTATCAGACATTCTATTATCAGATATTATATTAGACATTCTATTATCAGACATTCTATTATCAGACATTCTATTATCAGACATTATATTGAGACCCCGTTCTCTTTTACAAATAAATCCCTTTACTCTGCTGTTCTGTTCTTCAGTCCTGGTCCTGTGCAAGTGTTTTGTTCCAACCCAGCACTAACACAGCTGATTCAACTTATTAGACTTATCGTAACGACCTTGATTACGTGGAACAGGTGTATTAGTACTGGGCTGGAACAAAAACAGTCCCACCCTGACAGTCCCCAGGACCAGAGTTGTTGAGGAGAGCTGCTTTACTGCAGCGTGGGTGTAAGAGCCAGTGAGGGTGTAAGAGCCAGTGAGCGTGTAAGAGCCAGTGAGCGTGTAAGAGCCAGTGTAGGTGACGGCATGTCTGTTTTCTGCTGTAGACAACCTCTGGGTTGTAACAATGTCATAACATACAACTCAACCTAGGCTCGGACTGTTGTGGTGTTTAGAAACAGACTGACATCCAGGCTAGGACTGTTGTGGTGTTTAGAAACAGACTGACATCCAGGCTAGGACTGCTGTGGTGTTTAGAAAAAGACTGTCATCCAGGCTAGGACTGCTGTGGTGTTTAGAAACAGACTGACATCCAGGCTAGGACTGCTGTGGTGTTTAGAAACAGACTGACATCCAGGCTAGGACTGCTGTGGTGTTTAGAAACAGACTGACATCCAGGCTAGGACTGGTGTGGTGTTTAGAAACAGACTGACATCCAGGCTAGGACTGCTGTGGTGTTTAGAAACAGACTGACATCCAGGCTAGGACTGGTGTGGTGTTTAGAAACAGACTGACATCCAAGCTAGGACTGTTTTGGTGTTTAGAAACAGACTGACATCCAGGCTAGGACTGCTGTGGTGTTTAGAAACAGACTGACATCCAGGCTAGGACTGCTGTGGTGTTTAGAAACAGACTGACATCCAGGCTAGGAGGGAAATGAGGGGGAGGAGATGAGGGAGAGGAGATGAGGGAGAGGAGATGAGGGAATGAGGGAGAGGAGATGAGGGAGAGGAGATGAGGAGATGAGGGAGAGGAGATGAGGAGATGAGGGAGAGGAGATGAGGGAATGAGGGAGAGGAGATGAGGGAGAGGAGATGAGGAGATGAGGGAGAGGAGATGAGGGGGAGGAGATGAGGGAGAGGAGATGAGGAGATGAGGGAGAGGAGATGAGGGGGAGGAGATGAGGGAGAGGAGATGAGGGGGAGGAGATGAGGGAGAGGAGATGTGGGAGAGGAGATGAGGAGATGAGGGAGAGGAGATGAGGGGAGGAGATGAGGGTGAGGAGATGAGGAGGAGGAGATGAGGGGGAGGAGATGAGGGTGAGGAGATGAGGGGGAGGAGATGAGGGTGAGGAGATGAGGGGGAGGAGATGAGGGTGAGGAGATGAGGGGGAGGAGATGAGGGGAGGAGATGAGGGAGAGGAGATGAGGGAGAGGAGATGAGGGAGAGGAGATGAGGAGATGAGGGAGAGGAGATGAGGGGGAGGAGATGAGGGAATGAGGGAGAGGAGATGAGGGAGAGGAGATGAGGGGGAGGAGATGAGGGTGAGGAGATGAGGGGGAGGAGATGAGGGGGAGGAGATGAGGGGGAGGAGATGAGGGAGAGGAGATGAGGGAGAGGAGATGAGGGAGAGGAGATGAGGAGATGAGGGAGAGGAGATGAGGGGGAGATGAGGGGGAGGAGATGAGGGAGAGGAGATGAGGGAATGAGGGAGAGGAGATGAGGGAGAGGAGATGAGGGGGAGGAGATGAGGGGGAGGAGATGAGGGAATGAGAGAGAGGAGATGAGGGAGAGGAGATGAGGGGGAGGAGATGAGGGGAAGAGATGAGGGGGAGGAGATGAGGGGGAGGAGATGAGGGAATGAGGGAGAGGAGGGAATGAGGGAGAGGAGGGAATGAGGGAGAGGAGATGAGCGAGAGGAGATGAGGAGATGAGGGAGAGGAGATGGGGGGGAGGAGATGAGGGTGAGGAGATGAGGGTGAGGAGATGAGGGTGAGGAGATGAGGGGGAGGAGATGAGGGGGAGGAGATGAGGGAGAGGAGATGAGGGAGAGGAGATGAGGGGGAGGAGATGAGGGAGAGGAGATGAGGGAGAGGAGATGAGGGGGAGGAGATGAGGGAGAGGAGATGAGGGGGAGGAGATGAGGAAGAGGAGATGAGGGGGAGGAGATGAGGGGGAGGAGATGAGGGAATGAGGGTGAGGAGATGAGGGAGAGGAGATGAGGGGGAGGAGATGAGGGAGAGGAGATGAGGGAGAGGAGAATAGGGGGAGAAGATGAGGGAGGGAGGATATGACGGGGGAGATGAGGGGGGGGAATGAGGGGGAGGAGAGGAGGGGGGGAGGAGATGAGGGTGGAGATGAGAGGGAAGATGAGGGGGGGGATGAGGGGGAGGAGATGAGGGAGGGAGGATGTGAGGGGGAGATGAGGGGGGGTTGAGGGGGAGGAGATGAGGGAGGGAGGATATGAGGGGGGAGATGAGGGGGGGAATGAGTGGGAGGAGATGAGGGGGGAGGAGATGAGGGTGGAGATGAGGGGGGATGAGGGGGTAGGAGATGAGGGGGGGATGAGGGGGGGGATGAGGGGGAGGAGATGAGGGAGGGAAGATGTGATTGGCTGATCCATGTGTTCTGTCTTCTCTCCCAGCCCAGAAGCTCTGTCAGCCATTCGTCAACCCGTTTGAAGGCGGACAAAACCTCACAGACTCTTACAGACAACTTTTAAGTAAGAACAGTTACAGTAACTAAAGCATTTATCGTTATCATCATCTTCATCATTACCATTGTCATATGATTACCACCTTTTGGGCAGTATTTTGCTGTGTCTTAATGTTAAATATATTGGTGAGTATTTAGCCGTGTTTAAATGTAAGATATATTGGTGAGTATTTAAATGTAAGATATATTGTTGAGTATTTAAGACAGTATATTAGACTCTACAGAGTGGTGTTTTGTTAAGACAGCATATTAGACTCTACAGAGTGGTGTTTTGTTAAGACAGTATATTAGACTCTACAGAGTGGTGTTTTGTTAAGACAGTATATTAGAATCTACAGAGTGTTGTTTTTTTAAGACAGTATATTAAACTCTACAGAGTGGTGTTTTGTTAAGACAGTATATTAGAATCTACAGAGTGGTGTTTGTTAAGACAGTGTATTAGAATCTACAGAGTGGTGTTTTGTTAAGACAGTATATTACACTCTACAGAGTGGTGTTTTGTTAAGACAGTATATTAGAATCTACAGAGTGGTGTTTGTTAAGACAGTATATTAGAATCTACAGAGTGGTGTTTTGTTAAGACAGTATATTAGAATCTACAGAGTGGTGTTTTGTTAAGACATTATATTAGACTCTACAGAGTGGTGTTTTGTTAAGACAGTATATTACACTCTACAGAGTGGTGTTTTGTTAAGACAGTATATTAGACTCTACAGAGTGGTGTTTTCTTAAGACAGTATATTACACTCTACTGTCTTAACAAAACACCTCTGTAGAGTCTAATATACTGTCTTAACAAAACACCACTCTGTAGAGTCTAATATACCGTCTTGACAAAACACCTCTGTAGAGTCAGCTAACATCAGAAACTGCAAAGGTCTCTCCAGAGAGGCCCGTAGACACACTCCTCATCCAATAAGATGACGAGGATTCTTTAAAAGGGAGTTGGCCGCCCTTTGTGATGCAGACAGTGGAGGTGGACAAACCCATTACTCATCGTGTACAAGAGAAAATGAGCAGCGGCTCAGTGTTTACCTCTCTAGGCAGTTTGTGGACTTAGCTGATATTTACAGCTGAGGCTGCTGGCGCCTTCATGTCTACGTTCCAAAATGGCACCCTATTCCCCATATAGAGCACTATTTTAACCAGGGACCATAGGGCTCTGGTCGGAAGTTGTGCACTATATAGTAAAAAGTGTGCCGTTCGGGATGCACACCTTCATTACAGGAGGAAAGCAGCAGATAGTGACTGAACCCCCAGTGACACTCCTTAATAATACAACTCCTCTTTCCCGAGCTCACATCATGTGTTTCTATTGAGTTATTGATCCAAGGCACCCTGTCTATAACACCTCCAACAGCCGGGTCCAAACCAAGGTCCTTTATAGACCGGAGTTTTCCAGGCAAGAAACACAGTCTGAAGAAGATGAAGATGATGAAGAAATTTCCCCTTGTTTTCCCAGAAATCCTGATTCCAGTATTTCCTGTTTATTCCATCGTCATTCCATCGGCTCGGCGCCATTAGCTTCTCCTGGTGTCACGCCTTGGTCTTAGTATTTTGTGTTTTAGTTAATTAGTTGGTCAGGCCAGGGTGTGACATGGGTTTATTGTTTGTTGTATTTCTTAGTGGGGTTTTTTAGTTATTGGGATTGTGGCTGATTAGGGGTGTGTGTTGCATAGGTTTGGCTGCCTGAGGCAGTTCTCAATCCGAGTCAGGTGATTCTCGTTGTCTCTGATTGGGAACCGTATTTAGGTAGCCTGGGTTTCGCTTTGTATTTCGTGGGTGATTGTTCCTGTCTCTGTGTTAGTGTTCACCAGACAGGCTGTATAGGTTTTTCACGTTCCGTTTGTTGTTTTTTGTTATTTCATGTATCGTCATTTGTCTATTAAAAACATGAGTAACCAACACGCTGCATTTCGGTCCGACTCTCTTTCGACAAACGAAGAACGCCGTAACACCTGGTCGACGGTGCCGCCGTACAACAGGGAGTCACACAGCTCCTTAGCCTGCTCTTCCTAGAGGACGGAGAGGAGGGACAGCTGTCTTCACAGAGCACACGCTGCCTGAGCTGCAAATCGATAGCTCTTCTCATAGAGATCTTCTCTATTTCAACCATTTTATATTTATGATGTAAGTAAGTGACTTGCTAAAAAAAATCTACGTCATTTTTTTTTTTTTACAGTGGCTGATTCTCTCAATCCCTTCTTTATTAAGCTCTCTGCTTATTGAAGAATCATTAACCTATATTTTAACATGACACTTGTTTCTGGTGTTTTCCCTAAGATCTGGAGAGCGGCACATGTCCTCCTCTACACAAAGGAGGAGGTCATTTTTGAGTGGACGAAAGTTATCTCAACTTATTAGTATATTATATAACTTAAATTGGACGAAAGTTATCTCTGACTTATTAGTATATCATATAACTTAAATTGGACGATAGTTATCTCAACTTTCCAAAGTTTTGCTTAGATGATAACAAAACATTGTGCTAACTTATTTGTAGACCTTTTCCAAGGCCTTTTGACACGGTTTACCATTACATTGTCATTCAAAAAGCTGGCTAAGGCCTGGATCAGCCTTCTTGCAAGTGGTTTGAGAATGATCTGTCTAATAGTGTGTCAAGTTTAGTTTCCTGGCTATTACAGACGGTGTACAGCAGGGTTCTGTATTGGGACCTGCTCTGTTTAATATTTATAATCAATAACATTGGTCTATCTGTTAAAACATTTTTATATTCATCTGTATGCAGATGACACTGTGATGTATGCCAATGACCTAACTGTTAGAGTAGCAATCTGACCTTGTTACCTTACAGAAAGCCCGGGTTGGTTTGAAAATGTGTACTTAATAATGTGGGAAAGGCTAAAGATGGACTACATATTTATTCATTGGATGGTTCTCCCATCGATCAGGTTTCCGCCTATACATATATGGGTATTTGATTTGACAAAGATTGAATGTTTAAAAAAAGAAGAAAAAAAGGATTATCTAGTTAAAAAGCTCAAATTTAAAGTGGGCCTGAGTAAAAAAAAAAAATCATATTGCCTCTCCCTAATAGCAGGAAGTAGATTTTACAGTCAACCTTCCTATTGGTTCCTGACTATGGTGAAACCATTTACCTGATTGCAGCAGCCACTACTCTTCAGCCTTCGGATGCCTGCTAGCATAGAGCCCTTTGCTTTATCACTGGTGACAGGTGCTTTATCACAAGGTTATCTAGACAGAATGGAGGGGAAAACATTCTGGATGTAGTCTATCTAGACAGAATGGAGGGGAAAACATTCTGGATGTAGTCTATCTAGACAGAATGGAGGGGAAAGCATTCTGGATGTCGTCTATCTAGACAGAATGGAGGGGAAAGCATTCTGGATGTAGTCTATCTGGACAGAATGGAGGGGAAAGCATTCTGGATGTCGTCTATCTGGACAGAATGGAGGGAAAGCATTCTGGATGTCGTCTATCTGGACAGAATGGAGGGGAAAGCATTCTGGATGTAGTCTATCTGGACAGAATGGAGGGGAAAGCATTCTGGATGTAGTCTATCTGGACAGAATGGAGGGGAAAGCATTCTGGATGTAGTCTATCTGGACAGAATGGAGGGGAAAGCATTCTGGATGTCGTCTATCTGGACAGAATGGAGGGGAAAGCATTCTGGATGTCGTCTATCTAGACAGAATGGAGGGGAAAGCATTCTGGATGTCGTCTATCTGGACAGAATGGAGGGAAAGCATTCTGGATGTAGTCTATCTGGACAGAATGGAGGGGAAAGCATTCTGGATGTCGTCTATCTGGACAGAATGGAGGGGAAAGCATTCTGGATGTCGTCTATCTGGACAGAATGGAGGGGAAAGCATTCTGGATGTCGTCTATCTGGACAGAATGGAGGGGAAAGCATTCTGGATGTAGTCTATCTGGACAGAATGGAGGGGAAAGCATTCTGGATGTAGTCTATCTGGACAGAATGGAGGGGAAAGCATTCTGGATGTAGTCTATCTGGACAGAATGGAGGGGTAGGCATTCTGGATGTCATCTATCCGGACAGAATGGAGGGGAAAGCATTCTGGATGTCGTCTATCTGGACAGAATGGAGGGGAAAGCATTCTGGATGTCGTCTATCTGGACAGAATGGAGGGGAAAGCATTCTGGATGTCGTCTATCTAGACAGAATGGAGGGGAAAGCATTCTGGATGTCGTCTATCTGGACAGAATGGAGGGGAAAGCATTCTGGATGTAGTCTATCTGGACAGAATGGAGGGGAAAGCATTCTGGATGTCGTCTATCTGGACAGAATGGAGGGGAAAGCATTCTGGATGTCGTCTATCTGGACAGAATGGAGGGGAAAGCATTCTGGATGTAGTCTATCTGGACAGAATGGAGGGGAAAGCATTCTGGATGTAGTCTATCTGGACAGAATGGAGGGGAAAGCATTCTGGATGTAGTCTATCTAGACAGAATGGAGGGGAAAGCATTCTGGATGTAGTCTATCTGGACAGAATGGAGGGGAAAGCATTCTGGATGTCGTCTATCTGGACAGAATGGAGGGGAAAGCATTCTGGACGTCGTCTATCTGGACAGAATGGAGGGGAAAGCATTCTGGATGTAGTCTATCTGGACAGAATGGAGGGGAAAGCATTCTGGATGTCGTCTATCTGGACAGAATGGAGGGGAAAGCATTCTGGATGTAGTCTATCTGGACAGAATGGAGGGGAAAGCATTCTGGATGTAGTCTATCTGGACAGAATGGAGGGGAAAGCATTCTGGATGTAGTCTATCTGGACAGAATGGAGGGGAAAGCATTCTGGATGTCGTCTATCTGGACAGAATGGAGGGGAAAGCATTCTGGATGTAGTCTATCTGGACAGAATGGAGGGGAAAGCATTCTGGATGTCGTCTATCTGGACAGAATGGAGGGGAAAGCATTCTGGATGTAGTCTATCTGGACAGAATGGAGGGGAAAGCATTCTGGATGTAGTCTATCTGGACAGAATGGAGGGGTAAACATGCATCTCATTGATCTGAGTTAGAATCAGTCTCCCTCCTCCTTCCCCTTTCCCATTTGATTATAGTCCTGCAATAACCTGGTTATCAGACCATGCTGGTTAATTTATCCAACATTGAACTCCCTCTCACACACGCACGCACGCACGCACGCACGCACGCACGCACGCACGCACGCACGCACGCACGCACGCACGCACGCACGCACGCACGCACACACACACACACACACACACACACACACACACACACACACACACACACACACACACACACACACACACACACACACACACACACACACACACACACACACACACACACACACAATCACTCCAGTGCTCAACCTCTCCCTCAGCTCTCTTCCTCCCCATTGATTGTGTGGTCAGATGCTGTCACCCATGGGGTTAATGTAGGTTACACAGTAAGTCTCTCAGCAAACACAGCTTTATTTACCATTGGAGCATTGTTACTGGATGGAGAAAGGAGGGAATGGTTGTATAACTAGACTATGATTTCCTGCTGAGCACATATCTTCAATTTATTTTTATGTGTGTTTGTGTACATGTGTATGTGTGTGTGTGTGTGGGTGCATTCATTTATGTGTGTGCGTGTCTATTGCGTAGGTAGAGGAGGATATTATCTGTGTGATATGCAGCAGCTGTTTGGGATCAGAGTTCTCCCACTGAGAGACAAAGGATGCTGATTGGTGCCAGTCCAGGGCTGATTACCAGCTTATGTTTACCAGGACCACAGGTGCATCATTGAACAGGTACTGGTCACTCAGGCCCTGTGGCCAAAACACTTAACCACTAGTTTTGTAAGGAACCTGATGCCCTTCTGCTTGGCACTCAGCATTAAAAATTGCCCTTCACAGTCATTCTTATTCCCATGTAAAATAGCCTTTTGATTGACAGACACATTACCCTTAATAACCCCCCCCTCCCTGATAAATGCTCAGAATAGAAAGAAAAAAATACCAGGAACTGACTGAGTGGGCGGGGAGATAGTATGCTGAGTGGGCAGGGAGCTAGTATGCTGAGTGGGCAGGGAGCTAGTATGCTGAGTGGGCGGGGAGCTCGTATGCTGAGTGGGCGGGGAGCTAGTATGCTGAGTGGGCAGGGAGATAGTATGCTGAGTGGGCGGGGAGCTCTTATGCTGAGTGGGCGGGGAGCTAGTATGCTGAGTGGGAGGGGAGCTAGTATGCTGAGTGGGCAGGGAGCTAGTATGCTGAGTGGGAGGGGAGCTAATATGTTGAGTGGGTGGGGAGCTAGTATGCTGAGTGGGCGGGGAGCTAGTATGCTGAGTGGGCAGGGAGCTAGTATGCTGAGTGGGCAGGGAGATAGTATGCTGAGTGGGCGGGGAGCTCGTATGCTGAGTGGGCGGGGAGCTAGTATGCTGAGTGGGCGGGGAGCTCGTATGCTGAGTGGGCGGGGAGCTAGTATGCTGAGTGGGCAGGGAGATAGTATGCTGAGTGGGCGGGGAGCTCTTATGCTGAGTGGGCGGGGAGCTAGTATGCTGAGTGGGAGGGGAGCTAGTATGCTGAGTGGGCAGGGAGCTAGTATGCTGAGTGGGAGGGGAGCTAATATGTTGAGTGGGAGGGGAGCTAGTATGCTGAGTGGGCGGGGAGCTAATATGACATATTACCCCTTAATAACCCCCCTCCCCTGAGTGGGTGGGGAGCTAGTATGCTGAGTGGATGGGGAGCTAGTATGCTGAGTGGGCAGGGAGCTAGTATGCTGAGTGGGAGGGGAGCTAATATGTTGAGTGGGTGGGGAGCTAGTATGCTGAGTGGGCGGGGAGATAGTATGCTGAGTGGGCGGGGAGCTAGTATGCTGAGTGGGCGGGGAGCTCGTATGCTGAGTGGGCGGGGAGCTAGTATGCTGAGTGGGCGGGGAGCTAGTATGCTGAGTGGGCGGGGAGCTAGTATGCTGAGTGGGCGGGGAGCTAGTATGCTGAGTGGGCGGGGAGCTAGTATGCTGAGTGGGTGGGGAGCTAGTATGCTGAGTGGGTGGGGAGCTAGTATGCTGAGTGGGCAGGGAGCTAATATGCTGAGTGGGAGGGGAGCTAGTATGCTGAGTGGGAGGGGAGCTAGTATGCTGAGTGGGCAGGGAGCTAGTATGCTGAGTGGGAGGGGAGCTAGTATGCTGAGTGGACGGGGAGCTAGTATGCTGAGTGGGCGGGGAGCTAGTATGCTGAGTGGGCGGGGAGCTAGCATGCTGAGTGGGTGGGGAACTAGTATGCTGAGTGGGCGGGGAGCTAGTATGCTGAGTGGGCAGGGAGCTAGTATGCTGAGTGGACGGGGAGCTAGTATGCTGAGTGGGCAGGGAGCTAATATGCTAAGTGGGCTAGTATGCTGAGTGGGTGGGGAGCTAGTATGCTGAGTGGGCGGGGAGCTAGTATGCTGAGTGGGCGGGGAGCTAGTATGCTGAGTGGACGGGGAGCTAGTATGCTGAGGGGGGGAGCTAGTATGCTGAGTTGGCAGGGAGCTAGTATGCTGAGTGGGAGGGGAGCTAGTATGCTGAGTGGGCGGGGAGATAGTATGCTGAGTGGGCGGGGAGCTCTTATGCTGAGTGGGCGGGGAGCTAGTATGCTGAGTGGGAGGGGAGCTAGTATGCTGAGTGGGCAGGGAGCTAGTATGCTGAGTGGGAGGGGAGCTAATATGTTGAGTGGGTGGGGAGCTAGTATGCTGAGTGGGCGGGGAGCTAATATGCTGAGTGGGTGGGGAGCTAGTATGCTGAGTGGATGGGGAGCTAGTATGCTGAGTGGGCAGGGAGCTAGTATGCTGAGTGGGAGGGGAGCTAATATGTTGAGTGGGTGGGGAGCTAGTATGCTGAGTGGGCGGGGAGATAGTATGCTGAGTGGGCGGGGAGCTCGTATGCTGAGTGGGCGGGGAGCTCGTATGCTGAGTGGGCGGGGAGCTAGTATGCTGAGTGGGCGGGGAGCTAGTATGCTGAGTGGGCGGGGAGCTAGTATGCTGAGTGGGCGGGGAGCTAGTATGCTGAGTGGGCGGGGAGCTAGTATGCTGAGTGGGTGGGGAGCTAGTATGCTGAGTGGGTGGGGGAGCTAGTATGCTGAGTGGGCAGGGAGCTAATATGCTGAGTGGGAGGGGAGCTAGTATGCTGAGTGGGAGGGAGCTAGTATGCTGAGTGGGCAGGGAGCTAGTATGCTGAGTGGGAGGGGAGCTAGTATGCTGAGTGGACGGGGAGCTAGTATGCTGAGTGGGCGGGGAGCTAGTATGCTGAGTGGGCGGGGAGCTAGCATGCTGAGTGGGTGGGGAACTAGTATGCTGAGTGGGCGGGGAGCTAGTATGCTGAGTGGGCAGGGAGCTAGTATGCTGAGTGGACGGGGAGCTAGTATGCTGAGTGGGCAGGGAGCTAATATGCTAAGTGGGCTAGTATGCTGAGTGGGTGGGGAGCTAGTATGCTGAGTGGGCGGGGAGCTAGTATGCTGAGTGGGCGGGGAGCTAGTATGCTGAGTGGACGGGGAGCTAGTATGCTGAGTGGGAGGGGAGCTAGTATGCTGAGTTGGCAGGGAGCTAGTATGCTGAGTGGGAGGGGAGCTAGTATGCTGAGTGGGCGGGGAGCTAGTATGCTGAGTGGGAGGGGAGCTAGTATGCTGAGTGGGCGGGGAGCTAGTATGCTGAGTGGCTAGTATGCTGAGTGGGTGGGGAGCTAGTATGCTCAGTGGGAGGGGAGCTAGTATGCTGAGTGGGCGGGGAGCTAGTATGCTGAGTGGCTAGTATGCTGAGTGGGTGGGGAACTAGTATGCTCAGTGGGAGGGGAGCTAGTATGCTCAGTGGGCGGGGAGCTAGTATGCTGAGTGGGTGGGCAGCAAGTAGGTTGAGTGGGCGGGGAGCTAGTATGCTGAGTGGGCGGGGAGCTAGTATGCTGAGTGGGCGGGGAGCTAGTATGCTGAGTGGGAGGGG
Organism: Oncorhynchus masou masou; assembly: GCF_036934945.1. Lineage (NCBI taxonomy): Eukaryota > Metazoa > Chordata > Actinopteri > Salmoniformes > Salmonidae > Oncorhynchus > Oncorhynchus masou. The sequence goes on from NC_088225.1 coordinate 37,469,469, forward strand.
AGCTAGTATGCTGAGCGGGAGGGGAGCTAGTATGCTGAGTGGGCAGGGAGCTAGTATGCTGAGTGGCTAGTATGCTGAGTGGGTGGGGAGCTAGTATGCTGAGTGGGCGGGGAGCTAGTATGCTGAGTGGGCAGGGAGCTAGTATGCTGAGTGGGAGGGGAGCTAGTATGCTGAGTGGGCGGGGAGCTAGTATGCTGAGTGGGCAGGGAGCTAGTATGCTGAGTGGGAGGGGAGCTAGTATGCTGAGTGGGCGGGGAGCTAGTATGCTGAGTGGCTAGTATGCTCAGTGGGAGGGGAGCTAGTATGCTGAGTGGGCGGGGAGCTAGTATGCTGAGTGGGCTAGTATGCTGAGTGGGTGGGGAGCTAGTATGCTGAGTGGGCGGGGAGCTAGTATGCTGAGTGGGCAGGGAGCTAGTATGCTGAGTGGGAGGGGAGCTAGTATGCTGAGTGGGCGGGGAGCTAGTATGCTGAGTGGGGCAGGGAGCTAGTATGCTGAGTGGGAGGGGAGCTAGTATGCTGAGTGGGCGGGGAGCTAGTATGCTGAGTGGCTAGTATGCTCAGTGGGAGGGGAGCTAGTATGCTGAGTGGGCGGGGAGCTAGTATGCTGAGTGGGCTAGTATGCTGAGTGGGAGGGGAGCTAGTATGCTGAGTGGGCTAGTATGCTGAGTGGGTGGGGAGCTAGTATGCTGAGTGGGCAGGGAAGCTAGTATACCTAGGAATACCTAGGATAGGATAAAGTAATCCTTCTCACCCCCCTTAAATGATTTAGATGCACTATTGTAAAGTGGCTGTTCCACTGGATGTTAGAAGGTGAATTCACCAATTTGTAAGTCGCTCTGGATAAGAGCGTCTGCTAAATGACTTAAATGTAAATGTAGTATGCTGAGTGGGCATGGAGTTCTGTGAGATAGAAAACACCTGTGTCAACAACATGGACTCAGTGAGCAGTGTGATTATCTCAAGCAAATTTTCTGCAACCTCAACATTGAAATTGCACGCAACATCTAATCCTGTTGTACATCATCTCATTACATATAATTTAACTTGCTAGCCCAAATCCCAAATGGAGTTGTCAGCACTGTTTATCAAGATAGCTTGCTAGTTATTCTTGGACAATTTCAGTTGGGGTACACTTCATGACTCTCTTCTCTGTATACATCAATGAGGTCGCTCTTGCTGCTGGTGAGTCTCTGATCCACCTCTACGCAGACGACACCATTCTGTATACTTCTGGCCCTTCTTTGGACACTGTGTTAACAACCCTCCAGGCAAGCTTCAATGCCATACAACACTCCTTCTGTGGCCTCCAACTGCTCTTAAATACAAGTAAAACTAAATGCATGCTCTTCAACCGATCGCTACCCGCACCTGCCCGCCTGTCCAACATCACTACTCTGGACGGCTCTGATTTAGAATACGTGGACAACTACAAATACTTAGGTGTCTGGTTAGACTGTAAACTCTCCTTCCAGACCCATATCAAATATCTCCAATCCAAAGTTAAATCTAGAATTGGCTTCCTATTTCGCAACAAAGCATCCTTCACTCATGCTGCTAAACATACCCTTGTAAAACTGACCATCCTACCAATCCTCGACTTTGGCGATGTCATTTACAATATAGCCTCCAATACCCTACTCAACAAATTGGATGCAGTCTATCACAGTGCAATCCGTTTTGTCACCAAAGCCCCATATACTACCCACCATTGCGACCTGTACGCTCTCGTTGGCTGGCCTTCGCTTCATACTCGTCGCCAAACCCACTGGCTCCATGTCATCTACAAGACCCTGCTAGGTAAAGTCCCCCCTTATCTCAGCTCACTGGTCACCATAGCATCTCCCACCTGTAGCACACGCTCCAGCAGGTATATCTCTCTAGTCACCCCCAAAACCAATTCTTTCTTTGGCCGCCTCTCCATCCAATTTTGCACGCCCAATTTTTCAGTTTTTGATTTGTTAAAAAGGTTTGAAATATCCAATAAATGTCGTTCCACTTCATGATTGTGTCCCACTTGTTGTTGATTCTTCACAAAAAAATACAGTTTTATATCTTTATGTTTGAAGCCTGAAATGTGGCAAAAGGTCGCAAAGTTCAAGGGGGCCGAATACTTTCGCAAGGCACTGTATATTTTAGCCCAAACAACTATCTCTTTCACTACTGTATTTAATTAATTTATTTATTTTGCTCCTTGGCACCCCATTATTTATATCTCTACTTTGCACATTCTTCCATTGCAAATCTACCATTCAAGTGTTTTACTTGCTATATTGTATTTACTTTGCCACCATGGCCTTTTTTTGCCTTTACCTCCCTTATCTCACCTCATTTGCTCACATCGTATATAGACCTGTTTATACTGTATTATTGACTGTATGTTTGTTTTACTCCATGTGTAACTCTGTGTCGTTGTATGTGTCGAACTGCTTTGCTTTATCTTGGCCAGGTCGCAATTGTAAATGAGAACTTGTTCTCAACTTGCCTACCTGGTTAAATAAAGATGAAATAAAAAAATAAAAAATAATATATATATATATATATACAGTGGGGAGGACAAGTATTTGATACACTGCCACTTTTGCAGGTTTTCCTACTTACAAAGCATGTAGAGGTCTGTAATTTTTATCATAGGTCCACTTCAACTATGAGAGACAGAATCTAAAACAAAAATCCAGAAAATCACATTGTATGATTTTTAAGTAATTAATTTGCATTTGTGATGTCATTCCAGTCGGTCTGATCTGTGGTGTGATGTCATTCCAGTCGGTCTGATCTGTGGTGTGATGTCATTACATGTGTTTCCAGTAGGTCTGATCTGTGGTGTGATGTCATTACATGTCATTCCAGTCGGTCTGATCTGTGGTGTGATGTCATTCCAGTCGGTCTGATCTGTGGTGTGATGTCATTCCAGTCGGTCTGATCTGTGGTGTGATGTCATTCCAGTCGGTCTGATCTGTGGTGTGATGTCATTCCAGTCGGTCTGATCTGTGGTGTGATGTCATTCCAGTGGGTCTGATCTGTGGTGTGATGTCATTCCAGTAGGTCTGATCTGTGGTGTGATGTCATTCCAGTCAGTCTGATCTATGGTGTGATGTCATTACATGTCATTCCAGTCGGTCTGATCTGTGGTGTGATGTCATTATATGTCATTCCAGTTGGTCTGATCTGTGGTGTGATGTCATTCCAGTCAGTCTGATCTGTGGTGTGATGTCATTCCAGTCGGTCTGATCTGTGGTGTGATGTCATTCCAGTCGGTCTGATCTGTGGTGTGATGTCATTCCAGTAGGTCTGATCTGTGGTGTGATGTCATTACATGTCATTCCAGTCAGTCTGATCTATGGTGTGATGTCATTACATGTCATTCCAGTCGGTCTGATCTGTGGTGTGATGTCATTCCAGTTGGTCTGATCTGTGGTGTGATGTCATTCCAGTCAGTCTGATCTGTGGTGTGATGTCATTACATGTCATTCCAGTCGGTCTGATCTGTGGTGTGATGTCATTCCAGTCGGTCTGATCTGTGGTGTGATGTCATTCCAGTAGGTCTGATCTGTGGTGTGATGCCATTACGTGTGTTTCCAGTCGGTCTGATCTGTGGTGTGATGCCATTACATGTCATTCCAGTGACGGTGTCTCTTGTGAAAGACTCACGTATAGTTTGGCCTTGTGTCTATTGAGAACTGATGTCTCAATCAATGGTTCACAATGATCTCTTCAGGTTGGTCGTGGAAGGACATCCAGCTTCCTGAAGTATTTCCATTCAAATAGGTTTGCCTCTCAGAGGTTCATTATCCGTTCGCGATGCACATTAGTGACGTCTGCGAGTCAGCAACAAATAGCAGCGTGTGATAATCAAGAGTTGTTTTTGTTGTTGTTGTAATTCATCAAACCTCTATGGTGCAGCGGTAAATTGTTGTCTTTAGCCGACAGTCTGTTGGATTGGCAGAGTCTCCTTGTACATCACTCTTCCCTTGTTGCCTTCAACTTTACTATGGTTATAAAACAGAATCTATGGCATTATTTAGGATGATTACAGTTTTAATTTTTTTTTTTTTTACAATCGCTCGGACCCATTTCCCAATACTTAGGTCACTTTTTCAAAACTCCTCACACTGTTCTCCTAACCGACTTTCAGCTTGGCACAGCAGTTCATTTCACATCCACAATGCACTAAAACTACCTAAAAACTTCACACATGTCTCAAATCAGCACAGTCTGCAAAGGTTGTCACCCAACAAGCACACGTTGTCACTCAATAAAACAACGACCTAAACAACACTAACAACAGGTAGCGTTACACAGTGTTTTCTTTTGTCAAATTCCTTTACAAAACAAGAATGACACCTCTCTACTGTTTATAATTCACCGCGGTTTATCTTACAGGAACGAATCAGACATGATGCTAAATGCTCTGATATGTTTTATGTACATTTTATGGCATTGAGTGATTCTAAAATACAATCATTTGTATGTACCGATACAGATACAGTAGCAATGCTAGTCAACCCTGTCTTCTGCATTTGGCCACAGGTTCTCATCCACGTCACATCTTATGTCATCTTGGACAATACACCTAGGAAAGAATCCTTTTGGCATGCCTGGTCCATCCTTGGCAATCTTCTGCAGATATGTCCGGGCATCCAGCATGCATTGCGCTCAGGTGGGACATTTGATCATGTGGATGGTGGTCATACACCTTCCAGCTCCGTGAGGAAAAGTGACACCATCCTGGGATGGGCTGCATACCGCTCTGTGGCTGCATACCGCTCTGTGGCTGCATACCGCTCTGTGACTGCATACCGCTCTGTGACTGCATACCGCTCTGTGACTGCATACCGCTCTGTGACTGCATACCGCTCTGTGACTGCATACCGCTCTGTGACTGCATACCGCCCTGTGACTGCATACCGCTCTGTGACTGCATACCGCTCTGTGACTGCATACCGCTCTGTGACTGCATACCGCCCTGTGACTGCATACCGCTCTGTGACTGCATACCGCTCTGTGACTGCATACCGCTCTGTGGCTGCATACCGCTCTGTGACTGCATACCGCTCTGTGACTGCATACCGCTCTGTGACTGCATACCGCCATGTGACTGCATACCGCCATGTGGCTGCATACCGATCTGTGACTGCATACCGCTCTGTGACTGCATACCGCTCTGTGACTGCATACCGCCATGTGACTGCATACCGCCATGTGGCTGCATACCGCTCTGTGACTGCATACCGCTCTGTGACTGCATACCGCCCTGTGACTGCATACCGCTCTGTGACTGCATACCGCTCTGTGACTGCATACCGCTCTGTGACTGCATACCGCCATGTGGCTACATACCGCTCTGTGACTGCATACCGCTCTGTGGCTGCATACTGCCCTGTGACTGCATACCGCTCTGTGACTGCATACCGCTCTGTGACTGCATACCGCCCTGTGACTGCATACCGCTCTGTGACTGCATACCGCTCTGTGACTGCACGGGACTGGTGAAATGCCACGTTGTTCCATTTACAATTACAAACGTTGGCCGATTTCGCCTCACTACATCCCTTTCCTCACCTGACCCAACCCTTCCAGAGAGGTCATCCAGGAATGTAATGAGACGCTCGGTGTTGTACGGCCCAATTAGCGGTTTGTGTAACAGAAATCCATCAGAGGATATTGCAGCACACATTGTGATGTGTGTCACCCCTCTGGCCCGGGACATCCACTGTGGCTCTTTTCCCCAATCACATTCCTTCCTCACCGCCATGTTCTGGCCAAGTTGAAACCAGCCTCATCCACAAAGATGAATATGTGGGGTGTTTGCCTGGCTTCAATCTCCATGACTCTCTAAAATAAATCCACAAGGCAACATAAGAGTTAGTCTTTATTACGGTGGTTTACATTATACCCTAATAAAACATGCCATTGTGTGTCTCTGCACTGTTTGGTTTTGTTCAAAACCAGTTCTGTATTTTATAGTCATCTTACCTGGACATATTGGTTCCTGAGTTGCTTGAGTCGTTCAGAGTTCCTCTCAAAGAGGACGTTGTACAACTGCTTCATCCTGACTTGATGTTGTTTCAGGACTCTAGAAATAGTTATTGTTACATTGTGAATATTTCCAAATGTAATGTTTTCTGCCAACACTCTGTCCTGAATCTCTGTGAGTTTTTTGCAATTGTTTCTGATGACCTTATCAACGGTTGCAGTTTCCTGCACAGCAGTGAAAATCCTACCTCTCCTTCCCGTTGGGAGGTAACTGTTGGGTCCTCAGCAGAAATACAAAAACAATCACACACCAGTGGGTTTGCAGGCTTTGTTCAATTGACTTCTGTAATGTGCAGTTCAGTCAGATGCCTCTTGCAGAATGCACATCTTACCTGGTGTTTTGCCGGAAATGTCTCACAATAGATGCCAGTGTTGAGTGTTGCAGATTTGTCTGCACTCTCAGACCAGCCTCTCTCATTGATAGACCATGATTTATTACATGATCAATTATAGTAGCTCTAATCTCATCTGAGACTACAGCTCTTGATCTTCCTCTCAGTCTTCTTCCACCACGCATACGTACTCTTCTTCCTCTGTCAGCCACTCTTCTTCCTCTGTCAGCCACTCTTCTTCCTCTGTCAGCCACTCTTCTTCCTCTCCCAGCCACTCTTCTTCCTCTGTCAGCCACTCTTCTTCCTCTTCTTCTTCCTGTCCCAGCCACTCTTCCTCAGTCCCAGCCACTTCTTTCTCTTCCTCTGTCAGCCACTCTTCTTCCTCTGTCAGCCACTCTTCTTCCTCTCCCAGCCACTCTTCTTCCTCTGTCAGCCACTCTTCTTCCTCTGTCAGCCACTCTTCTTCCTCTGTCAGCCACTCTTCTTCCTCTGTCAGCCACTCTTCTTCCTGTCCCAGCCACTCTTCTTCCTCTGTCAGCCACTCTTCTTCCTCTGTCAGCCACTCTTCTTCCTCTGTCAGCCACTCTTCTTCCTCTGTCAGCCACTCTTCTTCCTCTGTCAGCCACTCTTCTTCCTCTGTCAGCCACTCTTCTTCCTCTCCCAGCCACTCTTCTTCCTCTGTCAGCCACTCTTCTTCCTGTCCCAGCCACTTCTTCCTCTTCTTCTTCCTCCCAGCCACTTCTTCTTCCTCTGTCAGCCACTCTTCTGTCAGCCCTCTTCTTCCTGTCAGCCACTCTTCTTCCTCTGTCAGCCACTCTTCTTCTCCCAGCCACTCTTCTTCCTCTGTCAGCCACTCTTCTTCCTGTCCCAGCCACTCTTCTTCCTGTCCCAGCCACTCTTCTTCCTCTCCCAGCCACTCTCTTCCTCTGTCAGCCACTCTTCTTCCTCTGTCAGCCACTCTTCTTCCTCTGTCAGCCACTCTTCTTCCTCCAGCCACTCTTCTTCCTCCCAGTCCCAGCCACTCTTTCTGTCAGCCACTCTTCTTCCTCTGTCTTCTTCCTGTCTCTTCCTCTGTCAGCCACTCTTCTTCCTCTGTCAGCCACTTCTTTCTCAGCCACTCTTCTTCCTCCAGCCACTCTTCTTCCTCTCCCAGCCACTCTTCTTCCTCTCCCAGCCACTCTTCTTCCTCTGTCAGCCACTCTTCCTGTCCCAGCCACTCTTCTTCCTCTCCTCTGTCAGCCACTCTTCTTCCTGTCCCAGCCACTCTCTTCCTCTGTCAGCCACTCTTCTTCCTCTGTCACTTTTCTTCCTCTCCCAGCCACTCTTCTTCCTCTGTCAGCCACTCTTCTTCCTTCTTCTCTTCCCTCTGTCAGCCACTCTTCTTCCTCTCCCAGCCACTCTTCTTCCTCTCCCAGCCACTCTTCTTCCTCTCCCAGCCACTCTCTTCCTCTGTCAGCCACTCTTCTTCCTCTCCCAGCCACTCTTCTTCCTCTGTCAGCCACTCTTCTTCCTGTCCCAGCCACTTTTCTTCCTGTCCCAGCCACTCTTCTTCCCAGCCACCTCCCTGTCAGCCACTCTTCTTCCTCTCCCAGCCACTCTTCTTCCTCTCCCAGCCACTCTTCTTCCTCTGTCAGCCACTCTTCTTCCTCTGTCAACCACTTCTCTATCTCTGGCTGGGTCCATGTTTACATTACAGTGCAGCATTATTCCGAAGATGTCCCCTTTTGAATAGATGGTAATGAAATTGAAAGACGAACACCTGAGTAGGTGTTCAGCTACAATGGGAGTCAGATGTGGTCGGTCTAATTGTTTTGATAGTATTTCATTTTTTAGATGTGGAATATATTTCACTACGGCATTAAAGTAGAAATGTATCAAATTGCTGTCTTATTATGTTAGGTTTTTGAACGCTTTTGAAAAAGAGTATGTAAACATGTGCAAATTGGACTGTAGGTGCATAGAGTTGTGGTGGTGGTTGTGTCTGAGTGAAAAATAATTCATGACATTTGAAAGATGTAGTCATTGAATGCATTTTGTGCCAAAACAATGAAAAATTATCCACAGTTTTGGTCCACATAGACTGCTGTTGTGCAAAGAGTTATGAAAAAGTCACCAAAGTATTGAGAAATGGGTCCTAGCGATGGTTCAAAACTGTTAGACTGAAGCTTATACTAAATACAACACATTATTTAGGCTGATTTAGACTAAATACAACACATTATTTAGGATGATTTAGACTGAAGCTTATACTAAATACAACACATTATTTAGGATGATTTAGACTGAAGCTTATACTAAATACAACACATTATTTAGGATGATTAAGACTGAAGCTAAATACAACACATTATTTAGGATGATTTAGACTGAAGCTTATACTAAATACAACACATTATTTAGGATGATTAAGCTTATACTAAATACAACACATTATTTACGCTTGACATTATTTAGGATGATTAAGACTGAAGCTTATACTAAATACAACACATTATTTAGGATGATTTAGACTGAAGCTTATACTAAATACAACACATTATTTAGGATGATTTAGATACTAAATACAACACATTATTTAGGATGATTAAGACTGAAGCTTATACTAAATACAACACATTATTTAGGATGATTTAGACTGAAGCTTATACTAAATACAACTGAAGCTTATACTAAATACAACACATTATTTAGGATGATTTAGACTGAAGCTTATACTAAATACAACACATTATTTAGGATGAGTTAGACTGAAGCTTATACTAAATACAACACATTATTTGAACAGTGCAGTGTTTCACATAACTATTTTAAAACTATTTTTCTAAATAGTGTGCCTTCGATGGGATTCAACCGCACACCGAACGTTCTTGAATGTTCCACAGTTACCTACTCTACCTGCTTAGCTACCAGTCAGGTGTAATTACATGTGCAAAACCCGGACGAGGTGTATAAGTACGATAACCAGTAAAAGGTCGATGTTTGAAAGCGGCTGCATCAAAGAAAGCACCGGAACCTGTAGGAAAACAGTTGGATCTCGCATTTTATTCTTGCAACACACGGTTTGAAAAAGCAGATACTCAAACGAAGCTTCGGACATCATTGACGACGTAATTGTGATAAAGTGAAACACGCATCGGAACACTGCTTTTGAAGTTCGCTGCTTGGAGATTTCAACGCATGCCTCCGGGAACTGCAGTATTTAACACGTGACATCACTACTTCAGAGTCCCTCAGCCGTGACATCACTACCTCAGGGTCCCTCAGCCGTAACATCACTACTTCAGGGTCCCTCAGCCGTGACATCACTACTTCAGGGTCCCTCAGCCGTGACATCACTACCTCAGGGTCCCTCAGCCGTAACATCACTACTTCAGGGTCCCTCAGCCGTGACATCACTACTTCAGGGTCCCTCAGCCGTGACATCACTACTTCAGGGTCCCTCAGCCGTAACATCACTACTTCAGGGTCCCTCATTCGTGACATCACTACTTCAGGGCCCCTCAGCTGTAACATCACTACTTCAGGGTCCCTCAGCCGTGACATCACTACTTCAGGGTCCCTCAGCCGTGACATCACTACTACAGGGTCCCTCAGCCGTGACATCACTACTTCAGGGTCCCTCAGCCGTGACATCACTACTTCAGGGTCCCTCAGCCGTGACATCACTACTTCAGGGTCCCTCAGCCGTGACATCACTACTTCAGGGCCCCTCAGCCGTGACATCACTACTTCAGGGCCCCTCAGCCGTGACATCACTACTTCAGGGCCCCTCAGCCGTGACATCACTACTTCAGGGCCCCTCAGCCGTGACATCACTACTTCAGGGCCCCTCAGCCATGACATCACTACTTCAGGGCCCCTCAGCCGTGACATCACTACTTCAGGGCCCCTCAGCCGTGACATCACTACTTCAGGGCCCCTCAGCCGTGACATCACTACTTCAGGGTCCCTCAGCCGTGACATCACCTCAGCCGTGACATCACTACTTCAGGGTCCCTCAGCCGTAACATCACTACTTCAGGGTCCCTCAGCCGTGACATCACCTCAGCCGTGACATCACTACTACAGGGCCTCTCAGCCGTGACATCACTACTTCAGGGTCCCTCAGCCGTGACATCAACTCAGCCATGACATCACTACTTCAGGGCCCCTCAGCCGTGACATCACTACTTCAGGGTCCCTCAGCCGTGACATCAACTCAGCCGTGACATCACTACTACAGGGCCTCTCAGCCGTGACATCACTACGTCAGGGTCCCTCAGCCGTGACATCACTACTTCAGGGTCCCTCAGCCGTAACATCACTACTTCAGGGTCCCTCAGCCGTGACATCACTACTTCAGGGTCCCTTAGCCGTGACATCACTACTTCAGGGTCCCTCAGCCGTGACATCACTACTTCAGGGTCCCTCAGCCGTGACATCACTACTTCAGGGTCCCTCAACCGTAACATCACTACTTCAGGGTCCCTCAGCCGTAACATCACTACTTCAGGGTCCCTCAACCGTAACATCACCTCAGCCGTGACATCACTACTTCAGGGTCCCTCAGCCGTGACATCACTACGTCAGGGTCCCTTAGCCGTAACATCACTACTTCAGGGTCCTTCAGCCGTGACATCACTACTTCAGGGTCCCTCAGCCGTAACATCACTACTTCAGGGCCCCTCAGCCGTAACATCACTACTTCAGGGTCCCTCAGCCGTAACATCACTACTTCAGGGTCCCTCAGCCGTAACATCACTACTTCAGGGTCCCTCAACCGTAACATCACCTCAGCCGTGACATCACTACTTCAGGGTCCCTCAGCCGTGACATCACTACTTCAGGGCCCCTCAGCCGTAACATCACTACTTCAGGGTCCCTCAGCTGTGACATCACTACTACAGGGCCCCTCAGCCGTGACATCACTACTTCAGGGCCCCTCAGCCGTGACATCACTACTTCAGGGTCCCTCAGCTGTGACATCACTACTTCAGGGCCCCTCAGCCGTGACATCACTACTTCAGGGTCCCTCAGCCGTGACATCACTACTTCAGGGTCCCTCAGCCGTGACATCACTACTTCAGGGTCCCTCAGCCGTAACATCACTACTTCAGGGTCCCTCAGCCGTGACATCACTACTTCAGGGTCCCTCAGCCGTGACATCACTACTTCAGGGTCCCTCAGCTGTAACGTCACTACTTCAGGGCCCCTCAGCTGTTCCAGCACACCTGGTTCACCCTCTCAATAACAACACGTTTGGAATATTAACAACCCGATGTTGCTAACCCGGTAGTATTCTTCAAAAAGGTTCTTTGTAGAACCTTTGAGATTGAGGTAAGATCATTACAGAACCATTCCATATAAAGGTTCCATAAAGAACCATTAAAAATGGTTCTATAAAGAACCATTAAAAAGGGTTCTATAGTGCACCAAAAAGTGTTGGAACCACAACAAACCTTTTTGGTGTAATATATAGTATTTGTTTTTCATAGTTCTTTATAGAACGTTATGAAAGAGTTCTATATAGTACAAACAAGACAGGGTGCACTGTGGGCTGAAAAGGGGGGTGGACTGTTGGCTGAAAGGGGAGGGTGGACTGTGGGGTTAAATGGAAGGGTGGACTGTGGGGTTAAAGGGGAGGATGGACTGTGGGGTTACATTTACATTTACATTTAAGTCATTTAGCAGACGCTCTTATCCAGAGCGACTTACAAATTGGTGAATTCACCTTCTGACATCAGTGGAACAGCCACTTTACAATAGTGCATCTAAATCATTTAGGGGGGGGGTGAGAAGGATTGCTTTATCCTATCCTAGGTATTCCTTGAAGAGGTGGAGTTTCAGGTGTCTCCGGAAGGTGGTGATTGACTCCGCTGTCCTGGCGTCGTGAGGGAGTTTGTTCCACCATTGGGGGCCAGAGCAGCGAACAGTTTTGACTGGGCTGAGCGGGAACTGTACTTCCTCAGTGGTAGGGAGGCGAGCAGGCCAGAGGTGGATGAACGCAGTGCCCTTGTTTGGGTGTAGGGCCTGATCAGAGCCTGGAGGTACTGCGGTGCCGTTCCCCTCACAGCTCCGTAGGCAAGCACCATGGTCTTGTAGCGGATGCGGCTTCAACTGGAAGCCAGTGGAGAGAGCGGAGGAGCGGGGTGACGTGAGAGAACTTGGGAAGGTTGAACACCAGACGGGCTGCGGCGTTCTGGATGAGTTGTAGGGTTTAATGGCACAGGCAGGGAGCCCAGCCAACAGCGAGTTGCAGTAATCCAGACGGGAGATGACAAGTGCCTGGATTAGGACCTGCGCCGCTTCCTGTGTGAGGCAGGGGCGTACTCTGCGGATGTTGTAGAGCATGAACCTACAGGAACGGGCCACCGCCTTGATGTTAGTTGAGAACGACAGGGTGTTGTCCAGGATCACGCCAAGGTTCTTAGCGCTCTGGGAGGAGGACACAATGGAGTTGTCAACCGTGATGGCGAGATCATGGAACGGGCAGTCCTTCCCCGGGAGGAAGAGCAGCTCCGTCTTGCCGAGGTTCAGCTTGAGGTGGTGATCCGTCATCCACACTGATATGTCTGCCAGACATGCAGAGATGCGATTCGCCACCTGGTCATCAGAAGGGGGAAAGGAGAAGATTAATTGTGTGTCGTCTGCATAGCAATGATAGGAGAGACCATGTGAGGTTATGACAGAGCCAAGTGACTTGGTGTATAGCGAGAATAGGAGAGGGCCTAGAACAGAGCCCTGGGGACACCAGTGGTGAGAGCGCGTGGCGAGGAGACAGATTCTCGCCACGCCACCTGGTAGGAGCGACCTGTCAGGTAGGACGCAATCCAAGCGTGGGCCGCACCGGAGATGCCCAACTCGGAGAGGTTGGAGAGGAGGATCTGATGGTTCACAGTGTCGAAGGCAGCCGATAGGTCTAGAAGGATGAGAGCAGAGGAGAGAGAGTTAGCTTTAGCAGTGCGGAGCGCCTCTGTGATACAGAGAAGAGCAGTCTCAGTTGAATGACTAGTCTTGAAACCTGACTGATTTGGATCAAGAAGGTCATTCTGAGAGAGATAGCGGGAGAGCTGGCCAAGGACGGCACGTTCAAGAGTTTTGGAGAGAAAAGAAAGAAGGGATACTGGTCTGTAGTTGTTGACATCGGAGGGATCGAGTGTAGGTTTTTTCAGAAGGGGTGCAACTCTCGCTCTCTTGAAGACGGAAGGGACGTAGCCAGCGGTCAGGGATGAGTTGATGAGCGAGGTGAGGTAAGGGAGAAGGTCTCCAGAAATGGTCTGGAGAAGAGAGGAGGGGATAGGGTCAAGCGGGCAGGTTGTTGGGCGGCCGGCCGTCACAAGAAGCGAGATTTCATCTGGAGAGAGAGGGGAGAAAGAGGTCAGAGCACAGGGTAGGGCAGTGTGAGCAGAACCAGCGGTGTCGTTTGACTTAGCAAACGAGGATCGGATGTCGTCGACCTTCTTTTCAAAATGGTTGACGAAGTCATCTGCAGAGAGGGAGGGGGGGAGGGGGAGGAGGATTCAGGAGGGAGGAGAAGGTGGCAAAGAGCTTCCTAGGGTTAGAGGCAGATGCTTGGAATTTAGAGTGGAAGAAAGTGGCTTTAGCAGCAGAGACAGAGGAGGAAAATGTAGAGAGGAGGGAGTGAAAGGATGCCAGGTCCGCAGGGAGGCGAGTTTTCCTCCATTTCCGCTCGGCTGCCCGGAGCACTGTTCTGTGAGCTCGCAATGAGTCGTCGGTTAAATGGAAGGGTGGACTGTGGGCTGAAAGGGGAGGGTGGACTGTGGGGTTAAAGGGGAGGGTAGACTGTAGGCTGAAAGGGGAGGGTGGACTGTGGGGTTAAAGGGGAGGGTGGACTGTAGGCTGAAAGGGGAGGGTGGACTGTGGGGTTAAATGGAAGGGTGGACTGTGGGCTGAAAGGGGAGGGTGGACTGTGGGGTTAAAGGGGAGGGTGGACTGTGGGCTGAAAGGGGAGGGTGGACTGTGGGCTGAAAGGGGAGGGTGGACTGTGGGGTGAAAGGGGAGGGTGGACTGTAGGCTGAAAGGGGAGGGTGGACTGTGAGCTGAAAGGGGAGGATGGACTGTAGGTTTACAATCGACGTAAAGTGGATTAAATGACTTTATGATTATTGCTCGCTGATCTACAAGGCATAATGATACTGGGAGAGAGAGAGAGAGAGAGAGAGAGAGACAGAGAGAGAGAGTGAGAGACAGAGAGACAGAGAGACAGAGACAGAAACAGAGAGTGAGAGTGAGACAGAGAGACAGAAGGACAGAAAGAGAGAGAGAGAGAGAGAGAGAGAGAGCCAATGGCGAGTAACAGACAGGGTTAGTTGGGTCCAGTTAATTGTAGGTAATGATAGAGATACAGTACACACACACATACTCCCACACATGTAGTTACACAAACAATGATTTGACCTCAGAAACACGAACAGGTACTGTAGAATTAATTAGTATCTAATCAAAAAAACATAACCACCTCCACAGCAACACAAGCCCAGGTTTCTAGATGAGATTAGACCCCACGGTTCTGGGACAGATAAGCATCCCTGTGGTACCTTGGTGTGTGTGTGTGTGTGTGTTGTGTGTGTGTGTGTGTGTGTGTGTGTGTGTGTGTGTGTGTGTGTGTGTGTGTGTGTGTGTGTGTGTGTGTGTGTGTGTGTGTGTGTGTGTGTGTGTGTGTGTGTGTGTGTGTGTGTGTGTGTGTAAATCCCATGGGGACAGACAGACAGACAGACAAAGCAAGTGAAGTAGACAATAAACAAAAGTGAAATAAACAATACAAGTGTACAGTAAACACTCACAGAAGTTCCAAAAAATAAAGACATTACAAATGTCATATTATGTATATATAACAGTGTTGTAACGATGTACAAATGGTTAAAGTACAAAAGGGAAAATAAATAAACATAAATATGGGTTGTATTTACAATGGTGTTTGTTCTTCACTGGTTGCCCTTTTCTCGTGGCAACAGGTCACAAATCTTGCTGCTGTGATGTCACACTGTGGAATTTCACCCAGTAGTGTTTTTTAAATTCTTGCCAATGTGTCAAGTAATTATCTTTTTGTTTTCTCATGATTTGGTTGGGTCTAATTGTGCTGCTGTCCTGGGGCTCTGTGGGGTCTGTTTGGGTTTGTGAACAGAGCCCCAGGACCAGCTTGCTTAGGGGACTCTTCTCCAGGTTCATCTCTCTGTAGGTGATGGCTTTGTTATGGAAGGTTTGGGAATCGCTTCCTTCTCTCTCCCTCACGCTCTCTCTCTCCCTCATGCTCTCTCTCTCCCTCTCTCCATCTCTCTCTCTCTCTCCCTCTCTCTCTCTCTCTCTCTCAAGAAAGTGCGTTACAGCATATTTATGTTTTCGCTCTCTCCCTCCCTCCCCCCTCTCAGATATGCATGGGACATTCATGGTGTTGCTTCCTCTCAGCATGATCATCATGGTTGTCAGGGGGGACTGGGGACTGATGGGGGTTCTACTACTGCTGATGACTGGCCAGAGCTTAGCACCCTACTACTGCTGATGACTCCAGAGGTGATGACTGGTGTACTGTTACTACTGGGAGGTAAGCACCCTACTCCCTACACCCTACACCCTATACCCTTACCTCCAGAGCTTACCTACTACTGCTGATGACTGGTGTACTGTTACTACTGGGAGGTAAGCACCCTATACCCTACACCTTATACTCTACACTCTACACCGTATAGCTTATACCCTTTACCCTATGCGTTATACCCTATACCTTATACTCTACACCCTATACCCAATGCCTTATACCATATGCCTTATACCCTATACCCTATACCCTATACCTTATACCTTAAACTCTACACCCTATACCCTATACCTTAAACTCTACACCCTATACCCTATACCTTAAACTCTACACCCTATACCCTATACCTTAAACTCTACACCCTATACCTTATACCTTAAACTCTACACCCTATACCTTAAACTCTACACCCTATACCTTAAACTCTACACCCTATACCTTAAACTCTACACCCTATACCCTATACCTTAAACTCTACACCCTATACCTTATACCTTAAACTCTACACCCTATACCTTAAACTCTGCAACCTAAAATTTACACCCTATACCCTATTCCCGACACTCTACACCCTACACCTTATACGTTATACCCTATACTTTATAGCCTATACCCTATACCCGACACTCTACACCCTATACCCTACACCTACACTCTATACCCTCTATGTTATACCCTAAACCCTGCACCCTATACCATACACCCTACACCCTTACCTCCAGAGCTTACCTACTACTGCTGATGACTGGTGTACTGTTACTACTGGGAGGTAAGCACCCTACTCCCTACACCCTACACCCTATACCCTTACCTCCAGAGCTTACCTACTACTGCTGATGACTGGTGTACTGTTACTACTGGGAGGTAAGCACCCTACTCCCTACACCCTACACCCTATACCCTTACCTCCAGAGCTTACCTACTACTGCTGATGACTGGTGTACTGTTACTACTGGGAGGTAAGCACCCTACTCCCTACACCCTACACCCTATACCCTTACCTCCAGAGCTTACCTACTACTGCTGATGACTGGTGTACTGTTACTACTGGGAGGTAAGCACCCTATACCCTACACCCTACACCCTATACCCTACACCTGATACTCTACACTCTACACCCTATACCTTATACCCTTTACCTTATACCCTATACAAGATACTTTATACACTATTCCTTATACCCTACACCCTACACCTTATACCCTACACCCTACACCCTATTACCCTACACCTTATACCTTATACCCTTTACCTTATACCCTATACAAGATACTTTATACACTATTCCTTATACCCTACACCCTACACCCTATTACCCTACACCTTATACCTTATACCCTTTACCTTATACCCTATACAAGATACTTTATACACTATTCCTTATACCCTACACCCTACACCTTATACCCTACACCCTACACCCTATTACCCTACACCTTATACCTTATACCCTTTACCTTATACCCTATACAAGATACTTTATACTCTATTCCTTATACCCTACACCCTACACCTTATACTCTACACCCTACACCTTATACCCTACACCCTACACCTTATACTCTACACCCTACACCTTATACCCTACACCCTACACCTTATACTCTACACCCTATACCTTATACCCTTTACCTTATACCCTATACAAGATACTTTATACTCTATTCCTTATACCCTACACCCTACACCTTATACTCTACACCCTACACCTTATTCTCTACACCCTACACCTTATACCCTAAACTCTATAACCTGTGCTTTATACCATATACCCTATACCTTATAATGTACACCCTATACCTTATAGCCTACACCATATACCCTACACCTTATACCCCATGCCCTATACCCTACACCTTATACCCCATGCCCTATACCCTACACCTTATACCCTACACCTTATACCCCATGCCCTATACCCTACACCTTATACCCTACACCTTATACCCCATGCCCTATACCCTACACCTTATACCCTACACCTTATACCCCATGCCCTATACCCTACACCTTATACCCTACACCTTATACCCCATGCCCTATACCCTACACCTTATACCCTACACCTTATACCCCATGCCCTATACCCTACACCTTATACCCTACACCTTATACCCCATGCCCTATACCCTACACCTTATACCCCATGCCCTATACCCTACACCTTATACCCTACACCTTATACCCCATGCCCTATACCCTACACCTTATACCCTACACCTTATACCCCATGCCCTATACCCTACACCTTATACCCTACACCTTATACCCCATGCCCTATACCCTACACCTTATACCCTACACCTTATACCCCATGCCCTATACCCTACACCTTATACCCCATGCCCTATACCCTACACCTTATACCCTACACCTTATACCCTACACCTTATACCCTACACCTTATACCCTATGCCTTAAACTCTACACCCTATACTTTATAGCCTATACCCTATACCCGACACTCTACACCCTACACCTACACCTACACTCTATACCCTCTATGTTATACCCTAAACCCTGCACCCTACACCATACACCCTACACCTACACCTACACTCTATACCCTCTATGTTATACCCTAAACCCTGCACCCTATACCATACACCCTACACCCTTAACTCCAGAGCTTACCTACTAATGCTGATGACTGGTGTACTGTTACTACTGGGAGGTAAGCACCTTACTCCCTACACCTTTTACCCTATACCCTATTTCTTATACCCTACACCTTATACCCTACACCCTACACCCTACACCCTATACCCTATACCCTATACCCTACACCTTACACCTTATACCCTACACCTTATACCCTACACCTTATACACGCCTCACCACCAAACCACGACAGTTTATATACTATACCGACCACTTTCCACTCATTTATATTGAAAGTACACTGAACAGTAATCATTTCAACAACGGAGTGAAAGTTCATATGAGTACATCAGTCAATTAAAATGAATTGATTTTGTCCTAATCTGTGGATTTCACAAGACTTAGACTACAGGTATTTATTGTATCGTTATTTAACGGCAGATTGTTACCTCGTCAGCTCGGGGATTTGATCTAACAACCTTTGGTTAGTGGCCCAACGCTCTAACCACTAGGCCACCTGCCGCCCAACGCTCTAACCACTAGGCTACCTAACACCCAACACTCTAACCACTAGGCTACCTGACACCCAACACTCTAACCACTAGGCCACCTGCCGCCCAACGCTCTAACCACTAGGCCACCTGCCGCCCAACACTCTAACCACTAGGCCACCTGCCGCCCAACGCTCTAACCACTAGGCGACCTGCCGCCTGTACACCTAACCACTAGGCGACCTGCCACCTCTACACTCTAACCACTAGGCCACCTGCCGCCCAACGCTCTAACCACTAGGCTACCTGCCGCCTCTACACTCTAACCACTAGGCTACCCTGCCACCTCTACACTCTAACCACAAGGCGACCTGCCACCTCTACACTCTAACCACTAGGCTACCTGCCAGCACTCTAACCACTGGGCTACCTGCCAGGACACTCTTAACCACAAGGCGATCTGCCACCTCTACACTCTAACCACTAGGCTACCTGCCACCTCTACAGTCTAACCACTAGGCTACCTGCCACATCTACACTCTAACCACTATGACCTTTGAGTCAGAACAATGTGATGATTTTTCCCTTTCCACCTGTGTCTCCCTAGTGGTTAGTATGTCCCTGTGTCTCCCTAGTGGTCAGTTTGTCCCTGTGTCTCCCTAGTGGTCAGTATGTCCCTGTGTCTCCCTAGTGGTCAGTATGTGTCTCCCTAGTGGTCAGTATGTCACTGTGTCTCCCTAGTGGTCAGTCTGTCCCTGTGTCTCCCTAGTGGTCAGTATGTGTCTCCCTAGTGGTCAGTATGTGTCCCCCTAGTGGTCAGTATGTCCCTGTGTCTCCCTAGTGGTCAGTATGTGTCTCCCTAGTGGTCAGTATGTGTCTCCCTAGTGGTCAGTATGTGTCTCCCTAGTGGTCAGTTTGTCCCTGTGTCTCCCTAGTGGTCAGTATGTGTCTCCCTAGTGGTCAGTATGTCCCTGTGTCTCCCTAGTGGTCAGTATGTCCCTGTGTCTCCATAGTGGTCAGTATGTCCCTGTGTCTCCCTAGTGGTCAGTATGTCCCTGTGTCTCCCTAGTGGTCAGTATGTGTCTCCCTAGTGGTCAGTATGTGTCTCCCTAGTGGTCAGTATGTGTCTCCCTAGTGGTCAGTATGTCTCTGTGTCTCCCTAGTGGTCAGTATGTGTCACCCTAGTGGTCAGTATGTCCCTGTGTCTCCCTAGTGGTCAGTATGTGTCTCCCTAGTGGTCAGTATGTGTCCCCCTAGTGGTCAGTATGTCCCTGTGTCTCCCTAGTGGTCAGTATGTCCCTGTGTCTCCCTAGTGGTCAGTATGTCTCTGTGTCTCCCTAGTGGTTAGTATGTCCCTGTGTCTCCCTAGTGGTCAGTATGTGTCTCCCTAGTGGTCAGTATGTCCCTGTGTCTCCCTAGTGGTCAGTATGTGTCTCCCTAGTGGTCAGTATGTGTCTCCCTAGTGGTCAGTATGTGTCCCCCTAGTGGTCAGTATGTCCCTGTGTCTCCCTAGTGGTCAGTATGTGTCCCCCTAGTGGTCAGTATGTCCCTGTGTCTCCCTAGTGGTCAGTATGTGTCCCCCTAGTGGTCAGTATGTCTCTGTGTCTCCCTAGTGGTCAGTATGTCTCTGTGTCTCCCTAGTGGTCAGTATGTGTCTCCTAGTGGTCAGTATGTCCCTGTGTCTCCCTAGTGGTCAGTATGTCCCTGTGTCTCCTAGTGGTCAGTATGTGTCTCCCTAGTGGTCAGTATGTCCCTGTGTCTCCCTAGTGGTCAGTATGTCTCTGTGTCTCCCTAGTGGTCAGTATGTCTCTGTGTCTCCATAGTGGTCAGTATGTGTCTCCCTAGTGGTCAGTATGTGTCTCCCTAGTGGTCAGTATGTCCCTGTGTCTCCCTAGTGGTCAGTATGTCTCTGTGTCTCCCTAGTGGTCAGTATGTCTCTGTGTCTCCCTAGTGGTCAGTATGTGTCTCCCTAGTGGTCAGTATGTCCCTGTGTCTCCCTAGTGGTCAGTCTGTGTCTCCCTAGTGGTCAGTATGTCCCTGTGTCTCCCTAGTGGTCAGTATGTGTCTCCCTAGTGGTCAGTATGTCTCTGTGTCTCCCTAGTGGTCAGTATGTCCCTGTGTCTCCTAGTGGTCAGTATGTCTCTGTGTCTCCTAGTGGTCAGTATGTCCCTGTGTCTCCCTAGTGGTCAGTATGTGTCTCCCTAGTGGTCAGTATGTCCCTGTGTCTCCCTAGTGGTCAGTATGTCCCTGTGTCTCCCTAGTGGTCAGTATGTGTCTCCCTAGTGGTCAGTATGTCCCTGTGTCTCCCTAGTGGTCAGTATGTCTCTGTGTCTCCCTAGTGGTCAGTATGTCCCTGTGTCTCCCTAGTGGTCAGTATGTGTCTCCCTAGTGGTCAGTATGTCTCTGTGTCTCCCTAGTGGTCAGTATGTCCCTGTGTCTCCCTAGTGGTCAGTGTGTGTCTCCTAGTGGTCAGTATGTCTCTGTGTCTCCCTAGTGGTCAGTATGTCCCTGTGTCTCCCTAGTGGTCAGTATGTCCCTGTGTCTCCTAGTGGTTAGTTTGTCCCTGTGTCTCCCTAGTGGTCAGTATGTGTCTCCTAGTGGTCAGTATGTCCCTGTGTCTCCTAGTGGTCAGTATGTGTCTCCCTAGTGGTCAGTATGTCCCTGTGTCTCCCTAGTGGTCAGTATGTCCCTGTGTCTCCCTAGTGGTCAGTATGTCCCTGTGTCTCCTAGTGGTCAGTCTGTGTCTCCCTAGTGGTCAGTATGTCCCTGTGTCTCCCTAGTGGTCAGTATGTGTCTCTCCTAGTGGTCAGTATGTCCCTGTGTCTCCTAGTGGTCAGTATGTGTCTCCCTAGTGGTCAGTATGTCCCTGTGTCTCCCTAGTGGTCAGTATGTCTCTGTGTCTCCCTAGTGGTCAGTATGTCCCTGTGTCTCCCTAGTGGTCAGTATGTGTCTCCCTAGTGGTCAGTATGTCCCTGTGTCTCCCTAGTGGTTAGTTTGTCCCTGTGTCTCCCTAGTGGTCAGTATGTGTCTCCTAGTGGTCAGTATGTGTCTCCCTAGTGGTCAGTATGTCCCTGTGTCTCCTAGTGGTCAGTAGTGTCTCCCTAGTGGTCAGTATGTGTCCTAGTGGTCAGTATGTCCCTGTGTCTCCCTAGTGGTCAGTATGTGTCTCCCTAGTGGTCAGTATGTCCCTGTGTCTCCTAGTGGTTAGTTTGTCCCTGTGTCTCCCTAGTGGTCAGTATGTGTCTCCCTAGTGGTCAGTATGTCCCTGTGTCTCCCTAGTGGTCAGTATGTCCCTGTGTCTCCCTAGTGGTCAGTATGTGTCTCCTAGTGGTCAGTATGTCCCTGTGTCTCCTAGTGGTCAGTATGTCTCTGTGTCTCCCTAGTGGTCAGTATGTCCCTGTGTCTCCCTAGTGGTCAGTATGTGTCTCCTAGTGGTCAGTATGTCCCTGTGTCTCCCTAGTGGTCAGTATGTGTCTCCCTAGTGGTCAGTATGTGTCTCCTAGTGGTCAGTATGTCCCTGTGTCTCCATAGTGGTCAGTATGTGTCTCCCTAGTGGTCAGTATGTCCCTGTGTCTCCTAGTGGTCAGTATGTGTCTCCCTAGTGGTCAGTATGTCCCTGTGTCTCCCTAGTGGTCAGTATGTCCCTGTGTCTCCCTAGTGGTCAGTATGTGTCTCCCTAGTGGTCAGTATGTGTCTCCCTAGTGGTCAGTATGTCCCTGTGTCTCCCTAGTGGTCAGTATGTGTCTCCCTAGTGGTCAGTATGTGTCTCCCTAGTGGTCAGTATGTGTCTCCCTAGTGGTCAGTTTGTGTCTCCCTAGTGGTCAGTATGTCCCTGTGTCTCCCTAGTGGTCAGTATGTGTCTCCCTAGTGGTCAGTATGTGTCTCCCTAGTGGTCAGTATGTCTCTGTGTCTCCCTAGTGGTCAGTATGTCCCTGTGTCTCCATAGTGGTCAGGATGTGTCTCCCTAGTGGTCAGTATGTCCCTGTGTCTCCCTAGTGGTCAGTATGTCCCTGTGTCTCCCTAGTGGTCAGTATGTGTCTCCCTAGTGGTCAGTATGTGTCTCCCTAGTGGTCAGTATGTGTCTCCCTAGTGGTCAGTATGTCCCTGTGTCTCCCTAGTGGTCATTATGTCCCTGTGTCTCCCTAGTGGTCAGTATGTCCCTGTGTCTCCCTAGTGGTCAGTATGTGTCTCCCTAGTGGTCAGTATGTCCCTGTGTCTCCTAGTGGTCAGTATGTGTCTCCTAGTGGTCAGTATGTCCCTGTGTCTCCTAGTGGTCAGTATGTCCCTGTGTCTCCTAGTGGTCAGTATGTGTCTCCCTAGTGGTCAGTATGTGTCTCTAGTGGTCAGTATGTGTCTCCCTAGTGGTCAGTATGTCCCTGTGTCTCCATAGTGGTCAGTATGTGTCTCCTAGTGGTCAGTATGTGTCTCCCTAGTGGTCAGTATGTCCCTGTGTCTCCTAGTGGTCAGTATGTGTCTCCTAGTGGTCAGTATGTCCCTGTGTCTCCCTAGTGGTCAGTATGTCCCTGTGTCTCCTAGTGGTCAGTATGTGTCTCTCTAGTGGTCAGTATGTCCCTGTGTCTCCTAGTGGTCAGTATGTCTCTGTGTCTCCTAGTGGTCAGTATGTCCCTGTGTCTCCCTAGTGGTCAGTTTGTCTCTGTGTCTCCCTAGTGGTCAGTATGTCCTGTGTCCCCTAGTGGTCAGTGTGTCCCTGTGTCTCCTAGTGGTCAGTATGTCCCTGTGTCTCCTAGTGGTCAGTATGTCCCTGTGTCTCCCTAGTGGTCAGTATGTCCCTGTGTCTCCTAGTGGTCAGTATGTCTCTGTGTCTCCTAGTGGTCAGTATGTGTCTCCTAGTGGTCAGTATGTGTCTCCCTAGTGGTCAGTATGTGTCTCCCTAGTGGTCAGTATGTCCCTGTGTCTCCCTAGTGGTCAGTATGTGTCTCCCTAGTGGTCAGTATGTCCCTGTGTCTCCCTAGTGGTCAGTATGTGTCTCCCTAGTGGTCAGTATGTCCCTGTGTCTCCCTAGTGGTCAGTATGTGTCTCCCTAGTGGTCAGTATGTGTCTCCCTAGTGGTTAATTTGTCCCTGTCATTTGGTATTTTATCAGTAAACACACTCCTTTCCCCCATTTCTCTCCTATTTCCCTCCCTCCCTCTCTCTCTCTCTCTCTCTCTCTCTCTCTCTCTCTCTCTCTCTCTCTCTCTCTCTCTCTCTCTCTCTCTCTCTCTCTCTCTCTCTCTCTCTCTTTCCTCCTCCCTCCCTCCCTCCCTCCCTCCCTCCTCCCTCCCTCCCTCCCTCCCTCCCTCCTCCCTCCCTCCCTCCCTCCCTCCCTCCTCCCTCCCTCCAGCTCTGTCCTCACTAACAGGGGTGAGTGTGTACATGGCCTACTCTGCTGCAGTCTTCCAGGAGGCTCTGTGTCTGGCTGAGCAGATGGGGGTCAATATGGAGGGGGTCCAGATCCTGTTTGGCTGGTCTCTGGTCCTGTCCTGGATCTCTAGTGGAACACAGCTATTCACCTCTGCTGGCTTCCTGCTGGCCTGCAGAACCATCACTACACAGAGACAGGAACTGAAATTATGAGACATGGAGGGAGGGGGGGAGAGGGAGGGAGGAGGAGAGAAGAGGAGGAGGAGAGAGAGGAGGGAGGAGAGAGAGGGAGGAGGAGAGAGGGAGAGGAGAGGAGGAGAGGGAGGGAAGGAGAGGAAAGAGAGGGAGGAGGAAAGAGAGGGAGCGAGAGAAAAAGGAGGATGGAGGGACAAAAAAATTAAACATGTTTTCTTGAATTTTTACAATTTTGACTTTGCAGCTGGCCTATCTATGGGAAAAATCACTCCGTTCTGCCTCCAGGACAAGACTCATGACAATAAACGTTGACCTGCATCCTTGATGCAATTCAACTCGGTCCTCTCTCTTGTCTTGACATATCCCTTTGATTGGTTAAGACACAAGGTGTACCTGGAGAGGATGAGTGTTCATGTAACGGGGAAAAGATCACACAGTTAAAGAGGACAATCTGTGATTGCTTCATCCATCTTCATGACACTTTTAGTGGTGGTGTGAACACTTTGCTGTTTGAACTACAGATTTCCCCTTTAAGTGTACTTGTATGGAGGAGAGGTGTCTTGATATGGCCAGGAAGGAAACACCCTTCCCTGCACCGCCTTAACTGGCTCCCAGTCAAACTACACCTCACCTTCAAGAAACTACACCTCGCCTACACCTCACCTCCTCAGTCTGGCTTTCTCCTCAGTCTGGCTTTCTCCCTTGTCTGGCTTTCTCCTCAGTCTGGCTTTCTCCTCAGTCTGGCTTTCTCCTCAGTCTGGCTTTCTCCACAGTCTGGCTTTCTCCTCAGCTTTGCTTTCTCCTCAGTCTGGCTTTCTCCTCAGTCTGGCTATCTCCCTCAGTCTGGCTTTCTCCTCAGTCTGGCTTTCTCCTCAGTCTGGCTTTCTCCCTTGTCTGGCTTTCTCCCTTGTCTGGCTTTCTCCTCAGTCTGGCTTTCTCCTCAGTCTGGCTTTCTCCCTTGTCTGGCTTTCTCCTCAGTCTGGCTTTCTCCTCAGTCTGGCTTTCTCCTCAGTCTGGCTTACTCCTCAGTCTGGCTTTCTCCTCAGCTTGGCTTTCTCCTCAGCTTGGCTTTCTCCCTTGTCTGGCTTTCTCCTCAGTCTGGCTTTCTCCTCAGCCTGGCTTTCTCCCCAGTCTGGCTCACTCCTCAGTCTGGCTTTCTCCTCAGTCTGGCATTCTCCTCAGTCTGGCTTTCTCCTCAGCCTGGCTTTCTCCTCAGTCTGGCTTTCTCCTCAGCCTGGCTTTCTCCCCAGTCTGGCTCACTCCTCAGTCTGGCTCTCTCCTCAGTCTGGCTTTCTCCTCAGTCTGGCTTTCTCCTCAGTCTGGCATTCTCCTCAGTCTGGCTTTCTCCTCAGCCTGGCTTTCTCTTCAGTCTGGCTTTCTCCTCAGTCTGGCTTTCTCCCTTGTCTGGCTTTCTCCTCAGTCTGGCTTTCTCCTCAGTCTGGCTTTCTCCTCAGTCTGGCTCACTCCTCAGTCTGGCTTACTCCTCAGTCTGGCTTTCTCCTCAGTCTGGCTCTCCTCAGTCTGGCTTTCTCCTCAGTCTGGCTTTTTCCTCAGTCTGGCTTTCTCCTCAGTCTGGCTTTCTCCTCAGCGTAGCCCAGCAAAGCCCAACAAAACACAGCATCATATGATGCAAAATGCGTGAAATATTCCTTTTTTAAGGTAATTAAATTATATTATTTTCATTGTCTTTTTTTATCCTGTATTTTATATATCCTATATCCTATATTTTCCTGAGTCTGTTTTTGCTGTAAAGTTTTCTTGGTTTTTAGAAAGGTACTTTAAATTCAGAACACTGATACAATACACACATTCAGACAGAACATTTATACAATACACACATTCAGACAGAACACGGATACAATACACACATTTAGACAGAACACAGATACAATACACACATTCAGACAGAACACTGATACAAAATTCGATTTGATTTGATACACACATTCAGACAGAACATCCAGACAATGAAGAATGTCCTCTCCTAATTTATACACTCCTTTCCCCCCCGACCTCTTCCTTGCTGTTGAGTCTTTCGGTGTTTCATTGGTCCATTGTTGATATCGTCCCAAAATGTTTTGCATGTCAGAAATATTTTCCATATTTGTAACTTTCAATGTACAGATACACATATAAAATCAGATATATAGCCAGTATGATGTATTTTCTACTATATGTTGTCAGTTATTAGATGCTGGATATATGTATGTATATATGTCTGTAAACCTAGGTCTGTTACCTCCCTCCCTAAAAGAGGTAACCCTTATTGGAGTGGTGGATAGCAGGTGGTTTGCTACAATACTGTACTATGGGTCACTGTTAGAAATCAGACTAACTGGACTAGACTCAGTATGTCACACAGGAATGTTAGAATTCTGTTGTAACTAATGAACGGGTTGTTGAAATTACTTTATTCCTTTTTAACTAATGAACGTGCTGTTATTCGGGTTTGACGGTTGTGTTTGAAAATGTCAGATGTGTAAAAAAGACTATTCTTCAAATAAAGTTGAGTTAAATAAAAACCTAATGTTGAGAGAGAGAGAGAGAGAGAGAGAGAGAGAGAGAGAGAGAGAGAGAGAGAGAGAGAGAGAGAGAGAGAGAGAGAGAGAGAGAGAGAGGTCATGATCATGTGAGCTCCTGCATTTTCAGCATGTTCTCAAAAAGAGATAGATGTAGAGTTATTTAAGACTGGATTGTTTGTCAGGAACACATGCAGGATTCTACCCTCTACAACTTAACCTTCACTCCAAATCAAAACTCTAAAATCTGCAACCTGATTTTGGACGGAATTACAGAATCACATGGAAGGCTTACAACTGCCCAAGATGATCGTTCCAATTTATATACAGTAAATGCTCTGGGAAAACAACAGAAATCTGAAAACACCACGCTGTAACGACGTTCTTCTGTTGAAGGAGGAGCGGACCAAAATGCAGCGTGGTGGTTACTCATATTTATTGTTGAAAAATGACTAGACATGAAAATACTGAAATGTACAAAAAACAACAGATGGAAACGTGAAAAAACTATACAGCCTGTCTGGTGAAACTAAACACAGAGACAGGAACAATCACCCACCAAACACTCAAAGAATATGGCTGCCTAAATATGGTTCCCAATCAGAGACAACGATAATCACCTGACTCTGATTGAGAACCACTTCAGACAGCCATAGACTACGCTAGACATCCCACAAAACCCCAAGACGAAACACACCACAATAAACCCATGTCACACCCTGGCCTGACCCAATAAATGAAGATAAACATCATACATTTTGACCAGGGCGTGACACATCCAACCTGGAACTGACTGAATAATGTTTAGTCTGAAGCCCTGTTTTATTTCCAAAAGCAAAGAAGAAAAATACATGACTTTATAAGGACTGAATGCTGAATGAAGCCTGATACAACTTCAATTAGAGATGACTTGTCAAGTGAGAGGTGTCAAAGCCCTTAAGCCCAACAATGGCAGGAGAGTCGCACAGTCTACTCCAACCAAATGGAGAGGGCTTAGAAGCTGCCTCCCACAGTACCCTGTGTATGTAAAGAATGATAAGGCAAGAAAATATCACAAAATGAAGCTCCTTATGGAAAATCAAGAGACACTTTTTGCTGACTATTATAAAAATGGGAACATCAGCAACCTCATCTTCCACACAGACCATCCCCTGGCATGGCACAGTGCTATATTAACCAGACCATCCCCTGGCACAGTGTTATATTAACCAGACCATCCCCTGGCACAGTGTTATATTAACCAGACCATCCCCTGGTACAGTGCTATATTAACCAGACCATCCCCTGACACAGTGTTATATTAACCAGACCATCCCCTGGCATAGTGTTATATTAACCAGACCATCCCCTGGCATAGTGTTATATTAACCAGACCATCCCCTGGCACAGTGTTATATTAACCAGACCATCCCCTGGCACAGTGTTATATTAACCAGACCATCCCCTGACACAGTGTTATATTAACCAGACCATCCCCTGGCATGGAGCTATATTAACCAGACCATCCCCTGGCATAGTGTTATATTAACCAGACCATCCCCTGGCACAGTGTTATATTAACCCACTAACCCTCTGTCAAGAGGGGGGTGTTAAAGAGGGGTGGAAACTCAGGATACTAGACAACGAGGAGTCTGAGTCAGCTAATATAAATCTCTGGAACAGTAATGGTACAGGGCAACCCCCAAACAGTTTCAGATGGACTTTCACCTAATCAAAGAATTAGCTCTGCAGCAGAAGCTCTCCATTGAGAAAGATATCCCCACCCCGAACGGGTCAGACCAGACCTCTTCATTATATAACCCCATAGACGAGCAACCCCAAGCGGAAAGTCAAACTCCCAGCACAGAGTACTACTCCCTCATTGAAATGAAGGACAAATTCACCCAGCTGGAGGTAAGGCAGGTGGAGCTGGAACAGCAGGACCCGGAGAGCTGGAGGTGGAGAGAGACATATCTGCACACTGGACAGTGGTGAGACAACTTCAACAGGAGAAAGAGCAGGAGCAGAACAGAGCACTAAAGGAGAGGATCAGACTGCTGGAGGAGAGGTTAAGGGGGATGTTGTGTGACAGAGAACAACCTACTAGAGAGGTGGCCAACCCCAGAGAGAAGCCTGCAGAACAACCTACTAGAGAGGTGGCCAACCCCAGAGAGAAGCCTGCAGAACAACCTACTAGAGAGGTGGCCACCCCCACAGAGAAGCCTGCAGAACAACCTACTAGAGAGGTGGCCAACCCCACAGAGAAGCCTGCAGAACAACCTACTAGAGAGGTGGCCAACCCCACAGAGAAGCCTGCAGAACAACCTACTAGAGAGGTGGCCAACCCCACAGAGAAGCCTGCAGAACAGCCCACTAGAGAGGTGGCCAACCCCACAGAGAGGCCTGCAGAACAGCCCACTAGAGAGGTGGCCACCCCCACAGAGAAGCCTGCAGAACAGCCCACTAGAGAGGTGGCCAACCCCACAGAGAAGCCTGCAGAACAGCCCACTAGAGAGGTGGCCAACCCCACAGAGAAGCCTGCAGAACAGCCCACTAGAGGTGGCCAACCCCACAGAGAAGCCTGCAGAACAGCCCACTAGAGAGGTGGCCAACCCCACAGAGAAGCCAGCAGAACAGCCCACTAGAGAGGTGGCCAACCCCACAGAGAAGCCAGCAGAACAGCCCACTAGAGAGGTGGCCAACCCCACAGAGAAGCCTGCAGAACAGCCCACTAGAGGTGGCCAACCCCACAGAGAAGCCTGCAGAACAGCCCACTAGAGGTGGCCAACCCCACAGAGAAGCCAGCAGAACAGCCCACTAGAGAGGTGGCCAACCCCACAGAGAAGCCAGCAGAACAGCCCACTAGAGAGGTGGCCAACCCCACAGAGAAGCCAGCAGAACAGCCCACCTCAGCTCCCGACAAAAGTCTCAACACCACAGCAGAGCAGTCCACCCCAGACCCTGACCAAATATGTTCCCCAATCAGAGACAACGATAAACAGCTGCCTCTGATTGGGAACCAATCTTGGCAACAATTGACATATAAACACCTAGACAATACAAAAACTACACAAACCACCCCTTGTCACACCCTGACCTAACCAAAACAATAAAGAAAACAAAGATAACGAAGGTCAGGGCGTGACTGGTGTAGGCCCTCATTACAATAACAATTTGTTCTTAATAACTGACTTGCCAAGTTAAATAAAGGTTAAATTAAAAACGTTAAATAAACAATAATAATACAACAAGGTAGTGTTTTGAGGGTGGACTGACTGTGTTATTTGGCATTAATAGACCGGTTTTACGCACAACAACTTTCTATCCAACCTGGGAGAGAGTGTGAAGATGGCTCAGTCATGCATATTCACGTTACAATCTGCAATGTTTGAATTATTGAACAACAAATTACATTAGTGCCACCAGCCAGCAGTCTACAAATGGCAGCATTGCGACGCCGTGTATAGCTTAGTGAAACGTTAGACGAGCAAATAGTTGTACCAATAAACAGTTATCCTTTAGCTAAAGCAAAGCTATGCAGTACAAACCCTGGCACCACAGATAGCCTATCATTATTCAATATGCATGCAGCCACATAGACACGTCGCAACACCATGGGACAGCGATCGATAGCCTATAGGACTACTTTGTAAGTGGCTGTCTGGCAGACACATTGGATTTTAGAGGGAGACTCCGACCTTGCCGGGGCTCAGAGAAAGTGTGGCGCGCCACTGATCACAGGTCAGAGGTTAGACGTTGTTCGAGGAGCAGAACACGGAATGGAGTTATTCGTTTTCCTCACAGATGATTGGCTTTCAAAGACAGGCACTTTGATCAGCCCAGCAGGAACACGCACGGTTAGCTACAAATGGTCCAATCGTCTCAAAGGTGGAGAGGTGGATAGTGGAAGAAGACTAGGAGAACACGAGTTAGTAAAAGGAGACATTAATAGGTTTTCAACAAGAAAGCCTCCCTTCACCCCAAGGCCACACTACAACATGTTTAACAACAATAGAGTCTCCCTCTACCAAGAACATGGTTTAATCCCAGCTATATACCACTACAACATGTTTAACAACAATAGAGTCTCCCTCTACCAAGAACATGGTTTAATCCCAGCTATATACCACTACAACATGTTTAACAACAATAGAGTCTCCCTCTATGCAGAACATGGTTTAATCCCAGCTATATAACAGCTTTAACTACAAGAGAGTCTCCCCCCACCCAGAACATGGTTTAATCCCAGCTATATCCCACTATAACAGCTTTAACAACAAGAGAGTCTCCCCCCACCCAGAACATGGTTTAATCCCAGCTATATCCCACTATAACAGCTTTAACAACAAGAGAGTCTCCCCCCACCCAGAACATGGTTTAATCCCAGCTATATCCCACTATAACAGCTTTAACAACAAGAGAGTCTCCCTCCACCCAGAACATGGTTTAATCCCAGCTATATCCCACTATAACAGCTTTAACAACAAGAGAGTCTCCCCCCACCCAGAACATGGTTTAATCCCAGCTATATCCCACTATAACAGCTTTAACAACAAGAGAGTCTCCCTCCACCCAGAACATGGTTTAATCCCAGCTATATAACAGGTTTAACAACAATAGAGTCTCCCTCTACCAAGAACATGGTTTAATCCCAGTTTATATAACAGCTTTAACAACAAGAGAGTCTCCCTCCACCCAGAACATGGTTTAATCCCAGTTTATATAACAGCTTTAACAACAAGAGAGTCTCCCTCCACCCAGAACATGGTTTAATCCCAGCTATATCCCACTATAACAGCTTTAACAACAATAGAGTCTCCCTCCACCAAGAACATGGTTTAATCCCAGCTATATCCCACTATAACAGCTTTAACAACAAGAGAGTCTCCCTCTACCAAGAACATGGTTTAATCCCAGCTATATAAACAGTTTAACAACAAGAGAGTCTCCCTCCACCCAGAACATGGTTTAATCCCAGCTATATCCCACTATAACAGCTTTAACAACAAGAGAGTCTCCCTCCACCCAGAACATGGTTTAATCCCAGCTATATCCCACTAAAACAGCTTTAACAACAAGAGAGTCTCCCTCCACCCAGAACATGGTTTAATCCCAGCTATATAACAGGTTTAACAACAATAGAGTCTCCCTCTACCAAGAACATGGTTTAATCCCAGTTTATATAACAGTTTTAACAACAAGAGAGTCTCCCTCCACCCAGAACATGGTTTAATCTCAGTTTATATAACAGCTTTAACAACAAGAGAGTCTCCCTCCACCCAGAACATGGTTTAATCCCAGCTATATCCCACTATAACAGCTTTAACAACAAGAGAGTCTCCCTCTACCAAGAACATGGTTTAATCCCAGCTATATAAACGGTTTAACAACAAGAGTCTCCCCCACCCAGAACATGGTTTAATCCCAGCTATATCCCACTATAACAGCTTTAACAACAAGAGAGTCTCCTCCACCCAGAACATGGTTTAATCCCAGCTATATCCCACTATAACAGCTTTAACAACAAGAGAGTCTCCCTCTACCAAGAACATGGTTTAATCCCAGCTATATAAACGGTTTAACAACAAGAGAGTCTCCCCCCACCCAGAACATGGTTTAATCCCAGCTATATCCCACTATAACAGCTTTAACAACAAGAGTCTCCCTCCACCCAGAACATGGTTTAATCCCAGCTATATCCCACTATAACAGCTTTAACAACGAGAGTCTCCCTCCACCCAGAACATGGTTTAATCCCAGCTATATCCCACTATAACAGCTTTAACAACAAGAGAGTCTCCCCCCACCCAGAACATGGTTTAATCCCAGCTATATAAACAGTTTAACAACAAGAGAGTCTCCCTCCACCCAGAACATGGTTTAATCCCAGCTATATCCCACTATAACAGCTTTAACAACAAGAGAGTCTCCCTCTACCAAGAACATGGTTTAATCCCAGCTATATAACAGGTTTAACAACAAGAGAGTCTCCCCCCACCCAGAACATGGTTTAATCCCAGCTATATAACAGCTTTAACAACAAGAGAGTCTCCCTTCACCAAGAACATGGTTTAATCCCAGTTTATATAACAGCTTTAACAACAAGAGAGTCTCCCTCCACTCAGAACATGGTTTAATCCCAGTTTATATAATATAATAATAATAATATATCCCATTTAGCAGACGCTTTTGTCCAAAGCGACTTACAAGTCGGCTGGGGCCACTACTTTTACATATGGGTGGCCCTAGCGGGAATCGAACCCACGACGCTTGGCGTTGCAAGCGCCATGCTCTACCGACTGAGCCACACAGGACCCATATATAACAGGTTTAACAAATAGAGAGTCTCCCTTCACCAAGAACATGGTTTTATCCCAGTTTATATAACAGGTTTAACAACAAGAGAGTCTCCCTCTACCAAGAACATGGTTTAATCCCAGCTATATAACAGGTTTAACAACAAGAGAGTCTCCCTCCACCCAGAACATGGTTTAATCCCAGCTATATCCCACTATAACAGCTTTAACAACAAGAGAGTCTCCCTCTACCAAGAACATGGTTTAATCCCAGCTATATAACAGGTTTAACAACAAGAGAGTCTCCCTCCACCCAGAACATGGTTTAATCCCAGCTATATAACACTATAACAGAGTCCAAGATGTCAACCCTGACTAAGGTAGAGCCCTCATCCAGTGAGACTTAGTCAGGGTATTCACCTTAAGGTAGAGCCCTCATCCTGAGAGACTTAGTGTATTCACCTTAAGGTAGAGCCCTCATCCAGAGAGAATTAGTCAGGGTATTCACCTTAAGGTAGAGCCCTCATCCAGAGAGACTTAGTCAGGGTATTCACCTTAAGGTAGAGCCCTCATCCTGAGAGACTTAGTGTATTCACCTTAAGGTAGAGCCCTCATCCAGTGAGACTTAGTCAGGGTATTCACCTTAAGGTAGAGCCCTCATCCTGAGAGACTTAGTGTATTCACCTTAAGGTAGAGCCCTCATCCAGAGAGACTTAGTCAGGTTATTCACCTTAAGGTAGAGCCCTCATCCAGAGAGACTTAGTGTATTCACATTAAGGTAGAGCCCTCATCCTGAGAGACTTAGTGTATTCACCTTAAGGTAGAGCCCTCATCCAGAGAGACTTAGTGTATTCACCTTAAGGTAGAGCCCTCAGCCAGAGAGACTTAGTCAGGGTATTCACCTTAAGGTAGAGCCCTCATCCAGAGAGACTTAGTCAGGGTATTCACCTTAAGGTAGAGCCCTCATCCAGAGAGACTTAGTGTATTCACCTTAAGGTAGAGCCCTCATCCAGAGAGAATTAGTCAGGGTATTCACCTTAAGGTAGAGCCCTCATCCTGAGAGACTTAGTGTATTCACCTTAAGGTAGAGCCCTCATCCTGAGAGACTTAGTCAGGGTATTCACCTTAATGTAGCGCCCTCATCCAG
The DNA here is from genome assembly GCF_036934945.1 of Oncorhynchus masou masou. Classification (NCBI taxonomy): domain Eukaryota; kingdom Metazoa; phylum Chordata; class Actinopteri; order Salmoniformes; family Salmonidae; genus Oncorhynchus; species Oncorhynchus masou. Next base: position 37,503,960 of record NC_088225.1, read on the forward strand.
AGAGAATTAGTCAGGGTATTCACCTTAAGGTAGCGCCCTCATCCAGAGAGAATTAGTCAGGGTATTCACCTTAAGGTAGAGCCCTCAGCCAGAGAGACTTAGTGTATTCACCTTAATACCTCTTGAAACTCTGGGGGCGCTATATCATTTTTGGATAAAAAGACATGCCCGTTTTAAGCGCAATATTTTGTCACAAAAAGATGCTCGACTATGCATATAATTGGTAACTTTGGAAAGAAAACACTCTGACGTGTCCAGAACGACCAAGATATTCTCTGTGCGTGCCCTAGAACGTGAGCTTCAGGCAAAACCAAGATGAGCCGTCATCCAGGAAATGAGCAGGATTTTTGAGGCTCCGTTTTCCATTGTCTCCTTATATGGCTGTGAATGCGAGAGGAATGAGCCTGCCCTTTCTGTCGTTTCCCCAAGGTGTCTGCAGCATTGTGACGTATTTGTAGGCATATCATTGGAAGATTGACCATAAGAGACCACATTTACCAGGTGTCCGCCCGGTGTCCTGCGCCGAAATTGGTGCGCAAACAGGCACAACATCTAAGTAGTTTTTTATCCATTTACATCAGTACATTTGAAACAGCCTAAACATTACAGCTACTCGCTGTTTATTATCTATGCATAGTCACTTCACCCCTACCTACATGTACAAATTACCTCGACTAACCTGGAACCCCGCACATTGACTCTGTACCAGTACCCCCTGTATATAGCCTCCACATTGAATCTGTACTGGTACCCCCTGTATATAGCCTCCACACTGACTCTGTACCGGTACCCCCTGTATATAGCCTCCACACTGACTCTGTACCGGTACCCCCTGTATATAGCCTCCACTCTGACTCTGTACCGGTGCCCCCTGTATATAGCCTCCACATTGAATCTGTACTGGTACCCCCTGTATATAGCCTCCACACTGACTCTGTACCGGTACCCCCTGTATATAGCCTCCACTCTGACTCTGTACCGGTGCCCCCTGTATATAGCCTCCACATTGAATCTGTACTGGTACCCCCTGTATATAGCCTCCACACTGACTCTGTACCGGTACCCCCTGTATATAGCCTCCACTCTGACTCTGTACCGGTGCCCCCTGTATATAGCCTCCACATTGAATCTGTACTGGTACCCCCTGTATATAGTCTCCACATTGACTCTGTACTGGTACCCCCTGTATATAGCCTCCACACTGACTCTGTACTGGTACCCCCTGTATATAGCCTCCACATTGACTCTGTACCGGTACCCCCTGTATATAGCCTCCACATTGACTCTGTACTGGTACCCCCTGTATATAGCCTCCACATTGACTCTGTACCGGTACCCCCTGTATATAGCCTCCACATTGACTCTGTACCGGTGCCCCCTGTATATAGTCTCCACACTGACTCGGTACAGGTGCCCCCTGTCCTGTTATATATTACACAGGGTCTGGTTGACCTGTCCTGTTATATATTACACAGGGTCTGGTTGACCTGTCCTGTTATATATTACACAGGGTCTGTTGACCTGTCCTGTTATATATTACACAGGGTCTGGTTGACCTGTCCTGTTATATATTACACAGGGTCTGGTTGACCTGTCCTGTTATATATTACACAGGGTCTGGTTGACCTGTCCTGTTATATATTACACAGGGTCTGGTTGACCTGTCCTGTTATATATTACACAGGGTCTGGTTGACCTGTCCTGTTATATATTACACAGGGTCTGGTTGACCTGTCCTGTTATATATTACACAGGGTCTGGTTGACCTGTCCTGCTATATATTACACAGGGTCTGGTTGACCTGTCCTGTTATATATTACACAGGGTCTGGTTGACCTGTCCTGTTATATATTACACAGGGTCTGGTTGACCTGTCCTGTTATATATTACACAGGGTCTGGTTGACCTGTCCTGTTATATATTACACAGGGTCTGGTTGACCTGTCCTGTTATATATTACACAGGGTCTGGTTGACCTGTCCTGTTATATATTACACAGGGTCTGGTTGACCTGTCCTGTTATATATTACACAGGGTCTGGTTGACCTGTCCTGTTATATATTACACAGGGTCTGGTTGACCTGTCCTGTTATATATTACACAGGGTCTGGTTGACCTGTCCTGTTATATATTACACAGGGTCTGGTTGACCTGTCCTGCTATATATTACACAGGGTCTGGTTGACCTGTCCTGTTATATATTACACAGGGTCTGGTTGACCTGTCCTGTTATATATTACACAGGTTCTGTATCTGATCACGATCCTCCCTCTTCTAGTGCCAGTGAAGTAGAAGTATCTTATAAATAGTTTTCACACCTAATCTTCATACGTCCGAAGTCAAATGTGCTGATCAAAAATAACAGGTTCGCTGTGGTAGAACGTTCATTTTGATTGCCAGTTTTCTGCATTTATCCGAGTGCAATCAGGTAGCTTTGCTTTCAGACGTGTCCGTGTAAATATAATCATTAGGGAAAAATGTTATTTTTCTGCAAAGGATGTAAAGTTTTTAAACAAACTATTATGTTAATCGCCTTATTGTGTGCATATAACATCTCTCTCTCTCTCTCTCTCTCTCTCTCTCTCTCTCACTCTCTCTCTCTCTCCCCCCCACCCCCGTGACACACTCAACCCCCGCAATCACACTCTATTGCTCTCTCTCCGTCGACAACCACAAGGGTTCTTGGCAAGCTGCTATAGAGACACCCACACGACCACGAGGGTGATTAACAAGCTGCTATAGAGACACCCACACAACCACGAGGGTGATTAACAAGCTGCTATAGAGACACCCACACAACCACGAGGGTGATTAACAAGCTGCTATAGAGACACCCACACAACCCAGAGGGTGATTAACAAGCTGCTATAGAGACACCCACACAACCACGAGGGTGATTGACAAGCTGCTATAGAGACACCCACACAACCACGAGGGTGATTAACAAGCTGCTATAGAGACACCCACACAACCATGAGGGTGATTGACAAGCTGCTATAGAGACACCCACACAAACACGAGGGTGATTAACAAGCTGCTATAGAGACACCCACACAACCACGAGGGTTATTGGCAAGCTGCTATAGAGACACCCACACAACCACGAGGGTGATTAACAAGCTGCTATAGAGACACCCACACAACCACGAGGGTTATTGACAGGCTGCTATAGAGTGTTAGAGTTTTGTAAATTCAAATCTGGTATCAGGATAAATATAACAATGAGTCACCGATTTTATACTACGTATTTTTTATTAGCTAAGTAATAAATGGCAAATGCAACTTTCGTATATACGGGCTCACTGTAATACCACGCAGGGCAGAACAGAGAACTGACAAGATGTATGTAAACAGTATTCTTTATACTGTGATAGACATAGTTCCAACCCATCGGTTGGCCTATCACAGTAGAGACTGGGCGTGGTTTAAACTTGCCCAGCCTATCGCAGGCACTCAGGCGGGTCCCCGCCTCTTGGAGTCCTCCATCAGTCGATGTATAGATTCTTACTGTTCTGGTATCGCAGCCTAGTTAGAACAGATGCTCAGTTCCTGCTATTGTGTTGTTCAGTATCTTTCCATCTCAGTTAAACCTCGTGATGACCACCCCTCCCTATCACAACTTTGTAAGATACAGCAAGTCACACCATGTGCTCAATATTGTCACATACAAACACAAGGACAAAGCATCTGCTGGGCTGTTATCTACAGTTTTGCAACATGCAGGTCACACCGTGTCACTCAGTTCTTGTCACACACACAAACAGGCAAGTAGCAAGCAGTTGTTTAATCTCATAATGATGCTCCAGTGCACAAATGCAGACACCTCACACCTCATTTAATCATATATATCTAATGGCTATAATGTAAAATACAGGATCCAACAAGAGACAACCACGAGGGTCATTAACAAGCTGCTATAGAGACACCCACACAACCACGAGGGTTATTGACAAGCTGCTATAGAGACACCCACACAACCACGAGGGTGATTGACAAGCTGCTATAGAGACACCCATACAACCACGAGGGTTATTGACAAGCCGCTATAGAGACACCCATACAACCACGAGGGTTATTGACAAGCTGCTATAGAGACACCCACACAACCACGAGGGTCATTGACAACTGCTATAGGGTCATTAACAAGCTGCTATAGAGACACCCACACAACCACGAGGGTGATTGTCACTTCTAGGTTAGATTACTGCAATGCTCTACTTTCCGGCTACCCGGATAAAGCACTAAATAAACTTCAGTTAGTGCTAAATACGGCTGCTAGAATCCTGACTAGAACCAAAAATGTGATCATATTACTCCAGTGCTAGCCTCTCTACACTGGCTTCCTGTCAAAGCAAGGGCTGATTTCAAGGTTTTACTGCTAACCTACAAAGCATTACATGGGCTTGCTCCTACCTATCTCTCTTTGATTTGGTCCTGCCGTACATACCTACACATAAGCTACGTTCACAAGACGCAGGCCTCCTAATTGTCCCTAGAATTTCTAAGCAAACAGCTGGAGGCAGGGCTTTCTCCTATAGAGCTCCATTTTTATGGAACGGTCTGCCTACCCATGTCAGAGACGCAAACTCGGTCTCAACCTTTAAGTCTTTACTGAAGACTCATCTCTTCAGTGGGTCATATGATTGAGTGTAGTCTGGCCCAGGAGTGGGAATGTGAACGGAAAGGCTCTGGAGCAACGAACCACCCTTGCTGTCTCTGCCTGGCCGGTTCCCCTCTTTCCACTGGGATTCTCTGCCTCTAAACCTATTACAGGGGCTGAGTCACTGGCTTACTGGGGCTCTCTCATGCCGTCCCTGGAAGGGGTGCGTCACCTGAGTGGGTTGATTCACTGATGTGGTCATCCTGTCTGGGTTGGCACACCCCCCCCTTGGGTTGTGCCGTGGTGGAGATCTTTGCGGGCTATACTCAGCTTTGTCTCAGGATGGTAAGTTGGTGGTTGAAGATATCCCTCTAGTGGTGTGGGGGCTGTGCTTTGGCAAAGTGGGTGGGGTTATATCCTTCCTGTTTGGCCCTGTCCGGGGGTGTCCTCGGGTGGGGCCACAGTGTCTCCTGACCCCTCCTGTCTCAGCCTCCAGTTTATGTGTCGGGGGGCTGGGGTCAGTTTGTTATATCTGGAGTACTTCTCCTGTCCAATTCGGTGTCCTGTGTGAATCTAAGTGTGCGTTCTCTAATTCTCTCATTCTCTCTATCGGAGGACCTGAGCCCTAGGACCATGCCCCAGGACTACCTGACATGATGACTCCTTGCTGTCCCCAGTCCACCTGGCCGTGCTGCTGCTCCAGTTTCAATTGTTCTGCCTTATTATTATTCGACTATGCTGGTCATTTATGAACATTTGAACATCTTGGCCATGTTCTGTTATAATCTCTACCCGGCACAGCCAGAAGAGGACTGGCCACCCCACATAGCCTGGTTCCTCTCTAGGTTTCTTCCTAGGTTTTGGCCTTTCTAGGGAGTTTTTCCTAACCACCGTGCTTCTACACCTGCATTGCTTGCTGTTTGGGGTTTTAGGCTGGGTTTCTGTACAGCACTTTGAGATATCAGCTGATGTACGAAGGGCTATATAAATAAATTTGATTTGATTAACAAGCTGCTATAGAGACACCCACACAACCACGAGGGTTATTGACAAGCTGCTATAGAGACACCCACACAACCACAAGGGTTATTGACAAGCTGCTATAGAGACACCCACACAGCCACAAGCTACTGATGAGTTATAGAAAGAAAACAACTGTATATTAAAGACTAGTTGGTAAAGTACTAACATATTATGTTGAAGAAAGACTGTATTGACGTAGGCCGACTCTATAGTGGTAGCTATGGTAACTAGGATGCTGCTGGTAGAGTAGCTTAGCTTGCTTTCCGAGCTGTACCAACTCTATTCAGAAAAGTGTCTCAGAGTTTACACTTTAATATCATAAGAAATAATATTCACTGATTTTACAAGGCAAAATTCTAGATCAGCACTCCTACTCTGAGACAATATATGAACCCAGGCACATCTAGCATCAGTTTTGACTTATAGATCATCACGAATAATAAGATTGCATCGACAGATCCTAGATCAGCATTATACTAAAATGCTTTTGTGGTTAGGGGCCCAGGTCTCTGACAAGCTTACTCATCACTTCTCTACCTCTGTTTACACTTGTTACACACATCTGCAGGATGAGATCGCTCTCACAGAGGTGAGAATGTCTTTTAAAAGAGAACATCCAGATGTAACATTCATTGTGACACGAGTGTTCTGAGAATGCTGGAACAGCAGCGCTCGCTGAAATAGTCCATGTTCCATGTGTTGCCGTAACAACGTTACAACATCAAGATGATTTCAGGGAGTGGAGGTTATTTCACAGTACATAACCCTTATAAAAGCCTCCACCCCCAAATAAAACAATACTTTGGATTTATAGACTTCTGAGTCAAGCTATTTTTTTTACTGGATAGACTGAGGAGGGTCTCACAGTGGGGTGGTAATGGGCTGCATCCCAAACAGCACCCTAGTTCAAAAGTAGTGCACTATATAGGGATCAAGGTGCTAAAAATAGGGACACAGGTGCCATTCAGGACACAGACAATATCTGTTTTCAAAAATAACATTTACATCCATCATGAATGTTCTGAGAAAGCTCTCACAGAGGAGTGGAAATGTTGGTGTCCCAAGTGGCACCCTATTCCCTACATAGAGCACTACTTTAGATCAGAGCCCTATGGTACCCTTTTCCCTATATATGGTGCACTATTTTAGACCAGAGCTCTATGGCACACAATTCCCTATGTAGTGCACTACTTTAGACCAGAGCCCTATGGCACCCTATTCCATACATAGTGCACTACTTTAGACTAGAGCTCAATGACACCCTATTCCTTATATAGTGCACTACTTTAGACCAGAGCCCTATGGTACCCTATTCCCTATATAGTGCACTACTTTTGACCAGAGCCCTATGGCACCCTATTCCCTACATAGCGCACATCTTTGACCAGAGACAATAGGTATTGCACTTTGACTAAAGGGGCCATTTGGGAGATAGCCAATGTCTGTTTTCAAAAATAACATCTTGGAGGCATCCATCATGAGCGTCTTGAGACGTACCACTCTGACAGAGGAGTGATACTATCTCTCAAAGAGAAGATCCATATTTGGTATTCATCTGGACAGATATTCAGTACCTAGTCGTCCCACGTCTCCCCTATAAAAGAACTGAAAGAACGTCCACATGTTCGTTATTGATCATCTGTAATAACATGTGTACTGCAGTTGTTTGCTTTTGTTGAAGGGAGAGGTTAGAGACTGTTGAAGGGAGAGTGGTTAGAGACTGTTGAAGGGAGAGTGGTTAGAGACTGTTGAAGGGAGAGTGGTTAGAGACTGTTGAAGGGAGAGTGGTTAGAGACTGTTCAAGGGAGAGTGGTTAGAGTCTGCTGAAGGGAGAGGTTAGAGACTGTTGAAGGGAGAGTGGTTAGAGACTGTTGAAGGGAGAGGTTAGAGACTGTTGAAGGGAGAGTGGTTAGAGACTGCTGAAGGGAGAGGTTAGAGACTGCTGAAGGGAGAGTGGTTAGAGACTGTTCAAGGGAGAGTGGTTAGAGACTGTTCAAGGGAGAGTGGTTAGAGACTGTTGAAGGGAGAGGTTAGAGACTGTTGAAGGGAGAGTGGTTAGAGACTGCTGAAGGGAGAGGTTAGAGACTGCTGAAGGGAGAGTGGTTAGAGACTGTTCAAGGGAGAGTGGTTAGAGACTGTTCAAGGGAGAGTGGTTAGAGACTGTTGAAGGGAGAGGTTGGAGACTGTTTAAGGGAGAGTGGTTAGAGACTGTTGAAGGGAGAGTTTAGAGACTGTTGAAGGGAGAGGTTAGAGACTGTTCAAGGGAGAAATTAGAGACTGTTGAAGGGAGAGTGGTTAGAGACTGTTGAAGGGAGAGTGGTTAGAGACTGTTGAAGGGAGAGGTTAGAGACTGTTGAAGGGAGAGGTTAGAGACTGCTCAAGGGAGAGAGGTTAGAGACTGCTGAAGGGAGAGGTTAGAGACTGTTGAAGGGAGAGGTTAGAGACTGTTGAAGGGAGAGGTTAGAGACTGTTGAAAGGAGTGGTTAGAGACTGTTCAAGGGAGAGGTTAGAGACTGTTGAAGGGAGAGTGGTTAGAGACTGTTCAAGGGGGGGTTAGAGACTGTTGAAGGGAGAGTGGTTAGAGACTGTTGAAGGGAGAGTGGTTAGAGACTGTTCAAGGGAGAGTGGTTAGAGACTGTTCAAGGGAGAGTGGTTAGAGACTGTTCAAGTGAGAGGTTAGAGACTGCTGAAGGGAGAGTGGTTAGAGACTGTTGAAGGGAGAGGTTAGAGACTGTTCAAGGGAGAGTGGTTAGAGACTGTTCAAGGGAGAGTGGTTAGAGACTGTTGAAGGGAGAGGTTAGAGACTGTTCAAGGGAGAGTGGTTAGAGACTGTTGAAGGGAGAGTTGTTAGAGACTGTTGAAGGGAGAGGTTAGAGACTGTTCAAGGGAGAGTGGTTAGAGACTGTTGAAGGGAGAGGTTAGAGACTGTTCAAGGGAGAGTGGTTAGAGACTGCTGAAGGGAGAGGTTAGAGACTGTTGAAGGGAGAGGTTAGAGACTGCTGAAGGGAGAGGTTAGAGACTCCTGAAGGGAGAGTGGTTAGAGACTGTTGAAGGGAGAGACTTAGAGACTGTTGAAGGGAGAGTGGTTAGAGACTGTTGAAGGGAGAGACTTAGAGACTGTTGAAGGGAGAGGTTAGAGACTGTTGAAGGGAGAGGTTAGAGACTGCTGAAGGGAGAGGTTAGAGACTGTTGAAGGGAGAGACTTAGAGACTGTTGAAGGGAGAGACTTAGAGACTGTTGAAGGGAGAGGTTAGAGACTGTTGAAGGGAGAGGTTAGAGACTGCTGAAGGGAGAGGTTAGAGACTGTTGAAGGGAGAGACTTAGAGACTGTTGAAGGGAGAGACTTAGAGACTGTTCAAGGGAGAGACTTAGAGACTGTTGAAGGGAGAGTGGTTAGAGACTGTTGAAGGGAGAGACTTAGAGACTGTTGAAGGGAGAGGTTAGAGACTGTTGAAGGGAGAGTGGTTAGAGACTGTTGAAGGGAGAGACTTAGAGACTGTTGAAGGGAGAGGTTAGAGACTGTTGAAGGGAGAGGTTAGAGACTGTTGAAGGGAGAGGTTAGAGACTGTTGAAGGGAGAGACTAGAGACTGTTCAAGGGAGAGATTAGAGACTGCTCTCACAGCAAGGAGGTAATGTATGTGTTTGAAAAGCTGAATGTTATTACACCCGTCCGCGTGGGAAACAACAGCCCCAGCTAGCGACACCTCAGAGTTGAGAGTTCTACTCCACGCGGCTGCCACACAGTTCATACTTCATAAACAATAAGGCCCGAGCGGGTGTGGTATATGGCCAAAATACCGCGGCTAAGGGCTGTCCTTAGGCACAATGCAACGTAAATTCGAAAACATAAATCTACGTAATCCACCAAAAGTAATTATTTATCACGAGAGGACCATAAACAATAACTAGTAATGCTGCATACTGTTTGAAAGGTTAAAATATCACCTGTGTAGAATAAAAAAAAAAATCTGAGGACAACTGTGACACATAAAAACATGAGCTCAAGTACACAGTACACCTGTGACACATAAAAACATGAGCTCAAGTACACAGTACAACTGTGACACATAAAAACATGAGGTCAAGTACACAGTACAACTGTGACACGTAAAAACACGAGCTCAAGTACACAGTAAAACTGTGACACATAAAAACACAAGCTCAAGTACACAGTACAACTGTGACACGTAAAAAACACGAGCTCAAGTACACAGTACAACTGTGACACATAAAAACATGAGCTCAAGTACACAGTACAACTGTGACACATAAAAACATGAGGTCAAGTACACAGTACAACTGTGACACGTAAAAACACGAGCTCAAGTACACAGTACAACTGTGACACATAAAAACACAAGCTCAAGTACACAGTACAACTGTGACACGTAAAAACACGAGCTCAAGTACACAGTACAACTGTGACACATAAAAACATGAGCTCAAGTACACAGTACAAATGTTACACATAAAAACATGAGCTCAAGTACACAGTACACCTGTGACACATAAAAACATGAGCTCAAGTACACAGTACAACTGTGACACATAAAAACATGAGGTCAAGTACACAGTACAACTGTGACACGTAAAAACACGAGCTCAAGTACACAGTACAACTGTGACACATAAAAACACAAGCTCAAGTACACAGTACAACTGTGACACGTAAAAACACGAGCTCAAGTACACAGTACAACTGTGACACATAAAAACATGAGCTCAAGTACACAGTACAACTGTGACACATAAAAACATGAGGTCAAGTACACAGTACAACTGTGACACGTAAAAACACGAGCTCAAGTACACAGTACAACTGTGACACATAAAAACACAAGCTCAAGTACACAGTACAACTGTGACACGTAAAAACACGAGCTCAAGTACACAGTACAACTGTGACACATAAAAACATGAGCTCAAGTACACAGTACAAATGTTACACATAAAAACATGAGGTCAAGTACACAGTACAACTGTGACCCATAATAACATGAGCTCAAGTACACAGTACAACTGTGACACATAAAACACGAGCTCAAGTACACAGTACAACTGTGACACATAAAAACACGAGCTCAAGTACACAGTACAACTGTGACACATAAAAACATGAGCTCAAGTACACAGTACAACTGTGACACATAAAAACACGAGCTCAAGTACACAGTACAACTGTGACACATAAAAACACGAGCTCAAGTACACAGTACAACTGTGACACATAAAAACACGAGCTCAAGTACACAGTACAACTGTGACACATAAAAACACGAGCTCAAGTACACAGTACAACTGTGACACATAAAAACACGAGCTCAAGTACACAGTACAACTGTGACACATAAAAACACGAGCTCAAGTACACAGTACAACTGTGACACATAAAAACACGAGCTCAAGTACACAGTACAACTGTGACACATAAAAACACGAGCTCAAGTACACAGTACAACTGTGACACATAAAAACATGAGCTCAAGTACACAGTACAACTGTGACACATAAAAACATGAGCTCAAGTACACAGTACAACTGTGACACATAAAAACACGAGCTCAAGTACACAGTACAACTGTGACACGTAAAAACACGAGCTCAAGTACACAGTACAACTGTGACACATAAAAACACGAGCTCAAGTACACAGTACAACTGTGACACGTAAAAACACGAGCTCAAGTACACAGTACAACTGTGACACATAAAAACACAAGCTCAAGTACACAGTACAACTGTGACACAGTAAAAACAACTCAAGTACACAGTACAACTGTGACACATAAAAACACGAGCTCAAGTACACAGTACAACTGTGACACATAAAAACATGAGCTCAAGTACACAGTACAACTGTGACACGTAAAACACGAGCTCAAGTACACAGTACAACTGTGACACATAAAAACATGAGCTCAAGTACACAGTACAACTGTGACACGTAAAACACGAGCTCAAGTACACAGTACAACTGTGACACATAAAACACGAGCTCAAGTACACAGTACAACTGTGACACATAAAAACATGAGCTCAAGTACACAGTACACCTGTGACACATAAAAACATGAGCTCAAGTACACAGTACACCTGTGACACATAAAAACATGAGCTCAAGTACACAGTACAACTGTGACACATAAAAACATAAGCTCAAGTACACAGTACAACTGTGACACATAAAAACATGAGCTCAAGTACACAGTACAACTGTGACACATAAAAACATGAGCTCAAGTACACAGTACACCTGTGACACATAAAAACATGAGCTCAATTACACAGTACAACTGTGACACATAAAAACATGAGCTCAAGTACACAGTACAACTGTGACACATAAAAACATGAGCTCAAGTACACAGTACACCTGTGACACATAAAAACATGAGCTCAAGTACACAGTACAACTGTGACACATAAAAACATGAGCTCAAGTACACAGTACACCTGTGACACATAAAAACATGAGGTCAAGTACACAGTACAACTGTGACCCATAAAAACATGAGCTCAAGTACACAGTACAACTGTGACACATAAAAACATGAGCTCAAGTACACAGTACACTTGTGACACATAAAAACATGAGCTCAAGTACACAGTACAACTGTGACACATAAAAACATGAGCTCAAGTACACAGTACACCTGTGACACATAAAACACGAGCTCAAGTACACAGTACAACTGTGACACATAAAAACATGAGCTCAAGTACACAGTACAACTGTGACACATAAAAACATGAGCTCAAGTACACAGTACACCTGTGACACATAAAAACATGAGCTCAAGTACACAGTACACCTGTGATACATAAAAACACGAGCTCAAGTACACAGTACAACTGTGACACATAAAAACACGAGCTCAAGTACACAGTACAACTGTGACACATAAAACACGAGCTCAAGTACACAGTACAACTGTGACACATAAAACACGAGCTCAAGTACACAGTACAACTGTGACACATAAAACACGAGCTCAAGTACACAGTACAACTGTGACACATAAAACACGAGCTCAAGTACACAGTACAACTGTGACACATAAAACACGAGCTCAAGTACACAGTACAACTGTGACACATAAAACACGAGCTCAAGTACACAGTACAACTGTGACACATAAAACACGAGCTCAAGTACACAGTACAACTGTGACACATAAAACACGAGCTCAAGTACACAGTACAACTGTGACACGTAAAAACACGAGCTCAAGTACACAGTACAACTGTGACACATAAAACACGAGCTCAAGTACACAGTGCAACTGTGACACGTAAAAACACGAGCTCAAGTACACAGTACAACTGTGACACATAAAAACACGAGCTCAAGTACACAGTACAACTGTGACACATAAACACGAGCTCAAGTACACAGTACAACTGTGACACATAAAACACGAGCTCAAGTACACAATACAACTGTGACACATAAAACACGAGCTCAAGTACACAGTACAACTGTGACACATACAAACGTGAGCTCAAGTACACAGTACAACTGTGACACGTAAAAACACGAGCTCAAGTACACAGTACAACTGTGACACGTAAAAACACGAGCTCAAGTACACAGTACAACTGTGACACGTAAAAACATGAGCTCAAGTACACAGTACAACTGTGACACGTAAAAACACGAGCTCAAGTACACAGTACACCTGTGACACATAAAAACATGAGGTCAAGTACACAGTACAACTGTGACACATAAAAACATGAGCTCAAGTACACAGTACACCTGTGACACATAAAAACACGAGCTCAAGTACACAGTACAACTGTGACACATAAAAACATGAGCTCAAGAACACAGTACAACTGTGACACATAAAAACACGAGCTCAAGTACACAGTACAAATGTGACACATAAAAACACGAGCTCAAGTACACAGTACAACTGTGACACATAAAAACACGAGCTCAAGTACACAGTACAAATGTGACACATAAAAACACGAGCTCAAGTACACAGTACAACTGTGACACATAAAAACATGAGCAGTCTGTGACACATAAAAACATGAGCTACACAGTACAACTGTGACACATAAAAACATGAGCTCAAGTACACAGTACAACTGTGACACATAAAAACATGAGCTCAAGTACACAGTACACCTGTGACACATAAAAACATGAGCTCAAGTACACAGTACAACTGTGACACATAAAAACATGAGCTCAAGTACACAGTACACCTGTGACACATAAAAACATGAGCTCAAGTACACAGTACACCTGTGACACATAAAAACATGAGCTCAATTACACAGTACAACTGTGACACATAAAAACATGAGCTCAAGTACACAGTACAACTGTGACACATAAAAACATGAGCTCAAGTACACAGTACACCTGTGACACATAAAAACATGAGCTCAAGTACACAGTACAACTGTGACATAAAAACATGAGCTCAAGTACACAATACACCTGTGACACATAAAAACATGAGGTCAAGTACACAGTACAACTGTGACCCATAAAAACATGAGCTCAAGTACACAGTACAACTGTGACACATAAAACACGAGCTCAAGTACACAGTACACCTGTGACACATAAAAACATGAGCTCAAGTACACAGTACAACTGTGACACATAAAAACATGAGCTCAAGTACACAGTACACCTGTGACACATAAAACACGAGCTCAAGTACACAGTACAACTGTGACACATAAAAACATGAGCTCAAGTACACAGTACAACTGTGACACATAAAAACATGAGCTCAAGTACACAGTACACCTGTGACACATAAAAACATGAGCTCAAGTACACAGTACACCTGTGACACATAAAAACACGAGCTCAAGTACACAGTACAACTGTGACACATAAAAACATGAGCTCAAGTACACAGTACAACTGTGACACATAAAAACATGAGCTCAAGTACACAGTACAACTGTGACACATAAAACACGAGCTCAAGTACACAGTACAACTGTGACACATAAAAACACGAGCTCAAGTACACAGTACAACTGTGACACATAAAACACGAGCTCAAGTACACAGTACAACTGTGACACATAAAACACGAGCTCAAGTACACAGTACAACTGTGACACATAAAAACACGAGCTCAAGTACACAGTACAACTGTGACACATAAAACACGAGCTCAAGTACACAGTACAACTGTGACACATAAAACACGAGCTCAAGTACACAGTACAACTGTGACACATAAAACACGAGCTCAAGTACACAGTACAACTGTGACACATAAAACACGAGCTCAAGTACACAGTACAACTGTGACACATAAACACGAGCTCAAGTACACAGTACAACTGTGACACGTAAAAACACGAGCTCAAGTACACAGTACAACTGTGACACATAAAACACGAGCTCAAGTACACAGTACAACTGTGACACGTAAAAACACGAGCTCAAGTACACAGTACAACTGTGACACATAAAAACATGAGCTCAAGTACACAGTACAACTGTGACACATAAAAACATGAGCTCAAGTACACAGTACACCTGTGACACATAAAAACATGAGCTCAAGTACACAGTACAACTGTGACACATAAAAACATGAGCTCAAGTACACAGTACACCTGTGACACATAAAAACATGAGCTCAAGTACACAGTACACCTGTGACACATAAAAACATGAGCTCAATTACACAGTACAACTGTGACACATAAAAACATGAGCTCAAGTACACAGTACAACTGTGACACATAAAAACATGAGCTCAAGTACACAGTACACCTGTGACACATAAAAACATGAGCTCAAGTACACAGTACAACTGTGACACATAAAAACATGAGCTCAAGTACACAATACACCTGTGACACATAAAAACATGAGGTCAAGTACACAGTACAACTGTGACCCATAAAAACATGAGCTCAAGTACACAGTACAACTGTGACACATAAAACACGAGCTCAAGTACACAGTACACCTGTGACACATAAAAACATGAGCTCAAGTACACAGTACAACTGTGACACATAAAAACATGAGCTCAAGTACACAGTACACCTGTGACACATAAAACACGAGCTCAAGTACACAGTACAACTGTGACACATAAAAACATGAGCTCAAGTACACAGTACAACTGTGACACATAAAAACATGAGCTCAAGTACACAGTACACCTGTGACACATAAAAACATGAGCTCAAGTACACAGTACACCTGTGACACATAAAAACACGAGCTCAAGTACACAGTACAACTGTGACACATAAAAACATGAGCTCAAGTACACAGTACAACTGTGACACATAAAAACATGAGCTCAAGTACACAGTACAACTGTGACACATAAAACACGAGCTCAAGTACACAGTACAACTGTGACACATAAAAACACGAGCTCAAGTACACAGTACAACTGTGACACAAAAACACGAGCTCAAGTACACAGTACAACTGTGACACATAAAACACGAGCTCAAGTACACAGTACAACTGTGACACATAAAACACGAGCTCAAGTACACAGTACAACTGTGACACATAAAACACGAGCTCAAGTACACAGTACAACTGTGACACATAAAACACGAGCTCAAGTACACAGTACAACTGTGACACATAAAACACGAGCTCAAGTACACAGTACAACTGTGACACATAAAACACGTAGCTCAAGTACACAGTACAACTGTGACACATAAAACACGAGCTCAAGTACACAGTACAACTGTGACACGTAAAAACACGAGCTCAAGTACACAGTACAACTGTGACACATAAAACACGAGCTCAAGTACACAGTACAACTGTGACACGTAAAAACACGAGCTCAAGTACACAGTACAACTGTGAC
Organism: Oncorhynchus masou masou; assembly: GCF_036934945.1. Classification (NCBI taxonomy): domain Eukaryota; kingdom Metazoa; phylum Chordata; class Actinopteri; order Salmoniformes; family Salmonidae; genus Oncorhynchus; species Oncorhynchus masou. The sequence goes on from NC_088225.1 coordinate 37,520,425, forward strand.
ACATAAAAACACGAGCTCAAGTACACAGTACAACTGTGACACATAAAACACGAGCTCAAGTACACAGTACAACTGTGACACATAAAACACGAGCTCAAGTACACAATACAACTGTGACACATAAAACACGAGCTCAAGTACACAGTACAACTGTGACACATACAAACGTGAGCTCAAGTACACAGTACAACTGTGACACGTAAAAACACGAGCTCAAGTACACAGTACAACTGTGACACGTAAAAACACGAGCTCAAGTACACAGTACAAATGTGACACATAAAAACACGAGCTCAAGTACACAGTACAACTGTGACACATAAAAACACGAGCTCAAGTACACAGTACAAATGTGACACATAAAAACACGAGCTCAAGTACACAGTACAACTGTGACACATAAAAACATGAGCTCAAGTACACAGTAAAACTGTGACACATAAAAACATGAGCTCAAGTACACAGTACAACTGTGACACATAAAACACGAGCTCAAGTACACAGTACAACTGTGACACATAAAAACACGAGCTCAAGTACACAGTACAACTGTGACACATAAAACACGAGCTCAAGTACACAGTACAACTGTGACACATAAAACACGAGCTCAAGTACACAGTACAACTGTGACACATAAAACACGAGCTCAAGTACCCAGTACAACTGTGACACATAAAACACGAGCTCAAGTACACAGTACAACTGTGACACATAAAACACGAGCTCAAGTACACAGTACAACTGTGACACACATAAAACACGAGCTCAAGTACACAGTACAACTGTGACACATAAAACACGAGCTCAAGTACACAGTACAACTGTGACACATAAAACACGAGCTCAAGTACACAGTACAACTGTGACACGTAAAAACACGAGCTCAAGTACACAGTACAACTGTGACACATAAAACACGAGCTCAAGTACACAGTACAACTGTGACACGTAAAAACACGAGCTCAAGTACACAGTACAACTGTGACACATAAAAACATGAGCTCAAGTACACAGTACAACTGTGACACATAAAACACGAGCTCAAGTACACAGTACAACTGTGACACATAAAACACGAGCTCAAGTACACAGTACAACTGTGACACATAAAACACGAGCTCAAGTACACAGTACAACTGTGACACGTAAAAACACGAGCTCAAGTACACAGTACAACTGTGACACGTAAAAACACGAGCTCAAGTACACAGTACAACTGTGACACATAAAAACATGAGCTCAAGTACACAGTACAACTGTGACACGTAAAAACACGAGCTCAAGTACACAGTACACCTGTGACACATAAAAACATGAGGTCAAGTACACAGTACAACTGTGACACATAAAAACACGAGCTCAAGTACACAGTACAACTGTGACACATAAAAACATGAGCTCAAGTACACAGTACAACTGTGACACATACAAACGTGAGCTCAAGCACACAGTACAACTGTGACACATAAAACACGAGCTCAAGTACACAGTACAACTGTGACACATAAAAACATGAGCTCAAGTACACAGTACAACTGTGACACATAAAACACGAGCTCAAGTACACAGTACAACTGTGACACATAAAACACGAGCTCAAGTACACAGTACAACTGTGACACATAAAACACGAGCTCAAGTACACAGTACAATTGTGACACATAAAAACATGAGCTCAAGTACACAGTACAAATGTGACACATAAAAACATGAGGTCAAGTACACAGTACAACTGTGACACATAAAAACATGAGCTCAAGTACACAGTACAACTGTGACACATAAAAACATGAGCTCAAGTACACAGTACAAATGTGACACATAAAAACATGAGCTCAAGTACACAGTACACCTGTGACACATAAAAACATGAGCTCAAGTACACAGTACAACTGTGACACATAAAAACATGAGCTCAAGTACACAGTACACCTGTGACACATAAAACACGAGCTCAAGTACACAGTACAACTGTGACACATAAAAACATGAGCTCAAGTACACAGTACAACTGTGACACATAAAAACATGAGCTCAAGTACACAGTACACCTGTGACACATAAAAACATGAGCTCAAGTACACAGTACACCTGTGACACATAAAAACACGAGCTCAAGTACACAGTACAACTGTGACACATAAAAACACGAGCTCAAGTACACAGTACAACTGTGACACATAAAACACGAGCTCAAGTACACAGTACAACTGTGACACATAAAACACGAGCTCAAGTACACAGTACAACTGTGACACATAAAACACGAGCTCAAGTACACAGTACAACTGTGACACATAAAACACGAGCTCAAGTACACAGTACAACTGTGACACATAAAACACGAGCTCAAGTACACAGTACAACTGTGACACGTAAAAACACGAGCTCAAGTACACAGTACAACTGTGACACATAAAACACGAGCTCAAGTACACAGTACAACTGTGACACATAAAACACGAGCTCAAGTACACAGTACAACTGTGACACATAAAACACGAGCTCAAGTACACAGTACAACTGTGACACATAAAACACGAGCTCAAGTACACAGTACAACTGTGACACGTAAAAACACGAGCTCAAGTACACAGTACAACTGTGACACATAAAACACGAGCTCAAGTACACAGTACAACTGTGACACGTAAAAACACGAGCTCAAGTACACAGTACAACTGTGACACATAAAAACACGAGCTCAAGTACACAGTACAACTGTGACACATAAAACACGAGCTCAAGTACACAGTACAACTGTGACACATAAAACACGAGCTCAAGTACACAATACAACTGTGACACATAAAACACGAGCTCAAGTACACAGTACAACTGTGACACATACAAACGTGAGCTCAAGTACACAGTACAACTGTGACACGTAAAAACACGAGCTCAAGTACACAGTACAACTGTGACACGTAAAAACACGAGCTCAAGTACACAGTACAACTGTGACACGTAAAAACATGAGCTCAAGTACACAGTACAACTGTGACACGTAAAAACACGAGCTCAAGTACACAGTACACCTGTGACACATAAAAACATGAGGTCAAGTACACAGTACAACTGTGACACATAAAAACATGAGCTCAAGTACACAGTACACCTGTGACACATAAAAACACGAGCTCAAGTACACAGTACAACTGTGACACATAAAAACATGAGCTCAAGAACACAGTACAACTGTGACACATAAAAACACGAGCTCAAGTACACAGTACAAATGTGACACATAAAAACACGAGCTCAAGTACACAGTACAACTGTGACACATAAAAACACGAGCTCAAGTACACAGTACAAATGTGACACATAAAAACACGAGCTCAAGTACACAGTACAACTGTGACACATAAAAACATGAGCTCAAGTACACAGTAAAACTGTGACACATAAAAACATGAGCTCAAGTACACAGTACAACTGTGACACATAAAAACATGAGCTCAAGTACACAGTACAACTGTGACACATAAAAACATGAGCTCAAGTACACAGTACACCTGTGACACATAAAAACATGAGCTCAAGTACACAGTACAACTGTGACACATAAAAACATGAGCTCAAGCACACAGTACACCTGTGACACATAAAAACATGAGCTCAAGTACACAGTACACCTGTGACACATAAAAACATGAGCTCAATTACACAGTACAACTGTGACACATAAAAACATGAGCTCAAGTACACAGTACAACTGTGACACATAAAAACATGAGCTCAAGTACACAGTACACCTGTGACACATAAAAACATGAGCTCAAGTACACAGTACAACTGTGACACATAAAAACATGAGCTCAAGTACACAATACACCTGTGACACATAAAAACATGAGGTCAAGTACACAGTACAACTGTGACCCATAAAAACATGAGCTCAAGTACACAGTACAACTGTGACACATAAAACACGAGCTCAAGTACACAGTACACCTGTGACACATAAAAACATGAGCTCAAGTACACAGTACAACTGTGACACATAAAAACATGAGCTCAAGTACACAGTACACCTGTGACACATAAAACACGAGCTCAAGTACACAGTACAACTGTGACACATAAAAACATGAGCTCAAGTACACAGTACAACTGTGACACATAAAAACATGAGCTCAAGTACACAGTACACCTGTGACACATAAAAACATGAGCTCAAGTACACAGTACACCTGTGACACATAAAAACACGAGCTCAAGTACACAGTACAACTGTGACACATAAAAACATGAGCTCAAGTACACAGTACAACTGTGACACATAAAAACATGAGCTCAAGTACACAGTACAACTGTGACACATAAAACACGAGCTCAAGTACACAGTACAACTGTGACACATAAAAACACGAGCTCAAGTACACAGTACAACTGTGACACATAAAACACGAGCTCAAGTACACAGTACAACTGTGACACATAAAACACGAGCTCAAGTACACAGTACAACTGTGACACATAAAACACGAGCTCAAGTACACAGTACAACTGTGACACATAAAACACGAGCTCAAGTACACAGTACAACTGTGACACATAAAACACGAGCTCAAGTACACAGTACAACTGTGACACATAAAACACGAGCTCAAGTACACAGTACAACTGTGACACATAAAACACGAGCTCAAGCACACAGTACAACTGTGACACATAAAACACGAGCTCAAGTACACAGTACAACTGTGACACGTAAAAACACGAGCTCAAGTACACAGTACAACTGTGACACATAAACACGAGCTCAAGTACACAGTGCAACTGTGACACGTAAAAACACGAGCTCAAGTACACAGTACAACTGTGACACATAAAAACACGAGCTCAAGTACACAGTACAACTGTGACACATAAAACACGAGCTCAAGTACACAGTACAACTGTGACACATAAAACACGAGCTCAAGTACACAATACAACTGTGACACATAAAACACGAGCTCAAGTACACAGTACAACTGTGACACATACAAACGTGAGCTCAAGTACACAGTACAACTGTGACACGTAAAAACACGAGCTCAAGTACACAGTACAACTGTGACACATAAAAACACGAGCTCAAGTACACAGTACAAATGTGACACATAAAAACACGAGCTCAAGTACACAGTACAACTGTGACACATAAAAACACGAGCTCAAGTACACAGTACAAATGTGACACATAAAAACACGAGCTCAAGTACACAGTACAACTGTGACACATAAAAACATGAGCTCAAGTACACAGTAAAACTGTGACACATAAAAACATGAGCTCAAGTACACAGTACAACTGTGACACATAAAACACGAGCTCAAGTACACAGTACAACTGTGACACATAAAAACACGAGCTCAAGTACACAGTACAAATGTGACACATAAAAACACGAGCTCAAGTACACAGTACAACTGTGACACATAAAAACATGAGCTCAAGTACACAGTAAAACTGTGACACATAAAAACATGAGCTCAAGTACACAGTACAACTGTGACACATAAAAACATGAGCTCAAGTACACAGTACAACTGTGACACATAAAAACATGAGCTCAAGTACACAGTACACCTGTGACACATAAAAACATGAGCTCAAGTACACAGTACAACTGTGACACATAAAAACATGAGCTCAAGTACACAGTACACCTGTGACACATAAAAACATGAGCTCAAGTACACAGTACACCTGTGACACATAAAAACATGAGCTCAATTACACAGTACAACTGTGACACATAAAAACATGAGCTCAAGTACACAGTACAACTGTGACACATAAAAACATGAGCTCAAGTACACAGTACACCTGTGACACATAAAAACATGAGCTCAAGTACACAGTACAACTGTGACACATAAAAACATGAGCTCAAGTACACAGTACACCTGTGACACATAAAAACATGAGCTCAAGTACACAGTACACCTGTGACACATAAAAACATGAGCTCAATTACACAGTACAACTGTGACACATAAAAACATGAGCTCAAGTACACAGTACAACTGTGACACATAAAAACATGAGCTCAAGTACACAGTACACCTGTGACACATAAAAACATGAGCTCAAGTACACAGTACAACTGTGACACATAAAAACATGAGCTCAAGTACACAATACACCTGTGACACATAAAAACATGAGGTCAAGTACACAGTACAACTGTGACCCATAAAAACATGAGCTCAAGTACACAGTACAACTGTGACACATAAAACACGAGCTCAAGTACACAGTACACCTGTGACACATAAAAACATGAGCTCAAGTACACAGTACAACTGTGACACATAAAAACATGAGCTCAAGTACACAGTACACCTGTGACACATAAAACACGAGCTCAAGTACACAGTACAACTGTGACACATAAAAACATGAGCTCAAGTACACAGTACAACTGTGACACATAAAAACATGAGCTCAAGTACACAGTACACCTGTGACACATAAAAACATGAGCTCAAGTACACAGTACACCTGTGACACATAAAAACACGAGCTCAAGTACACAGTACAACTGTGACACATAAAAACATGAGCTCAAGTACACAGTACAACTGTGACACATAAAAACATGAGCTCAAGTACACAGTACAACTGTGACACATAAAACACGAGCTCAAGTACACAGTACAACTGTGACACATAAAAACACGAGCTCAAGTACACAGTACAACTGTGACACATAAAACACGAGCTCAAGTACACAGTACAACTGTGACACATAAAACACGAGCTCAAGTACACAGTACAACTGTGACACATAAAAACACGAGCTCAAGTACACAGTACAACTGTGACACATAAAACACGAGCTCAAGTACACAGTACAACTGTGACACATAAAACACGAGCTCAAGTACACAGTACAACTGTGACACATAAAACACGAGCTCAAGTACACAGTACAACTGTGACACATAAACACGAGCTCAAGTACACAGTACAACTGTGACACATAAAACACGAGCTCAAGTACACAGTACAACTGTGACACGTAAAAACACGAGCTCAAGTACACAGTACAACTGTGACACATAAAACACGAGCTCAAGTACACAGTGCAACTGTGACACGTGAAAACACGAGCTCAAGTACACAGTACAACTGTGACACATAAAAACACGAGCTCAAGTACACAGTACAACTGTGACACATAAAACACGAGCTCAAGTACACAGTACAACTGTGACACATAAAACACGAGCTCAAGTACACAATACAACTGTGACACATAAAACACGAGCTCAAGTACACAGTACAACTGTGACACATACAAACGTGAGCTCAAGTACACAGTACAACTGTGACACGTAAAAACACGAGCTCAAGTACACAGTACAACTGTGACACATAAAAACACGAGCTCAAGTACACAGTACAAATGTGACACATAAAAACACGAGCTCAAGTACACAGTACAACTGTGACACATAAAAACACGAGCTCAAGTACACAGTACAAATGTGACACATAAAAACACGAGCTCAAGTACACAGTACAACTGTGACACATAAAAACATGAGCTCAAGTACACAGTAAAACTGTGACACATAAAAACATGAGCTCAAGTACACAGTACAACTGTGACACATAAAACACGAGCTCAAGTACACAGTACAACTGTGACACATAAAAACACGAGCTCAAGTACACAGTACAACTGTGACACATAAAACACGAGCTCAAGTACACAGTACAACTGTGACACATAAAACACGAGCTCAAGTACACAGTACAACTGTGACACATAAAACACGAGCTCAAGTACCCAGTACAACTGTGACACATAAAACACGAGCTCAAGTACACAGTACAACTGTGACACATAAAACACGAGCTCAAGTACACAGTACAACTGTGACACATAAAACACGAGCTCAAGTACACAGTACAACTGTGACACATAAAACACGAGCTCAAGTACACAGTACAACTGTGACACATAAAACACGAGCTCAAGTACACAGTACAACTGTGACACGTAAAAACACGAGCTCAAGTACACAGTACAACTGTGACACATAAAACACGAGCTCAAGTACACAGTACAACTGTGACACGTAAAAACACGAGCTCAAGTACACAGTACAACTGTGACACATAAAAACATGAGCTCAAGTACACAGTACAACTGTGACACATAAAACACGAGCTCAAGTACACAGTACAACTGTGACACATAAAACACGAGCTCAAGTACACAGTACAACTGTGACACATAAAACACGAGCTCAAGTACACAGTACAACTGTGACACGTAAAAACACGAGCTCAAGTACACAGTACAACTGTGACACGTAAAAACACGAGCTCAAGTACACATTACAACTGTGACACATAAAAACATGAGCTCAAGTACACAGTACAACTGTGACACGTAAAAACACGAGCTCAAGTACACAGTACACCTGTGACACATAAAAACATGAGGTCAAGTACACAGTACAACTGTGACACATAAAAACACGAGCTCAAGTACACAGTACAACTGTGACACATAAAAACATGAGCTCAAGTACACAGTACAACTGTGACACATACAAACGTGAGCTCAAGCACACAGTACAACTGTGACACATAAAACACGAGCTCAAGTACACAGTACAACTGTGACACATAAAAACATGAGCTCAAGTACACAGTACAACTGTGACACATAAAACACGAGCTCAAGTACACAGTACAACTGTGACACATAAAACACGAGCTCAAGTACACAGTACAACTGTGACACATAAAACACGAGCTCAAGTACACAGTACAAATGTGACACATAAAAACATGAGCTCAAGTACACAGTACAAATGTGACACATAAAAACATGAGGTCAAGTACACAGTACAACTGTGACACATAAAAACATGAGCTCAAGTACACAGTACAACTGTGACACATAAAAACATGAGCTCAAGTACACAGTACAAATGTGACACATAAAAACATGAACTCAAGTACACAGTACAACTGTGACACATAAAAACATGAGCTCAAGTACACAGTACACCTGTGACACATAAAAACATGAGCTCAAGTACACAGTACAACTGTGACACGTAAAAACACGAGCTCAAGTACACAGTACAACTGTGACACGTAAAAACACGAGCTCAAGTACACAGTACAACTGTGACACATAAAAACATGAGCTCAAGTACACAGTACAACTGTGACACGTAAAAACACGAGCTCAAGTACACAGTACACCTGTGACACATAAAAACATGAGGTCAAGTACACAGTACAACTGTGACACATAAAAACACGAGCTCAAGTACAGAGTACACCTGTGACACATAAAAACATGAGCTCAAGTACACAGTACAACTGTGACACATAAAAACATGAGCTCAAGTACACAGTACAACTGTGACACATACAAACGTGAGCTCAAGCACACAGTACAACTGTGACACATAAAACACGAGCTCAAGTACACAGTACAACTGTGACACATAAAAACATGAGCTCAAGTACACAGTACAACTGTGACACATAAAACACGAGCTCAAGTACACAGTACAACTGTGACACATAAAACACGAGCTCAAGTACACAGTACAACTGTGACACATAAAACACGAGCTCAAGTACACAGTACAATTGTGACACATAAAAACATGAGCTCAAGTACACAGTACAAATGTGACACATAAAAACATGAGGTCAAGTACACAGTACAACTGTGACACATAAAAACATGAGCTCAAGTACACAGTACAACTGTGACACATAAAAACATGAGCTCAAGTACACAGTACAAATGTGACACATAAAAACATGAACTCAAGTACACAGTACAACTGTGACACATAAAAACATGAGCTCAAGTACACAGTACACCTGTGACACATAAAAACATGAGCTCAAGTACACAGTACAACTGTGACACACATAAAACACGAGCTCAAGTACACAGTACAACTGTGACACACATAAAAACACGAGCTCAAGTACACAGTACAACTGTGACACATACAAACGTGAGCTCAAGTACACAGTACAACTGTGACACATACAAACGTGAGCTCAAGTACACAGTACAACTGTGACACATACAAACGTGAGCTCAAGTACACAGTACAAATGTGACACATAAAAACATGAGCTCAAGTACACAGTACAAATGTGATACATAAAAACATGAGCTCAAGTATACAGTACAAATGTGACACATAAAAACATGAGCTCAAGTACACAGTACAACTGTGACATGTAAAAACATGAGCTCAAGTACACAGTACAACTGTGACACGTAAAAACATGAGCTCAAGTACACAGTACAACTGTGACACATAAAAACAAGAGCTCAAGTACACAGTACAACTGTGACACACATATAAAACACGACATATTTTATATGAGCCATTTTCTATTCAACAGAACTGAATGAATAAGGCTTGGATTGATATATGCTTTCTAAACCCAGTGTAGCATTTACATACATTTACATTTAAGTCATTTAGCAGACACTCTTATCCAGAGCGACTTAACAATTGGTGAATTCACCTTCTGACATCCAGTGGAACAGCCACTTTACAATAGTGCATCTAAATCATTTAAGGGGGGGGGGGGGGTGAGAAGGATTACTTATCCTATCCTAGGTATTCCTTGAAGAGGTGGGGTTTCAGGTGTCTCCGGAAGGTGGTGATTGACTCCGCTGTCCTGGCGTCGTGAGGGAGTTTGTTCCACCATTGGGGGGCCAGAGCAGCGAACAGTTTTGACTGGGCTGAGCGGGAACTGTACTTCCTCAGTGGTAGGGAGGCGAGCAGGCCAGAGGTGGATGAAGCAGTGTGATGTTGTTCCCCTAGATGATGCACCAAGTTGCACACGAGGACCAATCCAAATAGACCAGGTCAAGAGGCGACGTAAATCATTTGATAATAGTAATAATAATAATTCAGTGTATTTTTATTTATTTAATTACAGCTGCATAGCTAATGTTTTTTCTTTGGTGTACAAACACTTTTTCATATCAATAATTGTACATGTGATTGTAAAAGTTTTTGTATATTTTGGTTTGGTTCATCGAGGGTTATCTGTGTTTCCCCTTATTGTTCTCTTTTGCCTGACCTTCAGCATAGCAAGGCACCTGAGAGCTGTGCCAAGGGTGTGGTTAGAGCGTTGGACTAGTAACCGGAAGGTTGCAAGTTCAAATCCCTGAGCTAACAAGGTACAAATCTGTCGTTCTGCCTCTGAACAGGCAGTTAACCCACTGTTCCCAGGCCGTCATTGAAAATAAGAATTTGTTCTTAATTGACTTGCCTGGTTAAATAAAGGTAAAATAAATGATGTGTGTTGTCTCTTCGTGTGCACGGCAAATAAAAATAATTCAACTAGCAGACCTTCAGTTGTAGCAGCGTCCTAATTAAAAGTACACAACGCAGAATGAACCATGCTACAATAGCATAATAAAATGATTAAATTACTAACTATATAAGATTTCACCTTCCTTATAACTGTCAAATACACAATTGTATGTTTAGTGTTAGAAAACATGTTCATATTTTCTAAAGGTCTTTCTCGATCAAAATGTCTGCCCTTCCCCATCACCGTGAATGTCTCACAGAGCTCGAGCTCGGCTTCCTGAACTCGTTAGGATTAATGAGTATAAATCGATTGCTCCGTGTGCTCCGGAGATGAAACCACTCTGTCCCGCTGCTCTAAGATGTAGCGATTACAAGCATGTGCTTCTGTTAATGGCTGTGATGTAAGGTTCAACCAGAGAGTGATATCCCAGCTTCAAGTGGTCTCAGACGTCACACATCCTACTTCACACAGCCTCAGGAAATATATATTACTGTGTCCATGGGAACCAGGGCTGTTGCTCAATGAAGACATTTGGATCTGCAGTATTCACGGGTCGATGCTCAATGAAGACATTTGGATCTACAGTATTCACGGGTCGATGCTCAATGAAGACATTTGGATCTACGGTATTCACAGGTCGATGCTCAATGAAGACATTTGGATCTGCAGTATTCACGGGTCGATGCTCAATGAAGACATTTGGATCTGCAGTATTCACAGGTCGATGCTCAATGAAGACATTTGGATCTGCAGTATTCACGGGTCGATGCTCAATGAAGACATTTGGATCTGCAGTATTCACAGGTCGATGCTCAATGAAGACATTTGGATCTGCAGTATTCACGGGTCGATGCTCAATGAAGACATTTGGATCTACAGTATTCACAGGTCGATGCTCAATGAAGACATTTGGATCTGCAGTATTCACGGGTCGATGCTCAATGAAGACATTTGGATCTGCAGTATTCACGTTGGTCGATGCTCAATGAAGACATTTGGATCTGCAGTATTCACGGGTCGATGCTCAATGAAGACATTTGGATCTACAGTATTCACAGGTCGATGCTCAATGAAGACATTTGGATCTGCAGTATTCACGGGTCGATGCTCAATGAAGACATTTGGATCTGCAGTATTCACAGGTCGATGCTCAATGAAGACATTTGGATCTGCAGTATTCACGGGTCGATGCTCAATGAAGACATTTGGATCTACAGTATTCACAGGTCGATGCTCAATGAAGACATTTGGATCTGCAGTATTCACAGGTCGATGCTCAATGAAGACATTTGGATCTGCAGTATTCACGGGTCGATGCTCAATGAAGACATTTGGATCTACGGTATTCACAGGTCGATGCTCAATGAAGACATTTGGATCTACAGTATTCACAGGTCGATGTATAAGCTAAACAGTTGGTCCGAACTGGTACCAGAACCACATACATCTAAGAGTACTTATAGTCCTACTGCAGTCTCTTATTCAGCTCATTTATCACATGACTTCCTTAACAGGATGTACATCTCAGTAGGTGGTCTCTTGTAACCTCTTCCTCTGTCCCTGTTGTAACCTCTTCCTCTTCCTCTGTCCCTGTTGTAACCTCTTCCTCTGCCCCTGTTGTAACCTCTTCCTCTTCCTCTGTCCCTGTTGTAACCTCTTCCTCTTCCTCTGTCCCTGTTGTAAACCTCTTCCTCTTCCTCTGTCCCTGTTGTAAACCTCTTCCTCTTCCTCTGTCCCTGTTGTAACCTCTTCCTCTTCCTCTGTCCCTGTTGTAACCTCTTCCTCTTCCTCTGTCCCTGTTGTAACCTCTTCCTCTTCCTCTGTCCCTGTTGTAACCTCTTCCTCTGTCCCTGTTGTAAACCTCTTCCTCTGTCCCTGTTGTAAACCTCTTCCTCTGTCCCTGTTGTACCCTCTTCCTCTGTCCCTGTTGTAACCTCTTCCTCTGTCCCTGTTGTAACCTCTTCCTCTGTCCCTGTTGTACCCTCTTCCTCTGTCCCTGTTGTAACCTCTTCCTCTGTCCCTGTTGTAACCTCTTCCTCTGTCCCTGTTATAACCTCTTCCTCTGTCCCTGTTGTAAACCTCTTCCTCTGTCCCTGTTGTAAACCTCTTCCTCTGTCCCTGTTGTAAACCTCTTCCTCTGTCCCTGTTGTAAACCTCTTCCTCTGTCCCTGTTGTAAACCTCTTCCTCTGTCCCTGTTGTAAACCTCTTCCTCTGTCCCTGTTGTAAACCTCTTCCTCTGTCCCTGTTGTACCCTCTTCCTCTGTCCCTGTTGTAACCTCTTCCTCTGTCCCTGTTATAACCTCTTCCTCTGTCCCTGTTGTAAACCTCTTCCTCTGTCCCTGTTGTAACCTCTTCCTCTGTCCCTGTTATAACCTCTTCCTCTGTCCCTGTTATAACCTCTTCCTCTGTCCCTGTTGTAAACCTCTTCCTCTGTCCCTGTTGTAACCTCTTCCTCTGTCCCTGTTATAACCTCTTCCTCTGTCCCTGTTGTAACCTCTTCCTCTGTCCCTGTTGTAAACCTCTTCCTCTGTCCCTGTTGTAACCTCTTCCTCTGCCCCTGTTGTAACCTCTTCCTCTTCCTCTGTCCCTGTTGTAACCTCTTCCTTTTCCATTTCCCCTGACCTGCAAACTCACATGCCCCAACTGCCGACAGGTCCAGCATTGAGTGTTGTTCCATTCATAAAGGGCTCTGGCGGGCCCATCTCCTCTTCCAGTCCATGGTTGTGGTCACAATAATGCTGAGTGGTGAAAAGCACATACCCTTCAGGCGCTAGGTTCACAGGTGTGACTGATGTGACTGTGGGGGGAGTGGCAGACTGTGGCTGTGGTGAGCCTGTAGAAACAACTTGAGCAGCCATCATATTGTGAGTAAAATCACCACTTCCTGTCTCGATCTGTGCAAGCTGGGCCTTCTTCAGTGCAGTGCCTAGTCCTCGTTTTCTTGCTCTCTGAACAGGTCACCCATGGATGGTGGCTCATTGTACTTTTCTTTTGCTTCTTTAGTAGTTTGTGTTTTTCTTTCTTCAGACGGACATCCTACCTACCTGCCTGCCTGCCTGCTTACCTACCTACCTACCTACCTACCTACCTACCTACCTACCTACCTACCTACCTACCTACCTAGCTACCTAGCTACCTAGCTACCTACCTGCTTACCTAACTAACTAACTAACTACCTACCTACCTACCTACCTAGCTACCTAGCTACCTACCTGCTTACCTAACTAACTAACTACCTACCTACCTACCTACCTACCAACCTACCTAGCTAGCTACCTACCTACCTACCTACCTACCTGCCTGCTTACCTAACTACCTACCTAGCTACCTAGCTACCTACCTACCTACCTACCTACCTACCTACCTACCTAGCTAGCTAGCTACCTACCTAACTGCTTACCTAACTAACTAACTAACTACCTACCTACCTACCAAACCACCTACCTACCTACCTACCTACCTACCTACCTACCTACCTACCTACCTACCTGCTTACCTAACTGACTACCTACCTACCTACCTACCTAGCTACCTAGCTACCTACCTACCTACCTACCTACCTACCTGCCTACCTAACTACCTACCTAACTACCTAACTACCTACCTACCAACCTACCTAGCTAGCTAGCTACCTACCTGCCTGCTTATCTACCTACCTACCTACATACCTACCTAACTACCTGCCTACCTACCTGCCTACCTACCTACCTACCTACCTACCTACCTGCCTGCCTGCCTGCCCCAGCTGCCTGCCCAGCCACCACCCAGCTGCCATCTGCCTGCCTGCCCACCTACCTACCTACCCACCCACCCAGCTACCCACCCAGCTGCCCATCTGCCCACCCACCCACCTGCCTGCCCACCTGCCTGCCCACCTACCTGCCTACCCACCTACCCACCACCTGCCCACCCTGCCTGCCTCCACCCAGCCACCTGCCCCAGCCACCTGTCTACCTACCTACCCACCTGCCCACCTACCTGCCCACCCACCCCACCTACCCACCTACCTACCCACCCAGCTACCCACCCAGCTACCATGTCACCCACCCACCCACCTACCTACCCACCTACCTACCTACCTACCTACCCACCCACCCACCCACCTACCTACCCACCTACCCACCCACCCACCTACCCACCACCTACCTGCCTGCCTGCCTACCCTGCCTGCCTCACCCACCTACCTACCTACCCACCTACCTACCTACCCACCCAGCTACCTACCCAGCTACCTACCCACCTACCTACCTACCTACCTACCTACCTACCTACCCAGCTACCTACCCAGCTACCTATCTACCTACCTACCTACCTACCTACATACCTACCTACCTACATACCTACCTACCTACCCACCTTCTGCCAGTGGTGGTGGAGCAGTTCTCCTGTTCAGCTTCTGTCCGCCCCACCACCTCTCTGTCCTGACTCACTTCTCTCCTCCCGCATTCTATTGTTCTCTCCAGCTTTAGTGTCACGGTAGCCTTGTTCATGACGATCTGTCATTCTATTGTTCTCTCCAGCTTTAGTGTCATGGTAGCCTTGTTCATGACGATCTGTCCTTCTATTGTTCTCTCCAGCTTCACGGTAGCCTTGTTCATGACGATCTGTCATTCTATTGTTCTCTCCAGCTTTAGTGTCACGGTAGCCTTGTTCATGACGATCTGTCCTTCTATTGTTCTCTCCAGCTCTAGTGTCACGGTAGCCTTGTTCATGACGATCTGTCATTCTATTGTTCTCTCCAGCTTTACGGTAGCCTTGTTCATGACGATCTGTCCTTCTATTGTTCTCTCCAGCTTCACGGTAGCCTTGTTCATGACGATCTGTCCTTCTATTGTTCTCTCCAGCTTCACGGTAGCCTTGTTCATGACGATCTGTCATTCTATTGTTCTCTCCAGCTTCACGGTAGCCTTGTTCATGACGATCTGTCCTTCTATTGTTCTCTCCAGCTTCACGGTAGCCTTGTTCATGACGATCTGTCATTCTATTGTTCTCTCCAGCTTCACGGTAGCCTTGTTCATGACAATCTGTCCTTCTATTGTTCTCTCCAGCTTTAGTGTCACGGTAGCCTTGTTCATGACGATCTGTCCTTCTATTGTTCTCTCCAGCTTTAGTGTCACGGTAGCCTTGTTCATGACGATCTGTCCTTCTATTGTTCTCTCCAGCTCTAGTGTCACGGTAGCCTTGTTCATGACGATCTGTCCTTCTATTGTTCTCTCCAGCTTCACGGTAGCCTTGTTCATGACGATCTGTCATTCTATTGTTCTCTCCAGCTTCACGGTAGCCTTGTTCATGACGATCTGTCATTCTATTGTTCTCTCCAGCTTCACGGTAGCCTTGTTCATGACGATCTGTCCTTCTATTGTTCTCTCCAGCTTCACGGTAGCCTTGTTCATGACGATCTGTCATTCTATTGTTCTCTCCAGCTTCACTGTAGCCTTGTTCATGACGATCTGTCCTTCTATTGTTCTCTCCAGTTTTAGTGTCACGGTAACCTTGTTCATGACGATCTGTCCTTCTATTGTTCTCTCCAGCTTTAGTGTCACGGTAGCCTTGTTCATGACGATCTGTCCTTCTATTGTTCTCTCCAGCTTTAGTGTCACGGTAGCCTTGATCATGACGATCTGTCCTTCTATTGTTCTCTCCAGCTTTAGTGTCACGGTAGCCTTGTTCATGACGATCTGTCCTTCTATTGTTCTCTCCAGCTTTAGTGTCACGGTAGCCTTGTTCATGACGATCTGTCCTTCTATTGTTCTCTCCAGCTTTAGTGTCACGGTAGCCTTGTTCATGACGATCTGTCCTTCTATTGTTCTCTCCAGCTCTAGTGTCATGGTAGCCTTGTTCATGACGATCTGTCCTTCTATTGTTCTCTCCAGCTTTAGTGTCACGGTAGCCTTGTTCATGACGATCTGTCCTTCTATTGTTCTCTCCAGCTTCACGGTAGCCTTGTGCATGACGATCTGTCCTTCTATTGTTCTCTCCAGCTTCACGGTAGCCTTGTTCATGACGATCTGTCCTTCTATTGTTCATGACGATCTGTCCTTCTATTGTTCTCTCCAGCTTTAGTGTCACGGTAGCCTTGTTCATGACGATCTGTCCTTCTATTGTTCTCTCCAGCTTTAGTGTCACGGTAGCCTTGTTCATGACGATCTGTCCTTCTATTGTTCTCTCCAGCTTTAGTGTCACGGTAGCCTTGTTCATGACGATCTGTCATTCTATTGTTCTCTCCAGCTTTAGTGTCACGGTAGCCTTGTTCATGACGATCTGTCATTCTATTGTTCTCTCCAGCTCTAGTGTCACGGTAGCCTTGTTCATGACGATCTGTCCTTCTATTGTTCTCTCCAGCTTCACGGTAGCCTTGTTCATGACGATCTGTCCTTCTATTGTTCTCTCCAGCTCTAGTGTCACGGTAGCCTTGTTCATGACGATCTGTCCTTCTATTGTTCTCTCCAGCTTCACGGTAGCCTTGTTCATGACGATCTGTCCTTCTATTGTTCTCTCCAGCTTTAGTGTCACGGTAGCCTTGTTCATGACGATCTGTCCTTCTATTGTTCTCTCCAGCTTCACGGTAGCCTTGTTCATGACGATCTGTCATTCTATTGTTCTCTCCAGCTTCACGGTAGCCTTGTTCATGACGATCTGTCCTTCTATTGTTCTCTCCAGCTTCACGGTAGCCTTGTTCATGACGATCTGTCCTTCTATTGTTCTCTCCAGCTTTAGTGTCACGGTAGCCTTGTTCATGACGATCTGTCCTTCTATTGTTCTCTCCAGCTTCACGGTAGCCTTGTTCATGACGATCTGTCCTTCTATTGTTCTCTCCAGCTTTAGTGTCACGGTAGCCTTGTTCATGACGATCTGTCCTTCTATTGTTCTCTCCAGCTTCACGGTAGCCTTGTTCATGACGATCTGTCCTTCTATTGTTCTCTCCAGCTTCACGGTAGCCTTGTTCATGACGATCTGTCCTTCTATTGTTCTCTCCAGCTTTAGTGTCACGGTAGCCTTGTTCATGACGATCTGTCCTTCTATTGTTCTCTCCAGCTTCACGGTAGCCTTGTTCATGACGATCTGTCCTTCTATTGTTCTCTCCAGCTTCACGGTAGCCTTGTTCATGACGATCTGTCCTTCTATTGTTCTCTCCAGCTTTAGTGTCACGGTAGCCTTGTTCATGACGATCTGTCCTTCTATTGTTCTCTCCAGCTTCACGGTAGCCTTGTTCATGACGATCTGTCCTTCTATTGTTCTCTCCAGCTTCACGGTAGCCTTGTTCATGACGATCTGTCCTTCTATTGTTCTCTCCAGCTTCACGGTAGCCTTGTTCATGACGATCTGTCCTTCTATTGTTCTCTCCAGCTTCACGGTAGCCTTGTTCATGACGATCTGTCCTTCTATTGTTCTCTCCAGCTTCACGGTAGCCTTGTTCATGACGATCTGTCCTTCTATTGTTCTCTCCAGCTTTAGTGTCACGGTAGCCTTGTTCATGACGATCTGTCCTTCTATTGTTCTCTCCAGCTTCACGGTAGCCTTGTTCATGACGATCTGTCATTCTATTGTTCTCTCCAGCTTCACGGTAGCCTTGTTCATGACGATCTGTCCTTCTATTGTTCTCTCCAGCTCTAGTGTCACGGTAGCCTTGCTCATGACGATCTGTCATTCTATTGTTCTCTCCAGCTTCACGGTAGCCTTGTTCATGACGATCTGTCCTTCTATTGTTCTCTCCAGCTCTAGTGTCACGGTAGCCTTGTTCATGACGATCTGTCATTCTATTGTTCTCTCCAGCTTTACGGTAGCCTTGTTCATGACGATCTGTCCTTCTATTGTTCTCTCCAGCTTCTCGGTAGCCTTGTTCATGACGATCTGTCCTTCTATTGTTCTCTCCAGCTTCACGGTAGCCTTGTTCATGACGATCTGTCATTCTATTGTTCTCTCCAGCTTTAGTGTCACGGTAGCCTTGTTCATGACGATCTGTCCTTCTATTGTTCTCTCCAGCTTCACGGTAGCCTTGTTCATGACGATCTGTCCTTCTATTGTTCTCTCCAGCTTTAGTGTCACGGTAGCCTTGTTCATGACGATCTGTCATTCTATTGTTCTCTCCAGCTTCACGGTAGCCTTGTTCATGACGATCTGTCCTTCTATTGTTCTCTCCAGCTTCACGGTAGCCTTGTTCATGACGATCTGTCCTTCTATTGTTCTCTCCAGCTTCACGGTAGCCTTGTTCATGACGATCTGTCATTCTATTGTTCTCTCCAGCTTTAGTGTCACAGTAGCCTTGTTCATGACGATCTGTCCTTCTATTGTTCTCTCCAGCTTCACGGTAGCCTTGTTCATGACGATCTGTCCTTCTATTGTTCTCTCCAGCTTTAGTGTCACGGTAGCCTTGTTCATGACGATCTGTCATTCTATTGTTCTCTCCAGCTTCACGGTAGCCTTGTTCATGACGATCTGTCCTTCTATTGTTCTCTCCAGCTTTAGTGTCACGGTAGCCTTGTTCATGACGATCTGTCATTCTATTGTTCTCTCCAGCTTCACGGTAGCCTTGTTCATGACGATCTGTCC
Source organism: Oncorhynchus masou masou (assembly GCF_036934945.1). Taxonomy (NCBI): domain Eukaryota; kingdom Metazoa; phylum Chordata; class Actinopteri; order Salmoniformes; family Salmonidae; genus Oncorhynchus; species Oncorhynchus masou. Next base: position 37,540,311 of record NC_088225.1, read on the forward strand.
TTCCAGCATCATCACCTGATTTCAGGGTACTTTCAATTCTTTTTGTCCATTTGTCTTGTCTGAATTATCTCCTTGACTAAATCCAACCTCGTCTTGTTGAATGAACCATCCAGTGGATATCTGTTTTCTCCTGCCGTCTCCGTCCAGACATGCCATTTCTTAAAAAGTTTATGTCAATTTCACAGCGGGAAACATCTTTTGCATATATTCAACAGGCTTCCTGCAACTATCTCCTCATTTCTGGTTGGACTGTGCTTTGGTGCTCCGGCTTTTTATGTAGATAGTCTGCGTGTAATGTGTTGTACAATTTATTTCGGGTAATCCTAAAGTGGGTGTAATATTGTGTGAAAATGCCTATATAAATGATTCTCTATCTCCGTTCAGTGTGTGTTAAACAACAGTGGGTGATACTGTAATCCTAATTCCACCCTCACTTAATCCAGGCTTCACACACGGGCCTCACAGAGACAACCTGTTACTATAAGTTAATTATGCCAATGTGTTTTCATTGATTGAAAACCCTTCATCTATTTTATGAGAATTTGTAAGATTCTTGTTTGCATAAAATAGACGGAGACCAGTCTTTTCAATAATAGGTAACAGAATTTATTCCCGGAGCGCGCTGCCACTTCACCACGAGCAACAGTTTATATACAATAACATGACGTCATTTCATTGCTTAACAGAATCCTCTCCTCTCGACCGGGACAAAGTGAGGTTAATAGTTCATTCTAACTTACTAACACACTCACAGGTCACACGACATAACTGAATTAACTTTGAACCCCAACATTATCGATCACCACTTAGCTGACAGTTCTAATTAACAGAAAAGACAGTGAGTGCATTCCTAGGTTTTCTAAAACACCCCAGAGCTCAGTTTCGTCCGGTACAACCATAGGTTAACTACCTTATCTACTTACTCAGTCCCGAACCCATTCGTTTCTGCCTAGTTGGAATGGTGTTCATTAACTTCTTGCGTCGAGCCATCCCGGATCCGGGATCGTGACTACAGCCTCAAGCCCATTACCATAACGCAACATTAACTATTCATGAAAATCGCAAATGAAATGAAATAAATATGCTAGCTCTCAAGCTTAGCCTTTTGTTAACAACACTGTCATCTCAGATTTTCAAAAATATGCTTCTCAACCATAGCAAAACAAGCATTTGTGTAACAGCATTGATAGTTAGCATAGCATTTAGCGTTAGCATTCAACAGGCAACATTTTCACAAAAACCAGAAAAGCATTCAAATAAAATCATTTACCTTTGAAGAACTTCTGATGTTTTCAATGAGGAGACTCTCAGTTAGATAGCAAATGTTCAGTTTTTCCTGAAAGATTATTTGTGCAGGAGAAATCGGTCCGTTTTCTGCATGATGTTTGGCTACAACATTAACTCCATAATATCGACTGAAACATGGTAAACGTTGTTTAGAATCAATCCTCAAGGTGTTTTTCACATATCTCTTCATGATATACCGTTCGTGGTAGTCTCCTCTCTGTCTCAATCACATGGATGAATGCGTGCAGCTTGGAGATTACGCAGCAATTTCAACAAAGGACACCGGGCGGACACCTGGTAAATGTAGTCTCTTATGGCCAATCTTCCAATGATATGCCTACAAATACGTCACAATGCTGCAGACACCTTGGAGAAACGATAGATAGGGCAGGCTCATTCCTGGCGCATTCACAGCCATATAAGGAGACAATGAAAAACAGAGCCTAAAAAATCCTGCTCATTTCCTGTTTGAAGTTTCATCTTGGTTTCGCCTGTAGCATTAGTTCTGTGGCACTCACAGATAATATCTTTGCAGTTTTGGAAACGTCAGAGTGTTTTCTTTCCAAAGCTGTCAATTATATGCATAGTCGAGCATCTTTTTGTGACAAAATATTGCGCTTAAAACGAGCACTTTTTTTTATCCAATAATGAAATAGCGCCACCATAGCTTCAAGAGGTTTTAACTTTAATTACTTCTTGTCCGTGTCATCAATCCCTTCTTATGAACTCATGTTGTTAATCAGATATAATAAAACAGAGTATAAGTTTACTTAGTTACAGTTCCATTTAAAATGATTTGTTCAGTCATTTAATCATAACTTTCCCAACACAACCACATGATAGACTTCAACTCCTAATGTTATATCATAAGGGTGTAGAGTAACAGTAATGTTATATCATAAGGGTGTAGAGTAACAGTAATGTTATATCATAAGGGTGTAGAGTAACAGTAATGTTACATCATAAGGGTGTAGAGTAACAGTAATGTTATATCATAAGGGTGTAGAGTAACAGTAATGTTATATCATAAGGGTGTAGGGTAACGGTAATGTTATATCATAAGGGTGTAGAGTAACAGTAATGTTATATCATAAGGGTGTAGAGTAACAGTAATGTTACATCATAAGGGTGTAGAGTAACAGTAATGTTATATCATAAGGGTGTAGAGTAACAGTAATGTTATATCATAAGGGTGTAGAGTAACAGTAATGTTATATCATAAGGGTGTAGAGTAACAGTAATGTTATATCATAAGGGTGTAGAGTAACAGTAATGTTATATCATAAGGGTGTAGGGTAACGGTAATGTTATATCATAAGGGTGTAGAGTAACAGTAATGTTATATCATAAGGGTGTAGAGTAACAGTAATGTTACATCATAAGGGTGTAGAGTAACAGTAATGTTATGTCATAAGGGTGTAGAGTAACAGTAATGTTATATCATAAGGGTGTAGAGTAACGGTAATGTTATTTCATAAGGGTGTAGAGTAACGGTAATGTTATATTATAAGGGTGTAGAGTAACAGTAATGTTATATCATAAGGGTGTAGAGTAACAGTAATGTTATATCATAAGGGTGTAGAGTAACAGTAATGTTATATCATAAGGGTGTAGAGTAACAGTAATGTTATATCATAAGGGTGTAGAGTAACAGTAATGTTATATCATAAGGGTGTAGAGTAACTGTAATGTTATAGCATAAGGGTGTCGAGTAACAGTAATGTTATATCATAAGGGTGTAGAGTAACAGTAATGTTATATCATAAGGGTGTAGAGTAACGGTAATGTTATATCATAAGGGTGTAGAGTACCTTTAATGTTATATCATAAGGGTGTAGAGTAACAGTAATGTTATATCATAAGGGTGTAGAGTAACTGTAATGTTACATCATAAGGGTGTAGAGTAACTGTAATGTTATATCATAAGGGTGTAGAGTAACAGTAATGTTATATCATAAGGGTGTAGAGTAACGGTAATGTTATATCATAAGGGTGTAGAGTAACAGTAATGTTATATCATAAGGGTGTAGAGTAACGGTAATGTTATATCATAAGGGTGTAGAGTAACGGTAATGTTATATTATAAGGGTGTAGAGTAACAGTAATGTTATATCATAAGGGTGTAGAGTAACGGTAATGTTATATCATAAGGGTGTAGAGTAACAGTAATGTTATATCATAAGGGTGTAGAGTAACGGTAATGTTATTTCATAAGGGTGTAGAGTAACAGTAATGTTATATCATAAGGGTGTAGAGTAACAGTAATGTTATATCATAAGGGTGTAGAGTAACAGTAATGTTATATCATAAGGGTGTAGAGTAACGGTAATGTTATATCATAAGGGTGTAGAGTAACTGTAATGTTATATCATAAGGGTGTAGAGTAACTGTAATGTTATATCATAAGGGTGTAGAGTAACTGTAATGTTATATCATAAGGGTGTAGAGTAACTGTAATGTTATATCATAAGGGTGTAGAGTAACAGTAATGTTATATCATAAGGGTGTAGAGTAACAGTAATGTTATATCATAAGGGTGTAGAGTAACAGTAATGTTATATCATAAGGGTGTAGAGTACCAGTAATGTTATATCATAAGGGTGTAGAGTAACGGTAATGTTATATCATAAGGGTGTAGAGTAACAGTAATGTTATAATATAAGGGTGTAGAGTAACAGTAATGTTATATCATAAGGGTGTAGAGTAACAGTAATGTTATATCATAAGGGTGTAGAGTAACAGTAATGTTATATCATAAGGGTGTAGAGTAACAGTAATGTTATATCATAAGGGTGTAGAGTACCAGTAATGTTATATCATAAGGGTGTAGAGTACCAGTAATGTTATATCATAAGGGTGTAGAGTAACAGTAATGTTATATCATAAGGGTGTAGAGTAACAGTAATGTTATATCATAAGGGTGTAGAGTAACAGTAATGTTATATCATAAGGGTGTAGAGTAACAGTAATGTTATATCATAAGGGTGTAGAGTACCAGTAATGTTATATCATAAGGGTGTAGAGTAACAGTAATGTTATATAATAAGGGTGTAGAGTAACAGTAATGTTATATCATAAGGGTGTAGAGTAACGGTAATGTTATATCATAAGGGTGTAGAGTAACAGTAATGTTATAACATAAGGGTGTAGAGTAACAGTAATGTTATAACATAAGGGTGTAGAGTAACAGTAATGTTATATCATAAGGGTGTAGAGTAACAGTAATGTTATATCATAAGGGTGTAGAGTAACAGTAATGTTATATCATAAGGGTGTAGAGTAACGGTAATGTTATATCATAAGGGTGTAGAGTAACAGTAATGTTATATCATAAGGGTGTAGAGTAACAGTAATGTTATATCATAAGGGTGTAGAGTAACAGTAATATTATATCATAAGGGTGTAGAGTAACAGTAATGTTACATCATAAGGGTGTAGAGTAACAGTAATGTTATATCATAAGGGTGTAGAGTAACAGTAATGTTATATCATAAGGGTGTAGAGTAACAGTAATGTTATATCATAAGGGTGTAGAGTACCAGTAATGTTATATCATAAGGGTGTAGAGTAACAGTAATGTTATATAATAAGGGTGTAGAGTAACAGTAATGTTATATCATAAGGGTGTAGAGTAACGGTAATGTTATATCATAAGGGTGTAGAGTAACAGTAATGTTATAACATAAGGGTGTAGAGTAACAGTAATGTTATATCATAAGGGTGTAGAGTAACAGTAATGTTATATCATAAGGGTGTAGAGTAACAGTAATGTTATATCATAAGGTGTAGAGTAACAGTAATGTTATATCATAAGGGTGTAGAGTACCAGTAATGTTATATCATAAGGGTGTAGAGTACCAGTAATGTTATATCATAAGGGTGTAGAGTAACAGTAATGTTATATCATAAGGGTGTAGAGTAACAGTAATGTTACATCATAAGGGTGTAGAGTAACGATAATGTTATATCATAAGGGTGTAGAGTAACAGTAATGTTATATCATAAGGGTGTAGAGTAACAGTAATGTTATATCATAAGGGTGTAGAGTAACAGTAATGTTATATCATAAGGGTGTAGAGTAACAGTAATGTTATATCATAAGGGTGTAGAGTAACGGTAATGTTATATCATAAGGGTGTAGAGTAACGGTAATGTTATATTATAAGGGTGTAGAGTAACAGTAATGTTATATCATAAGGGTGTAGAGTAACAGTAATGTTATATCATAAGGGTGTAGAGTAACAGTAATGTTATATCATAAGTGTGTAGGGTAACGGTAATGTTATATCATAAGGGTGTAGAGTAACAGTAATGTTATATCATAAGGGTGTAGAGTAACAGTAATGTTACATCATAAGGGTGTAGAGTAACAGTAATGTTATATCATAAGGGTGTAGAGTAACAGTAATGTTATATCATAAGGGTGTAGAGTAATGGTAATGTTATTTCATAAGGGTGTAGAGTAACGGTAATGTTATATCATAAGGGTGTAGAGTAACAGTAATGTTATATCATAAGGGTGTAGAGTAACAGTAATGTTATATCATAAGGGTGTAGAGTAACAGTAATGTTATATCATAAGGGTGTAGAGTAACAGTAATGTTATATCATAAGGGTGTAGAGTAACAGTAATGTTATATCATAAGGGTGTAGAGTAACTGTAATGTTATAGCATAAGGGTGTCGAGTAACAGTAATGTTATATCATAAGGGTGTAGAGTAACAGTAATGTTATATCATAAGGGTGTAGAGTAACAGTAATGTTATATCATAAGGGTGTAGAGTAACAGTAATGTTATATCATAAGGGTGTAGAGTACCAGTAATGTTATATCATAAGGGTGTAGAGTAACAGTAATGTTATATAATAAGGGTGTAGAGTAACAGTAATGTTATATCATAAGGGTGTAGAGTAACGGTAATGTTATATCATAAGGGTGTAGAGTAACAGTAATGTTATATCATAAGGGTGTAGAGTAACAGTAATGTTATATCATAAGGGTGTAGAGTAACAGTAATGTTATATCATAAGGGTGTAGAGTAACAGTAATGTTATATCATAAGGGTGTAGAGTAACGGTAATGTTATATCATAAGGGTGTAGAGTAACAGTAATGTTATATCATAAGGGTGTAGAGTAACAGTAATGTTATATCATAAGGGTGTAGAGTAACAGTAATGTTATATCATAAGGGTGTAGAGTAACAGTAATGTTACATCATAAGGGTGTAGAGTAACAGTAATGTTATATCATAAGGGTGTAGAGTAACAGTAATGTTATATCATAAGGGTGTAGAGTAACAGTAATGTTATATCATAAGGGTGTAGAGTACCAGTAATGTTATATCATAAGGGTGTAGAGTAACAGTAATGTTATATAATAAGGGTGTAGAGTAACGGTAATGTTATATCATAAGGGTGTAGAGTAACGGTAATGTTATATCATAAGGGTGTAGAGTAACAGTAATGTTATAACATAAGGGTGTAGAGTAACAGTAATGTTATATCATAAGGGTGTAGAGTAACAGTAATGTTATATCATAAGGGTGTAGAGTACCAGTAATGTTATATCATAAGGGTGTAGAGTAACAGTAATGTTATATCATAAGGGTGTAGAGTACCAGTAATGTTATATCATTATGGTGTAGAGTACCAGTAATGTTATATCATAAGGGTGTAGAGTAACAGTAATGTTATATCATAAGGGTGTAGAGTAACAGTAATGTTACATCATAAGGGTGTAGAGTAACGGTAATGTTATATCATAAGGGTGTAGAGTAACAGTAATGATATATCATAAGGGTGTAGAGTAACAGTAATGTTATATCATAAGGGTGTAGAGTAACAGTAATGTTATATCATAAGGGTGTAGAGTAACAGTAATGTTATATCATAAGGGTGTAGAGTAACGGTAATGTTATATCATAAGGGTGTAGAGTAACAGTAATGTTATAAAATAAGGGTGTAGAGTAATAGTAATGTTATATCATAAGGGTGTAGAGTACCAGTAATGTTATATCATAAGGGTGTAGAGTAACAGTAATGTTATATAATAAGGGTGTAGAGTACCAGTAATGTTATATCATAAGGGTGTAGAGTAACCGTAATGTTATATCATAAGGGTGTAGAGTAACTGTAATGTTATAACATAAGGGTGTAGAGTAACGGTAATGTTATATCATAAGGGTGTAGAGTAACAGTAATGTTATATCATAAGGGTGTAGAGTAACAATAATGTTATATCATAAGGGTGTAGAGTAACAGTAATGTTATATCATAAGGGTGTAGAGTAACTGTAATGTTATATCATACGGGTGTAGAGTAACAGTAATGTTATATAATAAGGGTGTAGAGTAACAGTAATGTTATATCATAAGCGTGTAGAGTACCAGTAATGTTATATCATAAGGGTGTAGAGTAACTGTAATGTTATATCATAAGGGTGTAGAGTAACTGTAATGTTATATCATAAGGGTGTAGAGTAACTGTAATGTTATATAATAAGGGTGTAGAGTAACAGTAATGTTATATAATAAGGGTGTAGAGTAACAGTAATGTTATATAATAAGGGTGTAGAGTAACAGTAATGTTATATAATAAGGGTGTAGAGTAACAGTAATGTTATATAATAAGAATAGAGTAACAGTAATGTTATATCATAAGGGTGTAGAGTAACAGTAATGTTATATCATAAGGGTGTAGAGTAACAGTAATGTTATATAATAAGGGTGTAGAGTAACAGTAATGTTATATAATAAGGGTGTATAGTAACAGTAATGTTATATCATAAGGGTGTAGAGTAACAGTAATGTTATATCATAAGGGTGTAGAGTAACTGTAATGTTACATTATAAGGGTGTAGAGTAACCGTTATGTTATATAATAAGGGTGTAGAGTAACAGTAATGTTATATCATAAGGGTGTAGAGTAACAGTAATGTTATATAATAAGGGTGTAGAGTAACAGTAATGTTATATCATAAGGGTGTAGAGTAACTGTAATGCTATATCATAAGGGTGTAGAGTAACAGTAATGTTATATCATAAGGGTGTAGAGTACCAGTAATGTTATATCATAAGGGTGTAGAGTAACAGTAATGTTATATCATAAGGGTGTAGAGTACCAGTAATGTTATATCATAAGGGTGTAGAGTAACAGCAATGTTATATCATAAGGGTGTAGAGTAACTGTAATGTTATATAATAAGGGTGTAGAGTACCAGTAATGTTATATCATAAGGGTGTAGAGTAACGGTAATGTTATATCATAAGGGTGTAGAGTAACAGTAATGTTATATCATAAGGGTGTAGAGTAACGGTAATGTTATATCATAAGGGTGTAGAGTAACAGTAATGTTATATCATAAGGGTGTAGAGTAACGGTAATGTTATATCATAAGGGTGTAGAGTAACAGTAATGTTATATCATAAGGGTGTAGAGTAACTGTAATGTTATAGCATAAGGGTGTAGAGTAACGGTAATGTTATATCCAGCAGTGCCCCTGGTGAAAGCGTCACAAAGTCGTCTCAACAGAACACAACTTCCTGGTAATAGTTTACTGGTATACTAAGGGGTTGTACATTTCCTGTACTGTCCTATGGTAGGAAGGTGTCACTAACAAATATGTTCAACCTTTTGTTCAAATAACTTCTGTCCTCCTAACTTTTCATTCCACCATTGTCCAATAAAACAGCCATAATCCCCAGACAGATAAAACAACACAACACTCATAAAACAACTCAACTCATTACTTTGTACTTTTCACAGAATTACCTCTCCAAAATTAACTTTTTATTAGGTACTTTTCACAGAATTACCTCTCCAAAATCCCAAATTATTCAACAAGCCACCCTCCCCATAGGTCAGCGTGGTATAGGCAATTTTCACAGAATTACCTCTCTGAAATTATTCAACAAGCCACCCTCCCCATAGGTCAGCGTGGTATAGGTAATTTTCACAGAATTACCTCTCTGAAATTATTCAACAAGCCACCCTCCCCATAGGTCAGCGTGGTATAGGTAATTTTCACAGAATTACCTCTCTGAAATTATTCAACAAGCCACCCTCCCCATAGGTCAGCGTGGTATAGGTAATTTTCACAGAATTACCTCTCTGAAATTATTCAACAAGCCACCCTCCCCATAGGTCAGCGTGGTATAGGTAATCTCCCCATAAATCAGAATTACCTTAACTAGTATTTACGTAACTGTCACTGAATCACATCTCCAAAACAAACTATTATTAAGTAATGGTCACTGAGTCACCTCTCCAAAACAAACTATTATTAAGTAATGGTCACTGAGTCACCTCTCCAAAACAAACTATTATTAAGTAATGGTCACTGAGTCACCTCTCCAAAACAAACTATTATTAAGTAATGGTCACTGAATCACCTCTCCAAAACAAACTATTATTAAGTAATGGTCACTGAGTCACATCTCCAAAACAAACTATTATTAAGTAATGGTCACTGAATCACCTCTCCAAAACAAACTATTATTAAGTAATGGTCACTGAATCACCTCTCCAAAACAAACTATTATTAAGTAATGGTCACTGAGTCACCTCTCCAAAACAAACTATTATTGAGTAATGGTCACTGAGTCACCTCTCCAAAACAAACTATTATTAAGTAATGGTCACTGAGTCACCTCTCCAAAACAAACTATTATTAAGTAATGGTCACTGAGTCACCTCTCCAAAACAAACTATTATTAAGTAATGGTCACTGAATCACCTCTCCAAAACAAACTATTATTGAATAATGGTCACTGAATCACCTCTCCAAAACAAACTATTATTAAGTAATGGTCACTGAATCACCTCTCCAAAACAAACTATTATTAAGTAATGGTCACTGAATCACCTCTCCAAAACAAACTATTATTAAGTAATGGTCACTGAATCACCTCTCCAAAACAAACTATTATTGAATAATGGTCACTGAATCACCTCTCCAAAACAAACTATTATTAAGTAATGGTCACTGAATCACCTCTCCAAAACAAACTATTATTAAGTAATGGTCACTGAATCACCTCTCCAAAACAAACTATTATTAAGCAATGGTCACTGAGTCACCTCTCCAAAACAAACTATTATTAAGTAATGGTCACTGAGTCACCTCTCCAAAACAAACTATTATTAAGTAATGGTCACTGAGTCACCTCTCCAAAACAAACTATTATTAAATAATGGTCACTGAATCACCTCTCCAAAACAAACTATTATTAAGTAATGGTCACTGAGTCACCTCTCCAAAAACACATCAAAATCCTCAAACCTTCAATTTCATTTATGATATATTGACATCACGTATTTCACCAATAACCATTCTAGAATTCGACTATGTCATATTTAAATTTGTATATATATATTTTAGAGTGAGTGAGCTGCCACTTACTTATTAGAGGGAAACCACACCAGTAAATGCCATTTAATTACAGACTTAGATTAAACTTTTTACCTTGTTTAATTTGGATCTCTGGCACCACGGTGTAGAATCTCCTCCAACCGGGGTGGACACAATGTCGGTGTTGACCATGTTGACAACGGATGCACAGCACGTATGTTTCAGTGTAAGTTATGCAAAACAAAACAGGTCAGAGTTGCTTTAATATACTTGCAGTGGTGTAACTGCCTAAGTCAACACCTTCTACTCATGAGACCAAGCCCATGCAAATATAATTATACACACTTGCAGGAGAAAACAATAGTTCCAGTCTTTTCTAAGGGATCAGCAATAATTTTCCATTCCCGTGTGGCTAACAGTGGTATGTCTGACTTGTCTCTTATCTATTTATTCCCCTGCAGGGGTCTGTGTCTATGTGTCTCTTTTAGCCTTGAGGCGCTTTCTCACAGACACCCTGTTTTGACCGCAATGGCTCACACATCTCTCAGACCGTTTCTTATAAGAGGCAAAGACTGGTAAAGAACCGTGGAACAATATTAAACCTTATAATGATGATATGTATTGCGAATCTGTAGTCCAGGACCCTATACATGTAGTGTGGGAGGATCATATAGCCCTTCCCCTTCTATTAATACAACATAAGCATAATCAATTATTATAATACATCAAACATTTGGTGCAGCCCCTATCATGACCCCATCACACTGTCTGTGATGTATTTAGAATTTAAGGAACACTTAACCAGCATGGCTCCCACAGCATTCTGCAGCGATACGCCATCCCATCTGGTTTTGTCTTAGTGGGACTATCATTTGTTTCTCAACAGGACAATGACCCAACACACCTCCAGGCTGTGTAAGGGCTATTTTACCAAGAAGGAGAGTGATGAAGTGCTGCATCAGATGACCTGGCCTCAACAAACCCCCGACATCAACCAAATTGAGATGGTTTGGGATGAGTGGGACTTCAGAGTTAAGGACAAGCAGCTACCCAGTCCTAACCAGCAGGGCTAGCCATCTATCAAACAGACCCAGTCCTAACCAGCAGGGCTAGCCACCTACCAAACAGACCCAGTCCTAACCAGCAGGGCTAGCCATCTATCAAACAGACCCAGTCCTAACCAGCAGGGCTAGCCATCTATCAAACAGACCCAGTCCTAACCAGCAGGGCTAGCCATCTATCAAACAGACCCAGTCATAACCAGCAGGGCTAGCCATCTATCAAACAGACCCAGTCCTAACCAGCAGGGCTAGCCACCTATCAAACAGACCCAGTCCTAACCAGCAGGGCTAGCCATCTATCAAACAGACCCAGTCCTAACCAGCAGGGGTAGCCATCTATCAAACAGACCCAGTCCTAACCAGCAAGGCTAGCCATCTATCAAACAGACCCAGTCCTAACCAGCAGGGCTAGTCATCTATCAAACATAACCAGCAGGGCTAGCCATCTATCAAACATACCCAGCCCTAACCAGCAGGGCTAGCCATCTATCAAACATAACCAGCAGGGCTAGTCATCTATCAAACATACCCAGTCCTAACCAGCAGGGCAAGCCATCTATCCAACATACCCAGTCCTAACCAGCAGGGCTAGCCATCTTTCCAACATACCCAGTCCTAACCAGCAGGGCTAGCCATCTATCAAACAGACCCAGTCCTAACCAGCATGGCTAGTCATCTATCAAACATACCCAGTCCTAACCAGCAGGGCAAGCCATCTATCCAACATAGCCAGTCCTAACCAGCAGGGCTAGCCATCTATCAAACAGACCCAGTCCTAACCAGCAGGGCTAGCCATCTATCAAACAGACCCAGTCCTAACCAGCATGGCTAGTCATCTATCAAACAGACCCAGTCCTAACCAGTAGGGCTAGCCATCTATCAAACAGACCCAGTCCTAACCAGCAGGGCTAGCCATCTATCAAACAGACCCAGTCCTAACCAGCAGGGCTAGCCATCTATCAAACAGACCCAGCACTAACCAGCAGGGCTAGCCACCTATCAAACATAACCAGCAGGGCTAGCCATCTATCAAACACACCCAGTCCTAACCAGCAGGGCTAGCCACCTATCAAACAGACCCAGTCCTAACCAGCAGGGCTAGCCATCTATCAAACAGACCCAGTCCTAACCAGCAGGGCTAGCCATCTATCAAACAGACCCAGTCCTAACAAGCAAGGCTAGCCATCTATCAAACACACCCAGTCCTAACCAGCAGAGCTAGCCATCTATCAAACAGACCCAGTCCAAACCAGCAGGGCTAGCCACCTATCAACCAGACCCAGTCCTAACCAGCAGGGCTAGCCATCTATCAAACAGACCCAGTCCTAACCAGCAGGGCTAGCCATCTATCAACCAGACCCAGTCCTAACCAGCAGGGCTAGCCATCTATCAAACAGACCCAGTCCTAACCAGCAGGGCTAGCCATCTATCAACCAGACCCAGTCCTAACCAGCAGGGCGAGCCACCTATCAAACAGACCCAGTCCTAACCAGCAGGGCTAGTCATCTATCAAACATACCCAGTCCTAACCAGTAGGGCTAGCCACCTACCAAACAGACCCAGTCCTAACCAGCAGGGCTAGCCATCTATCAAACAGACCCAGTCCTAACCAGCAGGGCTAGCCATCTATCAAACAGACCCAGTCCTAACCAGCAGGGCTAGCCATCTACCAAACAGACCCAGTCCTAACCAGCAGGGCTAGCCATCTATCAAACAGACCCAGTCCTAACCAGCAGGGCTAGCCATCTATCAAACACACCCAGTCCTAACCAGTAATTATTTGTCTACCTCCTCATGCCTTTTGCACACAATATATATAGACTCTCTTTTATTTTCTACTGTGTTATTGACTTGTTTATTGTTTACTCCATGTGTAACTCTGTGTTGTCTGTTCACACTGCTATGCTTTATCTTGGCCAGGTCGCAGTTGCAAATGAGAACTTGTTCTCAACTAGACTACCTGGTTAAATAAAGGTGAAATAAAAATACAAAAAATACAAAAATCAAACAGACCCAGTCCTAACCAGCAGGGCGAGCCATCTTTCAAACAGACCCAGTCCTAACCAGCAGGGCTAGCCATCTATCAAACAGACCCAGTCCTAACCAGCAGGGCAAGCCATCTATCAAACACACCCAGTCCTAACCAGCAGGGCAAGCCATCTATCAAACAGACCCAGTCCTAACCAGCAGGGCGAGCCATCTATCAAACAGACCCAGTCCTAACCAGCAGGGCTAGCCATCTATCAAACAGACCCAGTCCTAACCAGCAGGGCAAGCCATCTATCAACCAGACCCAGTCCTAACCAGCAGGGCTAGCCATCTATCAAACAGACCCAGTCCTAACCAGCAGGGCAAGCCATCTATCAAACACACCCAGTCCTAACCAGCAGGGCTAGCCATCTATCAAACATAACCAGCAGGGCGAGCCATCTATCAAACAGACCCAGTCATAACCAGCAGGGCTAGCCATCTATCAAACAGACCCAGTCCTAACCAGCAGGGCAAGCCATCTATCAAACAGACCCAGTCCTAACCAGCAGGGCTAGCCAGCTATCAAACACACCTAGTCCTAACCAGCAGGGCTAGCCACCTATCAAACATACCCAGTCCTAACCAGCAGGGCTAGCCATCTATCAAACAGACCCAGTCCTAACCAGCAGGGCGAGCCATCTATCAAACAGACCCAGTCCTAACCAGCAGGGACAGCCATCTATCAAACAGACCCAGTACTAACCAGCAGGGCTAGCCATCTATCAAACACACCCAGTACTAACCAGCAGGGCTAGCCATCTACCAAACATAACCAGTCCTAACCAGCAGGGCTAGCCATCTATCAAACACACCCAGTACTAACCAGCAGGGCTAGCCATCTATCAAACACACCCAGTACTAACCAGCAGGGCTAGCCACCTATCAAACAGACCCAGTACTAACCAGCAGGGCTAGCCATCTATCAAACAGACCCAGTCCTAACCGGCAGGGCTAGCCATCTATCAAACATAACCAGTCCTAAACAGCAGGGCTAGCCACCTACCAAACAGACCCAGTCCTAACCAGTAATTATTCGTCTACCTCCTCATGCCTTTTGCACACAATATATATAGACTCTCTTTTATTTTCTACTGTGTTGTTGACTTGTTTATTGTTTACTCCATGTGTAACTCTGTGTTGTCTGTTCACACTGCTATGCTTTATCTTGGCCAGGTCGCAGTTGCAAATGAGAACTTGTTCTCAACTAGTCTACCTGGTTAAATAAAGGTGAAAAAAAAAAAAAAAAAAATCAAACAGACACAGTTATAACCAGCAGGGCTAGCCATCTATCAAACATACCCAGTCCTAACCAGCAGGGCTAGCCATCTATCAAACAGACCCAGTCCAAACCAGCTGGGCTAGCCATCTATCAAACAGACCCAGTCCAAACCAGCTGGGCTAGCCATCTATCAAACATACCCAGTCCTAACCAGCAGGGCTAGCCATCTATCAAACATACCCAGTCCAAACCAGCTGGGCTAGCCATCTATCAAACATACCCAGTCCTAACCAGCAGGGCAAGCCATCTATCAAACATACCCAGTCCAAACCAGCAGGGCTAGCCATCTATCAAACATACCCAGTCCAAACCAGCAGGGCTAGCCATCTATCAAACATACCCAGTCCAAACCAGCAGGGCTAGCCATCTATCAAACATACCCAGTCCAAACCAGCAGGGCTAGCCATCTATCAAACATACCCAGTCCAAACCAGCAGGGCGAGCCATCTATCAAACAGACCCAGTCCTAACCAGCAGGGCTAGCCATCTATCAAACAGACCCAGTCCAAACCAGCAGGGCTAGCCATCTATCAAACACACCCAGTCCTAACCAGCAGGGCTAGCCATCTATCAAACAGAACCAGTCCAAACCAGCAGGGCTAGCCATCTATCAAACACACCCAGTCCTAACCAGCAGGGCTAGCCATCTATCAAACAGACCCAGTCCTAACCAGCAGGGCCAGCCACCTATCAAACAGACCCAGTCCTAACCAGCAGGGCTAGCCACCTACCAAACAGACCCAGTCCTAAACAGCAGGGCTAGCCATCTATCAAACACACCCAGTCCTAACCAGCAGGGCTAGCCATCTATCAAACACACCCAGTCCTAACCAGCAGGGCGAGCCATCTATCAAACAGACCCAGTCCTAACCAGCAGGGCTAGCCACCTATCAAACAGACCCAGTCCTAACCAGCAGGGCTAGCCATCTATCAAACAGACCCAGTCCTAACCAGCAGGGCTAGCCATCTATCAAACAGACCCAGTCCTAACCAGCAGGGCTAGCCATCTATCAAACAGACCCAGTCCTAACCAGCAGGGCTAGCCATCTATCAAACAGACCCAGTCCTAACCAGCAGGGCTAGCCACCTACCAAACAGACCCAGTCCTAACCAGCAGGGCTAGCCACCTACCAAACAGACCCAGTCCTAACCAGCAGGGCTAGCCACCTATCAAACAGACCCAGTCCTAACCAGCAGGGCTAGCCATCTATCAAACAGACCCAGTCCTAACCAGCAGGGCTAGCCATCTATCAAACAGACCCAGTCCTAACCAGCAGGGCTAGCCATCTATCAAACAGACCCAGTCCTAACCAGCAGGGCTAGCCATCTATCAAACATACCCAGTCCTAACCAGCAAGGCTAGCCATCTATCAAACAGACCCAGTCCTAACCAGTAGGGCTAGCCACCTACCAAACAGACCCAGTCCTAACCAGCAGGGCTAGCCATCTATCAAACAGACCCAGTCCTAACCAGCAGGGCTAGCCACCTATCAAACATACCCAGTCCTAAACAGCAGGGCTAGCCATCTATCAAACAGACCCAGTCCTAACCAGCAGGGCGAGCCATCTATCAAACAGACCCAGTCCTAACCAGCAGGGCTAGCCACCTACCAAACAGACCCAGTCCTAACCAGCAGGGCTAGCCATCTATCAAACAGACCCAGTCCTAACCAGTAGGGCTAGCCACCTACCAAACAGACCCAGTCCTAACCAGCAGGGCTAGCCATCTATCAAACAGACCCAGTCCTAACCAGCAGGGCTAGCCATCTATCAAACAGACCCAGTCCTAACCAGCAGGGCTAGCCATCTATCAAACAGACCCAGTCCTAACCAGCAGGGCTAGTCATCTATCAAACATACACAGTCCTAACCAACAGGGCTAGCCATCTATCAAACAGACCCAGTCCTAACCAGCAGGGCTAGCCATCTATCAAACAGACCCAGTCCTAACCAGCAGGGCTAGGCATCTATCAAACATACACAGTCCTAACCAACAGGGCTAGCCATCTATCAAACAGACCCAGCCCTAACCAGCAGGGCTAGCAAGCTGTCCTTGCTTCTACATCATTGACTAAGCTAATGAGCTGTTACAGAACACTACATGTACAGCTACACAGCTCTCTGTCGTCCTCTGACATCCACCCACCCACCCACCCACCCACCCACCCACACACACACACACACACAAAAACATCTCTGTCGTCCTCTGACATCCACCCACCCACACAGATAGTTGTCACCATTGGATCAGTAGAGGGAGTTCGGCTATACAGAGAGATGACACCATTGGATCAGTAGAGGGAGTTGGGCTACAGAGAGATGACACCATTGGATCAGTAGAGGGAGTTCGGCTATACAGAGAGATGACACCATTGGATCAGTAGAGGGAGTTGGGCTACAGAGAGATGGCACCATTGGATCAGTAGAGGGAGTTGGGCTATACAGAGAGATGACACCATTGGATCGGTAGAGGGAGTTGGGCTATACAGAGAGATGGCACCATTGGATCAGTAGAGGGAGTTGGGCTACAGAGAGATGACACCATTGGATCGGTAGAGGGAGTTGGGCTACAGAGAGATTGGGGCAGCAGGGTAGCCTAGTGGTTAGAGCGTTGGACTAGTAACCGGAAGGTTGCGAGTTCAAACCCCCGAGCTGACAAGGTACAAATCTGTCGTTCTGCCCTGAACAGGCAGTTAACCCACTGTTCCCAGGCTGTCATTGAAAATAAGAAATTGTTCTTAACTGACTTGCCTGGTTAAATAAAGGTAAAATTAAAGATGACACCATTGGATCAGTAGAGTGAGTTGGGCTACAGAGAGATGACACCATATTTCTTAAAGCAGTCATGTCATTTTAAATCAGTGAAGGTAAGTGTTCACGTTGGGAGGAAATTGATAATATTGAGACCCAATTTCTGGACAGGTAGCAGCACAAAGAGGGAACACATTGCCCTCTAGTGTAGAAGACATGAACTACATCCCAAAGAGAGAGTCTGGCCCTGACATAAAAGACAACACCACAAAATAAATAAAAAAGTTGTTTTGACAAATGAAAGGACACTTGATTGAACCCCCTATAGTCTAAGTTCCCGGGGCAGGGTTTCTATTAAGTTAACATGTGGAATTGTTTTAAGATGGTCAAATGATTTGGAATTGCCCTGTAGGTGCACTACATGACAGACTGAAAGCTTTATCATCAGGAGAGACCTGCCTCACCTCTACCTGTCAGGAGAGACCTGCCTCACCTCTACCTGTCAGGAGAGACCTGCCTCACCTCTACCCGTCAGGAGAGACCTGCCTCACCTCTACCCGTCAGGAGAGACCTGCCTCACCTCTACCCGTCAGGAGAGACCTGCCTCACCTCTACCTGTCAGTAGAGACCTGCCTCATCTCTACCCGTCAGGAGAGAACTGCCTCACCTCTACCTGTCAGGAGAGACCTGCCTCACCTCTACCCGTCAGGAGAGACCTGCCTCACCTCTACCCGTCAGCAGAGACCTGCCTCGCCTCTACCCATCAGGAGAGACCTGACTCACCTCTACCCATCAGGAGAGATCAGTCGGTGTACCCCGGTCAAACCCGAACCTGGACAACACTGGGTCAATTGTGCGCCGCCCTATGGGACTCCCAATCACCGCCGGGTTGTGACACAGCCTGGAATGGAATAGTGACGTCTCTAGTACTGAGATGCAGGGTCTTAGACCACTGTGATACAGTCTGAACTGGAACCAGGGTCTGTAGTGACTCCTCTAGAACTGAGAACGATTGACTGTAGTGACTCCTCTAGTACTGAGATGCAGGGTCTTAGACGGCTGTGATACAGTCTGGACTGGAACCAGGGACTGTAGTGACTCCTCTAGTACTGAGATGCAGGGTCTTAGACGGCTGTGATACAGTCTGGACTGGAACCAGGGACTGTAGTGACTCCTCTAGTACTGAGATGCAGGGTCTTAGACCACTGTGATACAGTCTGGACTGGAACCAGGGACTGTAGTGACTCCTCTAGTACTGAGATGCAGGGTCTTAGACGGCTGTGATACAGTCTGGACTGGAACCAGGGCCTGTAGTGACTCCTCTAGAACTGAGAACCATTGACTGTAGTGACTCCTCTAGTACTGAAATGCAAGGCCTTAGACGGCTGTGATACAGTCTGGACTGGAACCAGGGACTGTAGTGACTCCTCTAGAACTGAGATGCAGGGCCTTAGACCACTGTGATACAGTCTGGACTGGAACCAGGGACTGTAGTGACTCCTCTAGTACTGAGATGCAGGGACTGTAGTGACTCCTCTAGTAATGAGATGCAGGGCTTTAGACCACTGTGATACAGTCTGGACTGGAACCAGGGACTGTAGTGACTCCTCTAGTACTGAGATGCAGGGCCTGCAGTGACTCCTCTAGTACTGAGATGCAGGGTCTTAGACGGCTGTGATACAGTCTGGACTGGAACCAGGGTCTGTAGTGACTCCTCTAGTACTGAGAACCAGGGTCTGTAGTGACTCCTCTAGTACCGAGATGCAGGGTCTTAGACGGCTGTGATACAGTCTGGACTGGAACCAGGGACTGTAGTGACTCCTCTAGTACTGAGAACCATTGACTGTAGTGACTCCTCTAGTACTGAGATGCAGCGCCTTAGACGGCTGTGATACAGTCTGGACTGGAACCAGGGACTGTAGTGACTCCTCTAGTACTGAGATGCAGGGCCTTAGACGGCTGTGATACAGTCTGGACTGGAACCAGGGACTGTAGTGACTCCTCTAGAACTGAGATGCAGGGCCTTAGACCACTGTGATACAGTCTGGACTGGAACCAGGGACTGTAGTGACTCTAGTACTGAGATGCAGGGCCTGTAGTGACTCCTCTAGTACTGAGATGCAGGGCCTTAGACCACTGCGCCACTCGGGAGTCAGAAAAAAATGCATGGAAAGGTTTTATATCAGCTGATCACATCATATGATATACAGGAACAACTGAGTCAGACACTCTGGATGAAACACAGCAGCATCTTTAACCAACTTATCCACAGGGATTCAGAGCATTACATTTAGGAGATCATGTACTGGAACACACGTCAGAGCCGTCATGTAAGAAAAGCATTTTTAAAAGGTTATTATATTATCATTTACATATTTGTAAAAAGAAAATATTTTGGGAACAAATCAAATCAATTTCTCTCAAATCAAATCGTTATTTGTCACATGCGCCGAATACAACAGGTGTAGACCTTACAGTAAAATGCTTACTTACAAGCCCTTAACCAATTATATAGCATTGCAATTACCCCCCCCCCCATTAATATCGCATGACCACAATGCTAATGTAACAGAATGAATTAGGACAATAGTCAACGCTGTGAAAGCCGGCCGGAACTCTCTAATCATGGCTCTGAAATAGTCCCTGTGACGTCATAACTGTGACATCACACTTCAACTCAATAGGCAAGAAAAGGTCCAAGGAGCAATACATCTTATTACATTTTAATACTGTGTAATTTTAATACATTTTAATACTGTTTAATTTTATGACATTTTAATACTGTGTAATTTTAATACATTTTAATACTGTGTAATTTTAATACATTTTATTACTTTGTAATTTTAATACATTTTGATACTGTGTAATTTTAATACATTTTAATACTGTGTAATTGTATTACTGTGTAATTTTAATACATTTTAATACTGTGTAATTGTATTACATTTTAATACTGTGTAATTTTAATATATTTTATTACTGTGTAATTTAATTGCATTTTAATACTGTGTAATTTTAATACATTTTATTACTGTGTAATTTTAATATGTTGTATTACTGTGTAATTTTATTACATTTTATTACTGTGTAATTTTAATACATTTTAATACTGTGTGATTTTACACCTGCCTCTGATTGAGAACCATATCAGGCCAGACATAGAAATAGACAAACAAGACATCCAACATAGGATGCCCACTCAGATCACACCCTGACCAACCAAAACATAGAAACATACAAATAAACTATGGGCAGGGTGTGACAATTACTGTGTAATTTTATTGCATTTTATTACTGTGTCATTTTAATACATTTTAATACTGTGTCATTTTATTACTGTGCAATTTTAATATATTTTATTACTGTGTAATTTGAATATATTTTATTACTGTGTAATTTTATTACATTTTATTACTGTGTAATTTTAATATATTTTATTACTGTGTAATTTTATTACATTTTATTACTGTGTAATTTTATTACATTTTATTACTGTGTAATTTTATTACATTTTATTACTGTGTCATTTTAATACATTTTAATACTGTGTCATTTTATTACTGTGCAATTTTAATATATTTTATTACTGTGTAATTTGAATATATTTTATTACTGTGTAATTTTATTACATTTTATTACTGTGTAATTTTAATATATTTTATTACTGTGTAATTTTATTACATTTTATTACTGTGTAATTTTATTACATTTTATTACTGTGTAATTTTATTACATTTTGTTACTGTGTAATTTTATTACATTTTATTACTGTGTAATTTTAATAGATTTTTTGAAAACTATTATTTTGGGTGAACAGTCAAAACGAAGAAGTTGTGGAAATAGTTTTTATTTGAGCCAGACTCACTGTTTCACATGGACAACTGTGGGTCCTGAGTCCATATTCACCTAATCATAAGGAATTCCCCTCCAACACGACTACACATTAGTGGAAACAACCATTCCTTCCTATTGACCCATTTTCTGTTGTACAGAAATAACAAAACATGCTGATAAGCTGCTGTGTTGTCAATGTACGTGTAACCAGGCAACAATCCTGCCCAACGGTCCACAATGCTGCCGCGGAGGAAAATAGAGCCTGAGAGAAGAGCCCAAAGGCTTCAGGCTACTCAGCATGGGACAGTAGGAAATGGAGGGACCCAGTGTCCAAGAAGGTTACACGGAAATATGTGTGGAAAACATTTTTTTTTTAAATGTATCTAGGAGAGTCAGGTAATTAAGAACAAATTGTTATTTACTGTTCAGGGCCAGAACGACAGATGTTTATCTTGCTAACCACTAAGCTACCTGCTCTAAGCACTAGGCTACCTGCCGCCCCTCTAACCACTAGGCTACCTGCCGCCCCTCTAACCACTAGGCTACCTGCCGCCCCTCTAACCACTAGGCTACCTGCCGCCCCTCTAACCACTAGGCCAACCTGCCGCCCCTCTAGAACCCGCCGAAGTCATAAAGAATCTCAGAGTAGGAGTGGTGATCTAGGATCAGGTCCTCCTCTCCATGTAATCTTATTCATTATTGGTTTCCCATTACAAAACGTTTTGTTACAGTGTGCCCTAATGAGCGTGGTCCTGTTCAAACTATTTCTGCAGTCCCTCTGTGTGTCATTGATCCATTCCACCACTACGTGGGGCTAGAGTATAGAGAATAACATTGATCCATTCCACCACTAGGTGGGGCTAGAGTATAGAGAATAACATTGATCCATTCCACCACTACGTGGGGCTAGAGTATAGAGAATAACATTGATCCATTCCACCACTAGGTGGGGCTAGAGTATAGAGAATAACATTGATCCATTCCACCACTAGGTGGGGCTAGAGTATAGAAAATAACATTGATCCATCCCACCACTAGGTGGGGCTAGAGTATAGAGAATAACATTGATCCATTCCACCACTAGGTGGGGCTAGAGTATAGAAAATAACATTGATCCATTCCACCACTACGTGGGGCTAGAGTATAGAGAATAACATTGATCCATTCCACCACTAGGTGGGGCTAGAGTATAGAGAATAACATTGATCCATTCCACCACTTGGTGGGGCTAGAGTATAGAGAATAACATTGATCCATTCCACCACTAGGTGGGGCTAGAGTATAGAGAATAACATTGATCCATTCCACCACTAGGTGGGGCTAGAGTATAGAGAATAACATTGATCCATTCCACCACTACGTGGGGCTAGAGTATAGAGAATAACATTGATCCATTCCACCACTAGGTGGGGCTAGAGTCAACAAGTTAGCCAGCTTTTAGCTTTGATTAACATTCAGAAATAACTGTTCAAAGCTAAATGCGTTTTTGTTTAATGAGTCAATTAAACAGAGATGGGACAAGGACATCCCGGCCGGCCAAACCCTCCCCTCCTTCGGACAATTGTGCGTCACCTCAAAGGGTCTCCCAGGCGCCACCCGGCACAGGTATCGAACTAGCATTTGTAGCAACGCAGTTTGCACTGCGATGCAGTGTCTTAGACCGCTGCGCCACCTGGGAGGCTCCATCCACCAAGGTTTTAATGCTTATCAATTGCCCTGCACAAAGTATCAAAATACTAAAATACTACTTCAACAGGACTCTTGAAGAATTTAATTTAATTTAAATTTAAAGAATTACATTTAAATGTTAATTATATTTTTTGATCACAGAAACAATCAGAAAATATGGAAAAATAAGTAAATAATGAAATGTTATATAAAGCAGCCCGTGCAGTCATCTGCCAGAGAGTAAGCCCAGCCTCAAGTAATTCATTTGGGCCAGATAACTCACACTGGAAACAGCCCAAGCCCCAAGTAATACATTTGGGCCAGATAACTCACACTGGAAACAGCCCAAGCCCCAAGTAATACATTTGGGCCAGATAACTCACACCGGAATCAGCACGAGCCTCAAGTAATACATTTGGGCCAGATAACTCACACTGGAAACAGCCCAAGCCCCAAGTAATACATTTGGGCCAGATAACTCACACCGGAATCAGCACGAGCCTCAAGTAATACATTTGGGCCATAAAGTAATGGAAACAGCCCAACCCAAGTAATACATTTGGGGACTCACACTGGAAACAGCCCAAGCCCCAAGTAATACATTTGGGCCAGTAACTGGAAACAGCCCAACAAGTAATACATTTGGGCCAGATAACTCTCAGCTCAATCCCCGGAATCGCCATATGCCCAGATCCAGCCCTAGTAATACTGTTACCTGGGCCTGCATCAGCCTCATTGCTTCTAAAAATGTTTTTTTGTTTGTTGATGTGAGTGGTTGTATTCATTTGGGATCTATCGCAAAATAAATAAAAACACTGGAATGAGTAGGTGTGTCCAAGCCTTTGACTGGTACTGTGTATTTTTAAACATTTGGAAAAGTTATATTTTTCAGATTAAACTATACGAAATATATTCACATCACCAAATAATTGATTTAATTGTCCCACTAAGCGCAAACCGGATGGGATGGCGTATAGCAGCAGAATGCTGTGGAACCATGCTGGTTAATTAAGTGTACCTTGAATTCTAAATAAATCACAGACAGTTTCAACAGCAAAGCCCCACAGTAATACACCTCCTCCTCCATGCTTCAGATGGGAACTCACACATGCAGAATCATCCGTTCACCTACTCTGCATCTCACAAAGTAACGGTTGGAACCAAAAACTCAAATTTGGACACAAGACAAAAGGACATTTTTCCACCAGTCTAATGTCCATTGCTTTGTTTCTTGGCCCAAACAAGTCTCTTCTTCTTATTGGTGTCCTTTAGTAGTGGTTTCTTTGCAGCAATTCGACCATGAAGGGCTGATTCACGCAGTCTCCTCTGAGCAGTTGATGTTGAGACTCTGTTACTTAAACTCCGTAAACATTTATTTGGGCTGCAATCTGAGGTGCCGTTAAATCGAATGAACTTAGTTTGGGTCTTCCTTTCCTGTGGTGGTCCTCCTGAGAGCCAGTTTAATCATAGCGCTTGATGGTTTTTCAACTGCACTTGAAGAAACTTACAAAGTTCTTGAAATGTTCTGGTTTGACTGACCTTAATTTCTTAAAGTAATGATGGACTGTCATTTTGTCTTTTCTTATTGGAGCTGTTCTTGTTTGGTAATTTATCAAATAGGGTGAAAGACCAAGTCTTCTGTATAGACCAAATCTTCTGTATAGACCAAATCTTCTGTATAGACCAAATCTTCTGTATAGAAAATCTTCTGTATAGACCAAATCTTCTGTACAGACCAAATCTTCTGTACAGACCAAATCTTCTGTACAGATCAAATCTTCTGTATAGACCAAATCTTCTGTATAGACCAAATCTTCTGTACAGACCAAATCTTCTGTATAGACCAAATCTTCTGTACAGACCAAATCTTCTGTATAGATCAAATCTTCTGTATAGACCAAATCTTCTGTATACCACCCCTACCTTGTCACAACACAACTGATTGGCTCAAACTTATTCTTATTCACTCCTATGGCCTATTTATTGTCTACCTCCTCATGCCTTTTGCACACAATGTATATAGATTCTTTTTTTTCTACTGTGACTTGGTTGTTTTACTCCATGTGTAACTCTGTGTTGTTTCGCAGTTGTAAATGAAACTTGTTCTCTACTTCCCTACCTGGTTAAATAAAGGTGAAATAAATAAAATAAAATAAAAATGCATTAAGAAGGAAAGTAATTCCACCTGTTCCTGAAATACCTTCCTGTGGGAATACATCCTGTGAAATACATCCAGTGAAATCATCCTGTGAAATACATCCCTGAAATACATTCTGTAGAAATACATCCCTGTGAAATACACCTAGAAATACATCCCTGGAAATACACCTGTGAAATACATCCCGTGAAATACATCCCCGTGAAATACATTGGACATCCCCAAGAAAACATCCCTGGACATACATCCCGTGAAATACATCCCGTAATACATCCTGTGAAATACATCCCTGTGAAATACATTCCTGTGAAATACATTCCCTGTGAAATACATCCCTGTAAAATACATCCCCGTGAAATACATCCCCTTTACATCCCCGTGGTTTCTTTGCAGAAATACATCGAAACCATGTGAAATACATTCCTGTGAAATACATCCCTGTGAAATACATTGATACATTGACATGTGAAATACATCCCCGTTACATCCCCGTGAAATACATCCGTGAAATACATTGAAATACATTCCTGGGCTACAATCTGAGGAAATACATCCCTGTTAAATACAAATGAAATACATCCCCGTGAAATAATCCCCGTGAAATACATCCCCGTAACTCTGGGTCTTCCCCTACATCCCCGTGAAATACATCCCCGTGAAATACATCCCCGTGAAATACATCCCCTGAAATACATCCCCGTGAAATACATCCCCGTGAAATACATCCCTTGAAATACATCCCTGTGAAATACATCCCTGTGAAATGGTTCCCTTGAAATACATCCCTGAAATACATTCCTGTGAAATACATTACAACATCCCTTTGAAATACATCCCTGTGAAATACATCCCTTGAAATACTTCCCTGTGAAATACATCCCTGTGAAATACATCCCTGTGAAATACATCCCTGTGAAATACATTCTGTGACTCCCGTTGATGCTTCGCTGTCATCAAGGCAAATCTGGCTACGTTGAAGAATCACAAATATTAAATATGTTTTGATTTGTTTAACATTTTTGGGGGTTACCACATGATTCCATATGTGTTATTTCTTAGTTTTGATGTCTTCACTATTATTCTACAATGTAGAAAATAGTAAAAAAAATAAAAATAAAGAAAAACCCTTGACTGAGTAGGTTTGTCCAATCTTTGACTGGTCCTGTATGTTTAGAGAAGCTGCCTACAGTCACACATGCTTAGTTAACCGCTGAAAATAACATCACCTCTCTCATGCTATTCCCAGGAGTGTGTGTGTGTGTGTTTATGTCTAAAACCACCCCATTTCATGTGCTGTTAGCCGTCTGCTTGAGGCTTCACCCATACAAGCTGTTAGAGAGGGGATTTAAAGGTGAGGCATCACCCATACAAGCTGTTAGATAGGGGATTTAAAGGTGAGGTATCACCCATACAAGCTGTTAGAGAGGGGATTTAAAGGTGAGGCATCATCCATACAAGCTGTTAGATAGGGGATTTAAAGGTGAGGCATCACCCATACAAGCTGTTAGAGAGGGGATTTAAAGGTGAGGTGTCACCCATACAAGCTGTTAGAGAGGGGATTTAAAGGTGAGGCATCACCATGAAAAGCTGTTAGAGAGGGGATTTAAAGGTGAGGCATCACCCATACAAGCTGTTAGATAGGGGAATTAAAGGTGAGGCATCACCCATACAAGATGCTAGAGAAGGGATTTAAAGGTGAGGCATTACCCATACAAGCTGTTAGATAGGGGATTTAAAGGTGAGGCATCACCCATACAAGCTGTTAGAGAGGGGATTTAAAGGTGAGGTGTCACCCATACAAGCAGTTAGATAGGGGATTTAAAGGTGAGGCATCACCCATACATGCTGTTAGATAGGGGATTTAAAGGTGAGGCATCACCCATACAAGCTGTTAGAGAGGGGATTTAAAGGTGAGGTGTCACCCATACAAGCTGTTAGAAGGGGATTTAAAGGTGAGGTATCACCCATACAAGCTGTTAGAAGGGGATTTAAAGGTATCAATAAAGCTGTTAGAGGGGATTTAAAGGTAATCACCCATACCTGTTAGAGAGGGGATTTAAAGGTGAGGCATCACCCATACAAGCTGTTAGAGGGGATTTAAATACATCCCTGTTAGAGAATTTAAAGGTGAGGCATCACCCATACAAGCAGTTAGATAGGGGAAATGAGGCATCACCCATACAAGCTGTTAGATAGGGGATTTAAAGGTGAGGCATCACCCATCAAGCTGTTAGAGAGGGGATTTAAAGGTGAGGCATCGTACCTGTTGATTTAAAGGTGAGGCATCAACCATACAAGCAGTTAGAGAGGGGAAAGGTAGGCATCACCCATACAAGCTGTTAGAGGGGATTTAAAAGGCTTCACCCATCCCTGTTAGAGAGGGGATTTAAGGTAGGCATCCCTGTTAGAAATAGGCATCACCCATACAAGCTGTTAGATAGGGGATTTAAAGGTGAGGTATCACCCATACAAGCTGTTAGAGGGGATTTAAAGGTGAGGCATCACCTATGACAAGCTGTTAGAGAGGGGATTTAAAGGTGAGGCATCACCCATACAAGCTGCTAGAGGGGATTTAAGGTGAGGCATCACCCATACAAGCTGTTAAAGAGGGGATTTTGAGGCATTTGTTTACAACCCTTTTAGAGAGGGGATTTAAAGGTGAGGCATCCATACATGCTGTTAGAGAGGGGATTTTGAGGCATCACCCAGCTGTTTGAGGGGATTTAAAGGTGAGGCATCATTCTACAAGCTGTTAGAGGGGAATTAGTGAGGCATCACCCATACAAGCTGTTAGAAGGGGATTTAAAGGTGAGGCATCACCCATACAAGCTGTTAGATAGGGAATTAAAGGTGAGGCATCACCCATACAAGATGCTAGAGGGGATTTAAAGGTGAGGCATCACCCATACAAGCTGTTAGATAGGGGAATTAAAGGTGAGGCATCACCCATACAGCTGTTAGAGAGGGGATTTAAAGGTGAGGCATCTCCCATACAAGCTGTTAGAGAGGGGATTTAAAGGTGAGGCATCACCCATACAAGCTGTTAGAGAGGGGATTTAAAGGTGAGGCATCACCCATACAAGCTGTTAGAGAGGGATTTAAAGGTGAGGCATCACCCATACAAGCTGTTAGAGGGGATTTAAAGGTGAGGCATCACCCATACAAGTTGCTAGAGAGGGGATTTAAAGGTGAGGCATCACCCATACAAGCTGTTAGAGAGGGGATTTAAAGGTGAGGCATCACCCATACAAGCTGTTAGAGAGGGGATTTAAAGGTGAGGCATCACCCATACAAGTTGCTAGAGAGGGGATTTAAAGGTGAGGCATCACCCATACAAGCTGTTAGAGAGGGGATTTAAAGGTGAGGCTTCACCCATACAAGCTGTTAGAGAGGGGATTTAAAGGTGAGGCTTCACCCATACAAGCTGTTTGAGAGGGGATTTAAAGGTGAGGCATCACCCATACAAGCTGTTAGAGAGGGGATTTAAAGGTGAGGCATCACCCATACAAGCTGTTAGAGAGGGGATTTAAAGGTGAGGCATCACCCATACAAGCTGTTAGAGAGGGGATTTAAAGGTGAGGCATCACAATAAGGGAATCTGTGTTCATTCAAACCCAGAGAGAGAGAGAGAGAGAGAGAGAGAGAGAGAGAGAGAGAGAGAGAGAAGGAGAGAGAGAGAGAGAGAGAGAGAGAGAGAGATGAGAGAGAGAGAGCGAGAGGAGATGGGAAATACACAACGTTCACTGTTTGAAACATTATTACAGACTAAATACACTCAACACTGTTTGAAACACCGTGTCTGTGTTTATTGTAAAGTGGTTATTGAATGACTCTGTTTCTGATAAAGTTCTTCACCTGCTTTGGTTCTTCTGTTGACTAAGACCAGGATTCAATCCCATCGCACATTGGGATGTGAAAGGCAATGTTACAGCGTTTGAGGAGATCGCATTCAAGGTAAACGCTGCAGAGTTTGACTCAATCAGATATCATTATTAAATGTACCGGATTTAATCCCCTCCCTCCCTCCCTCCTCCCTCCCTCTGGCTACACAGCTATTCTTTCCCTCCCTCCCTCCCTCCCTCCCTCCCTCCCTCCCTCCCTCCCTCCCTCCCTCCCTCCCTCCCTGGCTACACAGCTATTATTTCCCCCTCCCTCCCTCCCTCCCTCCCTCCCTCCCTCCCTCCCTCCCTCCCTCCCTCCCTCCCTCCCTCCGGCTACACAGCTATTCTTTCCCTCCCTCCCTCCCTCCCTCCCTCCCTCCCTCCCTCCGGCTACACAGCTATTCTTTCCCTCCCTCCCTCCCTCCCTCCCTCCCTCCCTCCCTCCCTCCCTCCCTCCCTCCCTCCCTCCCTCCCTCCCTCCCTCCCTCCCTCCCTCCGGCTACACAGCTATTCTTTCCCTCCCTCCCTCCCTCCCTCCCTCCCTCCCTCCCTCCGGCTACACAGCTATTCTTTCCCTCCCTCCCTCCCTCCCTCCCCTCCCTCCCTCCTCCCTCCCCCTCCCTCCCTCCCTCCCTCCCTCCCTCCCTCCCTCCCTCCCTCCCTCCCTCCCTCCCTCCGGCTCAGCCTCCCTCCCTCCCTCCCTCCCTCCCTCCCTCCCTCCCTCCCTCCCTCCCTCCCTCCCTCCCTCCCTCCCTCCCTCCGGCTACACAGCTATTCTTTCCCTCCCTCCCTCCCTCCCTCCCTCCCTCCCTCCCTCCCTCCCTCCCTCCCTCCCTCCCTCCCTCCCTCCCTCCCTCCCTCCCTCCCTCCCTCCCTCCCTCCCCTCCCTCCCTCCCTCCGGCTACACAGCTATTCTTTCCCTCCCTCCCTCCCTCCCTCCCTCCCTCCCTCCCTCCCTCCCTCCCTCCCTCCCTCCCTCCCTCCACACAGCTATTCTTTCTCTCGCTCCCTCTTTCTCTCTCTCTCTCTCTCTCTCTCTGACACACACCCACACACACACTGCACGCACACTTATGCAATTGTTATAAAAAGCACAGTTACATTCTCATGCCCGCTCACACATGGGCATGTACACACACTCCAGCAAACACATTGAATCAGAGGCATGGTTCTTCAACCCAATGAGAGAATAGCCTGAACAGGAACAGTAGTAAAGACACTGAGGCCTGGTTCTTCAACCCAATGAGAGAATATCCTGAACAGCAACAGTAGTAATGACACTGAGGCCTGGTTCTTCAACCCCATGAGAGAATATCCTGAACAGTAGTAACGACACTGAGGCCTGGTTCTTCAACCCAATGAGAGAATATCCTGAACAGTAGTAACGACACTGAGGCCTGGTTCTTCAACCCAATGAGAGAATATCCTGAACAGTAGTAACGACACTGAGGCCTGGTTCTTCAACCCAATGAGAGAATATCCTGAACAGTAGTAACGACACTGAGGCCTGGTTCTTCAACCCCATGAGAGAATATCCTGAACAGTAGTAACGACACTGAGGCCTGGTTCTTCAACCCAATGAGAGAATATCCTGAACAGCAACAGTAGTGCGACACTGAGGCCTGGTTCTTCAACCCAATGAGAGAATATCCTGAACAGTAGTAACGACACTGAGGCCTGGTTCTTCAACCCCATGAGAGAATATCCTGAACAGTAGTGCGACACTGAGGCCTGGTTCTTCAACCCCATGAGAGAATATCCTGAACAGTAGTAACGACACTGAGGCCTGGTTCTTCAACCCCATGAGAGAATATCCTGAACAGTATAACGACACTGAGGCCTGGTTCTTCAACCCAATGAGAGAATATCCTGAACAGTAGTAACGACACTGAGGCCTGGTTCTTCAACCCAATGAGAGAATATCCTGAACAGTAGTAACGACACTGAGGCCTGGTTCTTCAACCCCATGAGAGAATATCCTGAACAGTAACGACACTGAGGCCTGGTTCTTCAACCCAATGAGAGAATATCCTGAACAGCAACAGTAGTAACGACACTGAGGCCTGGTTCTTCAACCCCATGAGAGAATATCCTGAACAGTAGTAATGACACTGAGGCCTGGTTCTTCAACCCAATGAGAGAATATCCTGAACAGGAACAGTACCCCGACACTGAGGCCTGGTTCTTCAACCCAATGAGAGAATATCCTGAACAGGAACAGTAGTAACGACACTGAGGCCTGGTTCTTCAACCCAATGAGAGAATATCCTGAACAGGAACAGTAGTAACGACACTGAGGCCTGGTTCTTCAACCCAATGAGAGAATATCCTGAACAGGAACAGTAGTAACGACACTGAGGCCTGGTTCTTCAACCCAATGAGAGAATATCCTGAACAGCAACAGTAGTAACGACACTGAGGCCTGGTTCTTCAACCCAATGAGAGAATATCCTGAACAGTAGTAACGACACTGAGGCCTGGTTCTTCAACCCAATGAGAGAATAGCCTGAACAGTAACGACACTGAGGCCTGGTTCTTCAACCCAATGAGAGAATAGCCTGAACAGTAGTAACGACACTGAGGCCTGGTTATTCAACCCAATGAGAGAATATCCTGAACAGTAGTAACGACACTGAGGCCTGGTTCTTCAACCCAATGAGAGAATAGCCTGAACAGTAGTAACGACACTGAGGCCTGGTTCTTCAACCCAATGAGAGAATAGCCTGAACAGTAGTAACGACACTGAGGCCTGGTTCTTCAACCCAATGAGAGAATAGCCTGAACAGTAGTAAAGACACTGAGGCCTGGTTCTTCAACCCCATGAGAGAATATCCTGAACAGTAGTAAAGACACTGAGGCCTGGTTCTTCAACCCCATGAGAGAATAGCCTGAACAGTAGTAAAGACACTGAGGCCTGGTTCTTCAACCCAATGAGAGAATATCCTGAACAGGAACAGTAGTAACGACACTGAGGCCTGGTTCTTCAACCCCATGAGAGAATATCCTGAACAGTAGTAACGACACTGAGGCCTGGTTCTTCAACCCAATGAGAGAATATCCTGGTTCTTCAAATGGTGTCAAAAAACCCCAATGAGGACAAGGCACAATTCATATAGTACCTTCCTAATGCAATTCAATTGATCAACATCTTTCAGTCTCCAAATGGTTGTTAGGTACAAACTCATACTAACCTCAACAGCACTGTTAGTTTTCCTGGTTCCTCCATGAACTTCCTCTAAGTACTTCTCTACTCGTCTTTACTTACTCATCACTCGTCATCTGATATACATGTGATAGAAGCTGTATTTCTGTTCATCACATACAGTAACTATACTATGTACTCGGGATTCAATCCAACACTGCAAAAAAAAAAAAAATGCTGGGTTAAAAACAACCCAGTGCTGGGTAAATAATGGCTAGAACACACACTGGGGTATTTTGACCCTGAAGACTGGAGATGTGTCTGAGTTCCTTAAGAGGCTTACACAACAGTCTGGGTTCCTTAAGAGGCTTTACACAACAGTCTGAGTTCCTTAAGAGGCTTACACAACAGTCTGGGTTCCTTAAGAGGCTTACACAACAGTTTGAGTTCCGTAAGAGGCTTACACAACAGTCTGAGTTCCTTAAGAGGCTTTACACAACAGTCTGGGTTCCTTAAGAGGCTTACTGAGTTCCTTAAGAGGCTTACACAACAGTCTGAGTTCCTTAAGAGGCTTACTGAGTTCCTTAAGAGGCTTACACAACAGTCTGGGTTCCTTAAGAGGCTTACTGAGTTCCTTAAGAGGCTTACTGAGTTCCTTAAGAGGCTTACACAACAGTCTGAGTTCCTTAAGAGGCTTTACACAACAGTCTGAGTTCCTTAAGAGGCTTACACAACAGTCTGAGTTCCTTAAGAGGCTTACTGAGTTCCTTAAGAGGCTTACTGAGTTCCTTAAGAGGCTTACACAACAGTCTGAGTTCCTTAAGAGGCTTACTGAGTTCCTTAAGAGGCTTACACAACAGTCTGAGTTCCTTAAGAGGCTTACTGAGTTCCTTAAGAGACTTACACAACAGTCTGAGTTCCTTAAGAGCTTACTGAGTTCCTTAAGAGGCTTACACAACAGTCTGGGTTCCTTAGAGGCTTACTGAGTTCCTTAAGAGGCTTACACAACAGTCTGGGTTCCTTAAGAGGCTTACTGAGTTCCTTAAGAGGCTTACACAACAGTCTGAGTTCCTTAAGAGGCTTACTGAGTTCCTTAAGAGGCTTACACAACAGTCTGGGTTCCTTAAGAGGCTTACTGAGTTCCTTAAGAGGCTTACTGAGTTCCTTAAGAGGCTTACACAACAGTCTGAGTTCCTTAAGAGGCTTACACAACAGTCTGAGTTCCTTAAGAGGCTTACACAACAGTCTGAGTTCCTTAAGAGGCTTACTGAGTTCCTTAAGAGGCTTACACAACAGTCTGAGTTCCTTAAGAGGCTTACTGAGTTCCTTAAGAGGCTTACTGAGTTCCTTAAGAGGCTTACACAACAGTCTGAGTTCCTTAAGAGGCTTACACAACAGTCTGAGTTCCTTAAGAGGCTTTACACAACAGTCTGAGTTCCTTAAGAGGCTTACTGAGTTCCTTAAGAGGCTTACTGAGTTCCTTAAGAGGCTTACACAACAGTCTGAGTTCCTTAAGAGGCTTACACAACAGTCTGAGTTCCTTAAGAGGCTTACTGAGTTCCTTAAGAGGCTTACTGAGTTCCTTAAGAGGCTTACACAACAGTCTGAGTTCCTTAAGAGGCTTTACACAACAGTCTGAGTTCCTTAAGAGGCTTTACACAACAGTCTGAGTTCCTTAAGAGGCTTACTGAGTTCCTTAAGAGGCTTACTGAGTTCCTTAAGAGGCTTACACAACAGTCTGAGTTCCTTAAGAGGCTTACTGAGTTCCTTAAGAGGCTTACACAACAGTCTGGGTTCCTTAAGAGGCTTACTGAGTTCCTTAAGAGGCTTACACAACAGTATGGGTTCCTTAAGAGGCTTACTGAGTTCCTTAAGAGGCTTACACAACAGTCTGGGTTCCTTAAGAGGCTTACTGAGTTCCTTAAGAGGCTTACACAACAGTCTGGGTTCCTTAAGAGGCTTACTGAGTTCCTTAAGAGGCTTACACAACAGTCTGGGTTCCTTAAGAGGCTTACTGAGTTCCTTAAGAGGCTTACACAACAGTCTGGGTTCCTTAAGAGGCTTACTGAGTTCCTTAAGAGGCTTACTGAGTTCCTTAAGAGGCTTACACAACAGTCTGAGTTCCTTAAGAGGCTTACACAACAGTCTGAGTTCCCTAAGAGGCTTACACAACAGTCTGAGTTCCTTAAGAGACTTACTGAGTTCCTTAAGCGACTTACTGAGTTCCTTAAGAGGCTTACACAACAGTCTGAGTTCCTTAAGAGGCTTACTGAAGTTCCCTAAGAGGCTTACACAACAGTCTGAGTTCCGTAAGAGGCTTTACACAACAGTCTGAGTTCCTTAAGAGGCTTACTGAGTTCCCTAAGAGGCTTACACAACAGTCTGAGTTCCGTAAGAGGCTTTACACAACAGTCTGAGTTCCTTAAGAGGCTTACTGAGTTCCGTAAGAGGCTTACACAACAGTCTGGGTTCCTTAAGAGGCTTACTGAGTTCCTTAAGAGGCTTACACAACAGTCTGGGTTCCTTAAGAGGCTTACTGAGTTCCTTAAGAGGCTTACACAACAGTCTGAGTTCCTTAAGAGGCTTACTGAGTTCCTTAAGAGGCTTTACACAACAGTCTGAGATCCTTAAGAGACTATGCAAATCCCAATGTTGGGATAGTTCCCACGTTTTCATAATATTTAAATAATATTGTTATTACTGTGAGTGTGTCCAAAAATAACTATGTGAATGCCACACCCCCAATAGGCCACTCCTCCTGAATATGACCATTGGAGTACATTGGAAAGACCCAGTTGCTGGCCTATCGGGGCCAAGGCTTTCAGGTAGTTATTTTCCGGAGGCGTTACCAACAGTCTGGGGCCAAGGCTTTCAGATAGTTATTTTCCGGAGGCGTGGCCTATTGGGGCCAAGGCTTTTAGATAGTTATTTTCCGGAGGCGTGGCCTATTGGGGCCAAGGCTTTCAGATAGTTATTTTCCGGAGGCGTGGCCTATTGGGGCCAAGGCTCTCAGATAGTTATTTTCCGGAGGCGTGGCCTATTGGGGCCAAGGCTTTCAGATAGTTAGTCCTGGCGTGGCCTTGGGGCCAAGGCTCTCAGATGTTATTTTCCGGAGGCGTGGCCTATTGGGGCCAAGGCTCTCAGACAGTTATTTTCCGGGAGGCTTGGCCTAGTTCCTTAAAGGCTCTCAGATAGTTATTTTCCGGAGGCGTTCCTATTGGGGCCAAGACTTTCAGATAGTTATTTTCCGGAGGCGTGGCCTATTGGGGCCAAGACTCTCAGATAGTTATGTTCCGGAGGCGTACACTGGGGCCAAGGCTCTCAGATAGTTATTTTCCGGAGGCGTGGCCTATTGGGGCCAAGGCTTTCAGATAGTTATTTCCCTAAGGGGCGTGGCCTGTGGGGCCAAAGGCTCTCAGATAGTTATTTTCCGGAGGCTTTGGGGCCAAGGCTCTCAGATAGTTATTTTCCGGAGCGTGGCTTTGGGGCCAAGACTTTCAGTTAGTTATTTTCCAGTCTGAGTTCCTATTGGGCCAAGACTTTCAGATAGTTATTTTCCGGAGGCGTGGCCTATTGAGGGCCAAGACTCTCAGACAGTCTGAGTTCCGAGGCGTTACCAACAGTCTGGTTCCAAGGCTCTCAGATAGTTATTTTCCGGAGGTTCCTTGGGCCAAGGCTTTCAGACAGTCTATTTTCTTAAGAGGCTTTACCAACAGTCTGAGTTATTTTAAGAGGCGTGGCCTATTAGGGCCAAGGCTCTGAGTTATTTTCCGGGGCGTGGCCTATTAGTCTGAGATCTCTCAGATAGTTATTTTCAACAGCGTAGCCTTTGGGGCCAAGGCTCTCAGATAGTTATTTTCGAGGCTTTACACCAGTTCTGAGGGCCAAGGCTTACAGACAGTCTATGTTCCGGGCGTGGGCCCTTTACACAACAGTCTGAGATCCTTAAGAGGCTTTTCCGGAGCGTGGCCTGGGGCCAAGGCTTACACAACAGTCTGAGTTCCTTAAGAGGCTTTACACAACAGTCTGAGTTCCTTCCGGAGCTTACTGAGTTCCTTAAGAGGCTCTACAGTCGGAGATCCTTGGGGCCAAGGCTTTCAACAGTCTGAGTTCCGGGCGAGGCTTAGTGGGGCCAACAGATAGTTATTTTCTGAGTTCCTTAAGAGGATTTACACAACAGTCTAGTTCCTTAAGAGGCTTACCAAGGCTCTGATAGTTATTTTCCGAGGCTGGCCTATTGAGTTCCAAGGCTCTACACAACAGTCTAGTTCCTTGGAGCGTGGCTACTGGGGCCAAGGCTTACACAACAGTTATTTTCCTAAGAGGCTGGCCTATTGGGGCAAAGGCTCTCAGACAGTATTTTCCGGGCGTTCCTTAAGAGGCTTACACAACAGTTATTTTTCCGGTTCCTTAAGTGGCTTACACAACAGTCTGAGATCCTTAAGAGGTCTTTTCCAAGGCTCTACAGTTAGTTCCCTAAGAGGCTTACTGAGTTCCTTAAGGCTTACACAACAGTCTGAGATCCTTGGGGCCAAGGCTTTCAGATAGTTAGTTCCTCGGGGCTTACCACCAGTGGGGCCAAGGTTCTTAGTTATTTTCCACAACAGTCTGAGTTCCTCAAGAGGCTCTCAGATAGTTATTTTGGAGCGTTCCTTGGGGCCAAGGCTCTCAGACAGTTATTTTCGGAGTTGGCCTATTGGGGCCAAGGCTTTCAACAGTCTGAGTTCCTTAAGTGGCCCTGTACACAACAGTCTGAGTCCCTTAAGAGGCTGGCCTACTGAGTTCAAGGCTCTCAATAGTTATTTACACAACAGTCTGAGTTCCCTAAGGCTCTCAGATAGTCCGGAGGTTCCTTATTGAGGGAGGCTTACACAACAGTTAGTTCCTTAGGCGTGGCCTATTTACACCAAGGTCTGAGTTATTTTCCGGAGGCGTGGCCACAACAGTCTGAGGTTCTCAACAGTTATTTTCCGGAGGCGTTCCTTGGGGCCAAGGCTTACAGACAGTCTATTTCCCTAAGAGGCTGGCTATTGGTTCCTTAAAGGCTTACACATACATTTTCGGAGGCGTTCCTTGGGGCCAAGGCTTACAGATAGTCTAGTTCCGGAGGCGTGGCCTACTGAGGGACAAGGCTCTCAGACAGTCTGAGTTTTTAACATGTACGGTTAAAGTCTTAGTTCCTTAAAAACCAAATGACATTTCCTCCTGAGGTGCTGATCTGTTGCACCTCTATAACCACTTGATGATTATTATCACAAGCAGTCTGGTTCCTTAAGAGGCTTTACACAACATCTTGGTCATGTTCCTAAGTCTCCACACACAGTTCCTTAAAGAGGCTTACACAACAGCCTGGATCCTCTCCAGGTTTCTTCCTAGGTTTTCTCGGAGTCTTTCCTAACCACCGTGCTTCTACATCTACAGTTGAGTTGCTGTAAGGGGTTTTAGGCTGGGTTTCTGTACAGCACTTTGTGACATCAGTCTGAGTTCCTTAAGAGGCTTTATAAATACATTAGACTGATTGTTCATTAAAGTTTGTAAACTGAGTTCCTTCAATATTTTTGACACAACAGTCTGAGTACACCTTTTAACATGATTATTTAAATAGTCTGAGTTCCTTAAGGGACATGCATAGGATCAGTCGAGTTCCTACCCTAAGCCTTAAAAGCTCCAAAAGGCTTTTGTCAACAGTCTGAGTTCCTTAAGAGGCCCTTACACAACAGTCTGAGTTCCTTAAGAGGCTTACTGAGTTCCTTAAGAGGCTTACACAACAGTCTGAGTTCCTTAAGAGCCCATTTACTGTCAACAGTCTGAGTTCCTTAAGAGGCTTACACAACAGTCTGAGTTCCTTAACTCGCTCCATCTGAGTTCCTTAAGAGGCTTACACAACAGTCTGAGTTCCCTAAGAGGCTTACTGAGTTCCTTAAGAGGCTTACACAACAGTCTGAGTTCCTCGCTCTCCCTTACTCTGTAACAGTCTCGTTCCTTAAGAGGCTTCCACTGAGTTCCTTAAGCCTCCACAACAGTCTGAGTTCCTTAAGAGGCTTACACAACAGTCTGGTTCCTTTCCATCTCTACTGAGTTCCTTAAGAGGCTTA
Organism: Oncorhynchus masou masou; assembly: GCF_036934945.1. Taxonomy (NCBI): domain Eukaryota; kingdom Metazoa; phylum Chordata; class Actinopteri; order Salmoniformes; family Salmonidae; genus Oncorhynchus; species Oncorhynchus masou. Next base: position 37,578,847 of record NC_088225.1, read on the forward strand.
CACAACAGTCTGAGATCCTTAAGAGGCTTACACAACAGTCTGGAGTTCCCTCTGAGTCATTAAGAGGCTTACTGAGTTCCTTCCAACTTTCAGGCTTACACAACAGTCTGAGTTCCTTAGAGGCTCCACTCTGAGTTCCTTAAAGGCTTTCCAACAGTCTGAGTTCCTCAGCTACACAACTCTCCAAGTTCCTCAAGAGGCTTCCAACAGTCTGAGTTCCTTAGAGGCTTACACAACAGTCTGAGTTCATGCGAACACACTCTGTCCAGTCTGATTCTCTGTCAGGCTTACACAACAGTCTGAGTTCCTCCGTCGCCTCCATCAACTGTCATTCCTTAAGCCCATCTCTACACAACAGTCTGAGTTCTTTCAGCCTTGCTCCTTCTCCATCTCTCTGTCATCGTTCCGCTCCATCTCTACACAACTGTCATTCCTTCCATCTCTGTCATCCTCTCGCTCCATCTCTCTGTCTCCCTCCCTCGTCTCCGTTCCTCCCTCGCTCCATCTCTGAGTTCCTTCCTCGCTACCATCTTTCTGTCATCCTTTCCATAACAGTCTGAGATCCTTCGAGCCTCTCCAAATCCCCATCTTTGGGATCAGTTCCCACGTTGTCATAATCTCTGTAAATAATAATGTCCATCTTTCTGTCATCCTGTGTCCATAACTATCTGTCTCCCTCCCCCCAATCTGTCCCCCTCCTCCTCCATCTCTCTGTCCCCCTCCCTCGCTCCATCTTTCTGTCATCCCCCTCGCTCCATCTCTCTGTCTCCCTCCCCTCGCTCCATCTCTCTGTCATCCTCCCTCGCTCCATCTCTCTGTCTCCCTCCTCGCTCCATCTTTCTGTCTCCTCCCCTCGCTCCATCTTTCTGTCATCCTCCCTCGCTCCATCTCTCTTCCCTCCCTCGCTCCATCTCTCTGTCCCCCTCCCCTCGCTCCATCTCTCTGTCTCCCTCCCTCGCTCCATCTCTCTGTCTCCCTCCCTCGCTCCATCTTTCAGCCTTGCTCCTTCTTCTCTGTCATCGTCCCTCGCTCCATCTCTCTGTCTCCTCCCTCGCTCCATCTTTCTGTCATCCTCCCTCGCTCCATCTTTCTGTCATCCTCCCCTCGCTCCATCTCTCTGTCTCCCTCCTCGCTCAATCTTTCAGCCTTGCTCCTTCTCCATCTCTCTGTCATCGTCCCTCGCTCCATCTTTCTGTCATCCTCCCTCGCTCCATCTCTCTGTCTCCCTCCCTCGCGTCCATCGTTCTGTCATCCTCCTCGCTCCATCTCTCTGTCTCCCTCCCTGCTCCATCTTTCAGCCTTGCTCCTTCTCCATCTCTATCATCGTCCCTCGCTCCATCTTTCTGTCATCCTCCCTCGCTCCATCTCTCTGTCATCCTCCCTCGCTCCATCTTTCAGCCTTGCTCCTTCTCCATCTCTCTGTCATCGTCCCTCGCTCCATCTTTCTGTCATCGTCCCTCGCTCCATCTCTGTCATCGTCCCTCGCTCCATCTCTCTGTCATCGTCCCTCGCTCCATCTCTCTGTCTCCTCCCTCGCTCCATCTTTCTGTCTTCCTCCCTCGCTCCATCTTTCTGTCATCCTCCCTCGCTCCATCTCTCTGTCTCCCTCCCTCGCTCCATCTCTCTGTCATCCTCCCTCGCTCCATCTCTGTCTCCCTCCCTCGCTCCATCTTTCAGCCTTGCTCCTTCTCCATCTCTCTGTCATCGTCCCTCGCTCCATCTCTCTGTCTCCCTCCCTCGCTCCATCTTTCTGTCATCCTCCCTCGCTCCATCTTTCTGTCATCCTCCTCGCTCCATCTCTCTGTCTCCCTCCCTCGCTCAATCTTTCAGCCTTGCTCCTTCTCCATCTCTCTGTCATCGTCCCTCGCTCCATCTTTCTGTCATCCTCCCTCGCTCCATCTCTCTGTCTCCCTCCCTCGCTCCATCGTTCTGTCATCCTCCCTCGCTCCATCTCTCTGTCTCCCTCCCTCGCTCCATCTTTCAGCCTTGCTCCTTCTCCATCTCTCTGTCATCGTCCCTCTCGCTCCATCTCTCTGTCTCCCTCCCTCGCTCCATCTTTCTGTCATCCTCCCTCGCTCCATCTCTCTGTCTCCTCCCTCGCTCCATCGTTCTGTCATCCTCCCTCGCTCCATCTTTCTGTTCCTCCTCGCTCCATCTCTCTGTCTCCCTCCTCGCTCCATCGTTCTGTCATCCTCCCTCGCTCCATCTTTCAGCCTTGCTCCTTCTCCATCTCTCTGTCATCGTCCCTGTCCATCTTTCTGTCATCCTCCCTCGCTCCATCTCTCTGTCTCCTCCCTCGCTCCATCTTTCTGTCACCCTCCTCGCTCCATCTCTCTGTCTCCCTCCCTCGATCCATCTTTCAGCCTTGCTCCTTCTCCATCTCTCTATCATCGTCCTCGCTCCATCTTTCTGTCATCCTCCCTCGCTCCATCTCTCTGTCATCCTCCCTCGCTCCATCTTTCAGCCTTGCTCCTTCTCCATCTTCTGTCATCGTTTTGGCTCCATCTTTCTGTCATCGTCCCTCGCTCCATCTCTCTGTCATCGTCCATCGCTCCATCTCTCTGTCATCGTCCCTCGCTCCATCTCTCTGTCTCCTCCTCGCTCCATCTCTGTCATCCTCCTCGCTCCATCTCTCTGTCATCCTCCCTCGCTCCATCTCTCTGTCATCGTCCCTCGCTCCATCTCTCTGTCTCCTCCCTCGCTCCATCTTTCTGTCATCCTTTCGCTCCATCTCTCTGTCTCCCTCCTCGCTCCATCTTTCTGTCATCCTCCCTCGCTCCATCTCTCTGTCTCCCTCCCTCGCTCCATCTTTCAGCCTTGCTCCTTCTCCATCTCTATCATCGTCCCTCGCTCCATCTTTCTGCCATCGTCCCCTCGCTCCATCTCTCTGTCATCGTCCCTCGCTCCATCTCTCTGTCTCCTCCCTCGCTCCATCTCTCTGTCATCGTCCCTCGCTCCATCTCTCTGTCTCCCTCCCTCGCTCCATCTCTCTGTCATCGTCCCTCGCTCCATCTCTCTGTCATCCGTCCTCGCTCCATCTCTCTGTCTCCTCCTCTCTCCATCTCTCTGTCTCCTCCCTCGCTCCATCTTTCTGTCATCCTCCCTCGCTCCATCTCTGTCATCGTCCCTCGCTCCATCTTTCTGTCATCCTCCCTCGCTCCATCTTTCTGTCATCCTCCTCGCTCCATCTTTCTGTCATCCTCCCTCGCTCCATCTTTCTGTCATCCTCCCTCGCTCCATCTTTCTGTCATCCTCCCTCGCTCCATCTCTCTGTCTCCCTCCCTCGCTCCATCTCTCTGTCTCCCTCCCTCGCTCCATCTTTCTGTCATCCTCCCTCGCTCCATCTCTCTGTCATCGTCCCTCGCTCCATCTCTCTGTCTCCCTCCCTCGCTCCATCTCTCTGTCTCCCTCCCTCGCTCCATCTTTCTGTCATCCTCCTCGCTCCATCTCTCTGTCATCGTCCCTCGCTCCATCTCTCTGTCATCGTCCCTCGCTCCATCTCTCGGTCTCCCTCCCTCGCTCCATCTCTCTGTCTCCCTCCTCGCTCCATCTTTCTGTCATCCTCCCTCGCTCCATCTCTCTGTCATCGTCCCTCGCTCCATCTTTCTGTCATCCTCCCTCGCTCCATCTCTCTGTCATCGTCCCTCGCTCCATCTTTCTGTCATCCTCCCTCGCTCCATCTCTCTGTCATCCTCCCTCGCTCCATCTTTCTATCTCTCTCCCTCCGTTTCCTCCTCTCTCTCTCTCTCTCTCTCTCTCCCTCCCTCGCTCCATCTTTCTATCTCTCTCCCTCTGTTTCCTCCTCTCTCTCTCTCCCTCTCATGCTCCATCTCTCCCCCTCTGTTTCCTCCTCTCTCTCTCCCTCTCATGCTCCATCTCTCCCCCTCTGTTTCCTCCTCTCTCTCTCTCTCTCTCTGTCTCCTTCCGTCTCCCTTTCTTGCTCCTTCTCTTCTCCTGGAGGACCAGGCTGAAAAATGAGAACTGAAACAGCCCCCCCCCTTTTTTAAATAACACAATGAATAACCAATTGTAAATGACACGAGGGAGACGTGACCTGGAATCTGTGAATTATTGATTGTTGGTTACTGTGGCAGAGCGGCAGTAATTACCTCAGTAATGTGACTCCATCACATTTAAACATTTATATTGCTTATCTTTCTCCCTAACCTCTGGCGACGCTTTTCTCATTATACTAATCAAATTGGGGAATGGGAGAGTAATTATTTTCATTCTTCAATTAGAAACTAGGGCTGACATCCATATTACAACTGGCTTTCTAATATAATGTTCCTGGCTGGGTCTGAACTATACCTGATCTGATATATACCTGGTTTTAAATATACCTGATCTGATATATACCTGGTTTTAAATATACCTGATCTGATATATACCTGGTTTTAAATATACCTGATCTGATATATACCTGGTTTTAAATATACCTGGGTCAGAAATATACCTGGTTTTAAATATACCTGATCTGATATATACCTGGTTTTAAATATACCTGGGTCAGAAATATACCTGGTTTTAAATATACCTGATCTGATATATACCTGGTTTTAAATATACCTGGGTCAGAAATATACCTGGTTTTAAATATACCTGATCTGATATATACCTGTGTCACGCCTGCTCCCGCTCACCCACCCTGGCACTCGAGGGCGCCAGGCTGCCCACCATTATGCACACCTGTCACCTTCGTTACGAGCATCAGCGCCCCATTGGACTCACCTGTACTCCTTCACGTTTTGATTGCCTTACCTAAATCTGTCTGTTCCTCTGTTTCATCCCCATGTCAGCATTGATGTTGTTACGTTTTCTCCAGTGTCTTGTCTATTATCCATGAAATGTTCACTCCCTGTACTTGCTTCTCGTCTCCCAGCGTCGGTCCTTACAACATGGTTTTAATTACACCCGGGTCTGAACTATACCTAATCTGATATATACCTGGTTTTAAATATACCTGATCTGATATATACCTGGTTTTAAATAAACCTGGGTCTGAACTATACCTGGTTTTAAATACACCTGATCTGCTATATACCTGGTTTTAAATACACCCGGGTCTGAACTATACCTGATCTGATATATACCTGGTTTTTAATACACCTGATCTGATATATACCTGGTTTTAAATATACCTGGGTCTGAACTATACCTGGTTTTAAATACACCTGATCTGCTATATACCTGGTTTTAAATATACCTGATCTGATATATACCTGGTTTTAAATACACCTGATCTGATATATACCTGGTTTTAAATATACCTGATCTGCTATATACCTGGTTTTAAATATACCTGGGTCTGAACTATACCTGGTTTTAAATATACCTGATCTGATATATACCTGGTTTTAAATATACCTGATCTGATATATACCTGGTTTTAAATATACCTGATCTGATATATACCTGGTTTTAAATATACCTGATCTGATATATACCTGGGTCTGAACTATACCTGATCTGATATATACCTGGTTTTAAATATACCTGATCTGATATACACCTGGTTTTAAATATACCTGGGTCTGAACTATACCTGATCTGATATATACCTGGTTTTAAATATACCTGATCTGATATATACCTGGGTCTGAACTATACCTGATCTGATATATACCTGGTTTTAAATATACCTGATCTGATATATACCTGGTTTTAAATATACCTGATCTGATATATACCTGTGTCACGCCTGCTCCCGCTCACCCTCCCTGGCACTCGAGGGCGCCAGGCTGCCCACCATTATGCACACCTGTCACCTTATACGAGCATCAGCGCCCCATTGGACTCACCTGTACTCCTTCACGTTTTGATTGCCTTACCTAAATCTGTCTGTTCCTCTGTTTCATCCCCATGTCAGCATTGATGTTGTTACGTTTTCTCCAGTGTCTTGTCTATTATCCATGAAATGTTCACTCCCTGTACTTGCTTTCGTCTCCCAGCGTCGGTCCTTACAACCTGGTTTTAAATACACCCGGGTCTGAACTATACCTGATCTGATATATACCTGGTTTTAAATATACCTGGGTCTGAACTATACCTTAAATCACAAGTCACCATTCTCTTTTGTTTGGTCCTGGTTGGTCCTGGTTGGTCCTGGTTGGTCTTGTTTGGTCCTGGTTGGTCCTGGTTGGTCTTGTTTGGTCCTGGTTGGTCTTGTTTGGTCCTGGTTGGTCCTTGTTGGTCTTCTTTGGTCCTTGTTGGTCCTGTTTGGTCCTGTGAAACAGAGAATCTCTGGACCAGGTGGGGATTCAATTCCATCTGATCAGAACAGGAGAAACTCTGGTAATTTCCTTCATAAAGTGTAAAGAAATCAATCAAAAGAGAGTGATAATATAGTAGAGCCCAGACAGTCTGCTTATTTTGACAAACTTTATTGATTGTTATTGTTAAGTGGAAGAACCATAGTGCATGCACATACAAGGACAGGGGAGGGGAATCTCATCACAACACCTATGGAAGCAGAGGATGTAGAGGGTAGGGACAGAGACACACGGTGGTGTAGCCAGGATACGTGTTGCCATGCCCTCTGATGGTTCAGCAAACACAGGGCAGGGTCTTAACCCCAGAATCTGCAGGATGGTGCTAAACCCCACAACCTGCCTACAGGATGGGACTTAACCCCAGAATCTGCAGGATGGGGCTAAATCCCACAACCTGCCTACAGAATGGGACTTAACCCCAGAATCTGCAGGATGGGGCTAAATCCCACAACCTGCCTACAGAATGGGACTTAACCCCAGAATCTGCAGGATGGGTCTGAATCCCACAACCTGCCTACAGAATGGGACTTAACCCCAGAATCTGCCGGATGGGCTAAATCCCACAACCTGACTACAGGATGGGACTTAACCCCCAGAATCTGCAGGATGGGGATAAATCCCACAACCTTGCAGACTGGATGGGACTTAACCCCCAGAATCTGCAGGATGGGGCTAAATCCCACAACCTTGCAGACTGGATGGGACTTAACCCCAGAATCTGCAGGATGGGGCTAAATCCCACAACCTTGCAGACTGGATGGGACTTAACCCCAGAATCTGCAGGATGGGGCTAAATCCCACAACCTTGCAGACTGGATGGGACTTAACCCCAGAATCTGCAGGATGGGGCTAAATCCCACAACCTGCAGATGCCACTGCCTTTTTCATGGGTTGCATTTCAGAATATTTTTTTGTCTTCTTATAAATACAAAACTGAGATATGTAACAAACACCTCGGATCAGGTTAATTTGTAAACAAGGATATCAGGAAGAAAAGAGGGAGGAAAGGAGGGAGGAAAGGAGGGAGGAAAGGAGAGAGGGGGATATCATGAAGAAAAGAGGGAGGAAAGGAGGGAGGAAAGGAGGGAGGAAAGGAGAGAGGGGGATATCAGGAAGAAAAGAGGGAGGAAAGGAAGGGAGGAAGGGAGGAGGGAGGAAAGGAGGGAGGAAAGGAGAGAGGGGGATATCATGAAGAAAGAGGGAGGAAAGGAGGGAGGAAGGAGGAGGGAGGAAAGGAGGGAGAGGGGGATATCAGGAAGAAAAGAGGGAGGAAAGGAGAGAGGAAAGGAGAGAGGAAAGGAGAGAGGAAAGGAGGGAGGGGGATATCAGGAAGAGGAGGGAAAGAGGGAGGAAAGGAGGGAGGGGGTATATCAGGAAGAAAATAGGGAGGAAAGGAGAGAGGAAAGGAGAGAGGGGAATATCAGGTAGAGAAGAGGGGTGGAAGGAGTGAGGAAAGGAGGGAAGGGGAATATCAGGAAGAAAATAGGGAGGAAAGGAGAGAGGGGGGGAATATCAGGAAGAAAAGAGGGAGGAAAGGAGGGAGGAAAGGAGGGAGGAAAGGAGAGAGGGGGATATCAGGAAGAAAGAGGGAGGAAAGGAGGGAGGAAAGGAGAGAGGAAAGGAGAGAGGAAAGGGAGAGGAAAGGAGGGAGGGGGGATATCAGGAAGAAAAGAGGGAGGAAAGGAGAGGAAAGGAGGAAAGGAGGGAGGAAAGGAGAGAGGGGGTATATCAGGAAGAAAATAGGGGAGGAAAGGAGAGAGGAAAGGAGAGAGGGGGAATATCAGGTAGAGAAGAGGGGTGGAAGGAGTGAGGAAAGGAGGGAAGGGGAATATCAGGGAAGAAAAGAGGGAGGAAAGGGAGAGGGGGAATATCAGGAAGAAAAGAGGGGTGAATGGAGGGAGGAAAGGAGGGAGGAAAGGAGGGAAGGGGAATATCAGGAAGAAAAGAGGGAGGAAAGGAGAGAGGGGGAATATCAGGAAGAAAAGAGGGGTGAATGGAGGGAGGAAAGGAGGGAGGAAAGGAGGGAGGAAAGGAGGTAGGGGGGATATCAGGAAGAAAAGAGGGAGGAAAGGAGGGAGGAAAGGAGAGAGGAAAGGAGAGAGGAAAGGAGGGAGGAAAGGAGGTAGGGGGATATCCGGAAGAAAAGAGGGAGGAAAGGAGGGAGGAAAGGAGGGAGGGGGGATATCCGGAAGAAAAGAGGGAGGAAAGGAGAGAGGGGGAATATCAGGAAGAAAAGAGGGGTGAATGGAGGGAGGAAAGGAGGGAGGAAAGGAGGGAGGAAAGGAGGGAGGGGGGATATCCGGAAGAAAAGAGGGAGGAAAGGAGGGAGGAAAGGAGGGAGGAAAGGAGGGAGGGGGGATATCCGGAAGAAAAGAGGGAGGAAAGGAGGGAGGGGGGATATCAGGTAGAAAAGAGGGGTGTGAGGAAGTATTTAGCTACGTGAGGTGAGCTGGGCGTTTCCTCTCTCGCCCCCCCTGGAGCACTTTAAATCAACAACAGCTTCATTTTTCATATTTACATAAACGTCATCTTTTTTTTCATTTAAGTCATATATATTTCTAATTAATCAAACAGTTTTTTTTTTTCAAAGTGTAAAGGCTGAGTTCTAGAAAATAACATTACAAAGGAGGTCACATTACAAACGATATCAAAACCCAAATGAAAGACAAGTCAATGTAAACATAAAAAAAAAGCCCAACGAACAAAACACCAGCAGCGTATAGGACACTGACATGTTTTGCAGCCTCGTAGTAGTGAAGACCGTGTACAGGCTGTGTGTGTGTCTGTCGGCAAAATAGTACAGCTGACCCCCAAAAAATGCCATGATAGTATGTACATTATGATTGCATTACTTGTCGTGTGATCCATCTGGATATGACGACTTCATAAAGAACACGAGAAAAGCTTTTTCCCAAACCGTTGGTGTTGTAGCCTACAACTAAAACATTACAGTTGTGTATTTTGTGTTTTAAGAGAACACCTTTCGTTGCACAGCTCAAACGTCTCCATTAATACATTGTTGGTATATATATATATATTTTGTTCAGTTTTCATCGGGTACAAATAATCATAGTCGTATAATTTCTGGAGAAAAAAAAAAAAAACGAAACCCAAAAGGTAAAATAGAGAAGATAAATATAGACATTTTGTAATTTTTTTATTCTCTCCCATAATATAAAAGTCAGCAACTATATCAATGGATATACTGTAATTTCTATAAAAACAACATCTGTACCAGTATCATTATTATTACTATGGGACAACCTATGTCTATACATAGTGCCCTACTTTGACATGGGCCCTATGGCACCCTATCCCCTATATAGTGCACTACATTAGACCCGAGCCTAATTACCCCATATAGTGCCCTACTTTGACATGGGCCCTATGGTACCCTATCCCCTATATAGTGCACTACATTAGACCCGAGCCTAATTACCCTATATAGTGCACTACGTTGAACAGGACCCTATGGCACCCTATTCCCTATATAGTGCACTACGTTGAACAGGACCCTATGGCACCCTATTCCCTATATAGTGCACAACTTTGACCAGAAGCATATAGGGCCCTATATAGGGAATAGGGGTCCGTTTGGGAAGCAGACTCTGTCCTCTAACCATAAGTTATTCTCTGTAAAATCTGACGGCACACACAGATGGAAAACCCCGGGAATATCTGAACCTTTGGCTTTGAGTGATAAACGATGACAATCACAACCATCATGATCTGATATCCACACATCAACGTCCTCGCTGTTTAGCACGCTGCCGACTACGCACCATTCACACACAACTACTCCCCTCCATCTCCCTCTTTCCCATCACCTGGTCTAGTAATGACACAGCACTGTGTTGAGGGTTTATAGTACCCCATATTACCCCCAACTCCCCTCCCCTCCATCTCCCTCTTTCCCATCACCTGGTCTAGTAATGACACAGCACAGTGTTGAGGGTTTATAGTACCCCATTTTACCCCCACCTCCCCTCCATCTCTCTCTATCCCATCACCTGGTCTAGTAATGACACAGCACTATGTTGTGGGTTTATAGTACCCCATTTTACCCCCACCTCCCCTCCATCTCCATCTCCCTCTTTCCCATCACCTGGTCTAGTAATGACACAGCACTGTGTTGTGGGTTTATAGTACCCCATTTTACCCCCACCTCCCCTCCATCTCCCTCTTTCCCATCACCTGGTCTAGCAATGACACAGCACTGTGTTGTGGGTTTATAGTACCCCATTTTACCCCCACCTCCCCTCCATCTCCCTCTTTCCCATCACCTGGTCTAGCAATGACACAGCACTGTGTTGTGGGTTTATAGTACCCCATTTTACCCCCACCTCCCCTCCATCTCTCTCTTTCCCATCACCTGGTCTAGTAATGACACAGCACTGTGTTGTGGGTTTATAGTACCCCATTTTAGCCCCACCTCCCCTCCATCTCTCCAATCACCTGGTCTAATTTCTATTTTAACTTTATTTAACTAGGCAAGTCAGTTAAGAACAAATTCTTATTTACAATGACGGCCTAGGAACAGTGGGTTAACTGCCTTGTTCAGGGGTAGAACGCAAGATTTTGACCTTGTCAGCAGGGGACTCGATCTTGCAACCTTTCGTGCCTTTCTAGTACCCCATTTTACCCCCACCTCCCCAACCATAACCTTAATCCTAACCCTGAGCTTCAGCCCTAACCTCAACCTTAACCCTAATCCTAACCTAACCTAATCCCAACCTTAACCCTAATCCTAACCCTAACACTTGCCCAGTTCTTAACTTTAACCCCAATCCTAACCTAACCCCAACCTTAACCCTAATCCTAACCCTAACACTTGCCCAGTCCATATCTTTAACCCCAATCCTAACCTAACCCCAACCTTAACCCTAATCCTAACCTAATCCTAACCCTAACACTTGCCCAGTCCTTAACCTTAACCCCAATCCTAACCTAACCTAACCCCAACCTTAACCATAATCCTAACCTAATCCTAACCCTAACACTTGCCCAGTCCATAACTTTAACCCCAATCCTAACCTAACCGAATCCCAACCTTAATCCCAATCCTAACCTAACCTAACCCCAACCTAATCCCAACCTTAACCCTAATCCTAACCTAATCCCAACCTTAACCCTAATCCTAACCTAATCCCAACCTTAACCCTAATCCTAACCTAATCCCATCCTTAACCCTAATCCTAACCTAACCCCAACCTTAACCCTAATCCTAACCTAACCTAACCCCAACCTTAACCCTAATCCTAACCTGATCCTAACCCTAACACTTGCCCAGTCCTTAACTTTAACCCCATTCCTAATCCTAACCCCAGTAGCTAGGAAACAACGTAGACACTAACAGAGAGAATGTCAAAGGGATCCGAACCCTACAATCATGTAAACACTCTTACAAAACGGGATCACATTCTACGATGTATTCTACAGGATTGGTTTGTCTTTTCACCAATCCCTAACAGTTGAAATGTGTTGTTTTACAATGGTAAGGTTTTAAAATCTAGTAGCTCTTCTATAGCTCTACCAACACGGACAATCTACTAACCTTTACAAATTAAAAACCCACTGTATCAAAATGAACAGCACACAATATCTGAGGTATAAATATCCGTCTTTTTAGTTGACTGACTTGCCTCTCCCTTAGGAGCTGCTAAAATCATGCTCAACAGTTTATATTGCAATACCCAGGCCTCAAAGTTCTCTCTCTGTCTCTCTCTCTGTCTCTCTCTCTGTCTCTCTCTCTGTCTCTCTCTGTCTCTCTCTCTCTGTCTCACTCACATACTGGTTTGTTGGTTGTGTGGTGTGTTTGTTGGTCGGTCGGTTGGTTGGCTGCTCGGTTGTGTCCCTGTCAGAAAGGATTGATTGTTGTTTGGTTGTGGGGAGGTTGGTTGGTTGGTAGGGTAGTAATTGGTTGTTGTATGGTTTTAGGGAGGTTGGTTGGTGGGTTAGTATGGGGCAAAGCGGCTGTAACCTCCCCTGTATATACTAGCCTGCAGGGAGGACAACACCAGCCCCACGTCGTCAGCATGACTCCTCGTCTTGGCATCAGCCAACGGGGCAAACGGATTCTGAAACACACGTAACCATAGAGATAGTAAGCATTCTGAAACGTACACGTAACCATAGAGATAATGTAAGCATTCTGAAACACACACGTAACCATAGAGATCATGTAAGCATTCTGAAACACACACGTAACCATAGAGATAATGAAGCATTCTGAAACGCACACGTAACCATAGAGATCATGTAAGCATTCTGAAACACACACGTAACCATAGAGATAATGTAAGCATTCTGAAACGCACACGTAACCATAGAGATAATGTAAGCATTCTGAAACACACACGTAACCATAGAGATAATGTACGCATTCTGAAACACACACGTAACCATAGAGATCATGTAAGCATTCTGAAACACACACGTAACCATAGAGATAATGTACGCATTCTGAAACACACACACCACCATAACCATATAAAGTCTAAAACAAACAACTCCATAGAGATAATGTAAGCATTCTGAAACACACACGTAACCATAGAGACAATGTAAGCATTCTGAAACGCACACGTAACCGTAGAGATAACGTAAGCATTCTGAAACACACACGTAACCATAGAGATAACGTAAGCATTCTGAAACACACACGTAACCATAGAGATAACGTAAGCATTCTGAAACACACACGTAACCGTAGAGATAACGTAAGCATTCTGAAAACACACGTAACTGTAGAGATAACGTAAGCATTCTGAAACACACACGTAACCATAGAGATAACGTAAGCATTCTGAAACACACACGTAACCATAGAGATAATGTAAGCATTGTGAAATGCACACGTAACCATAGAGATAGTGTAAGCATTCTGAAACGCACACATAATCATAGAGATAATGTAGGAATTCTGAAACACAACATAGACAAAGTATATATCAGCAATTTTACAATCGCAGTTTTTTTAGCAAAGTTAACCATTTCCCACATATTACGTGAGGGCTTGAAAACCTGATGGATGGCCTCACTATTTCAGCAAGAAACAGTCAAATCATCGCAATGTTGATGCATAAAACGGACCCATCAACGCAGTACAAAATGAGCACTTGCAATTTCAACCAATCACCACACTTTTACCGCGTAAAATGGTTAATTAAATCAAGCCACGCGTCAAAAACCTTTTCCCTCATCAGCGTATTTTCACAACAAACTGAACAAAATCATTGCATATTGCCATGTTAAATGTCAGAATTGCTGAAACAGAATCAAGCATTTTTACCTGCAAATATCACAGAAAATCCAAACACAATCCTGGAGGGACTAATATATAGTAATGTGCACTCTCAAACATATGCGGAACCATAGAGACATCTATAAATCATTCTGAAACATATGCGTAACCATAGAGATGAACTGTATGTAAATCATTCTGAAACACAAACGTAACCATAGAGATATACTGTATGTAAAGCATCTGAAACAAACGCGTAATCATAGAGATATGCTGTATGTAAAGCATCTCAAACACACGGGTAACCATAGAGATAAACTGTATGTAAAGCATTCTGAAACACATACGTAACCATAGAGATATACTGTATGTAAAGCATCTGAAACACACACGTAACCATAGAGATATACTGTATGTAAAGCATCTGAAACACACACGTAACCATAGAGATATACTGTATGTAAAGCATCGGAAACACACACGTAACCATAGAGATATACTGTATGTAAAGCATCTGAAACACACACGTAACCATAGAGATATTCTTCTCATATATTTTTTTCTTCTAATTCTATGCAAACATCAGCCATAAAGATGTATATGTACTGTCTATGTAAAGATATGGACTGTATATGCACTGTATATGTAAAGATATGTACTGTGTAAGTACTGTATATGTAAAGATATGTACTGTGTAAGCACTGTATATGTAAAGATATGTACTGTGTAAGTACTGTATATGTAAAGATATGTACTGTATATGTACTGTATAAGTACTGTATATGTAAAGTTATGTACTGTATATGTAAAGATATGTACTGTCTATGTAAAGATATGGACTGTATATGCACTGTATATGTAAAGATATGTACTGTATATGTACAGATATGTACGGTATATGTACTGTATTTGTAAAGATATGTACTGTATAAGTACTGTATATGTAAAGATATGTACTGTATATGTACTGTATATGTAAAGATGTGTACGGTATATGTAAAGATATGTACTGTCTATGTAAAGATATGGACTGTATATGCACTATATATGTAAAGATATGTATGTACTGTATATGTACTGTATATGTACTGTATATGTAAATATATGTACTGTATATGTAAAGATATGTACTGTATATGTACTGTATATGTAAAGATATGTACTGTATATGTACTGTATATGTACTGTATATGTAAAGATATGTACTGTATATGTAAAGATATGTACTGTATATGTACTGTATATGTAAAGATATGTACTGTATATGTAAAGATATGAAATATATGTACTCCATATGTACTGTATATGCACTGTATATGTACTGTATATGTAAATATATGTACTGTATATGTACTGTATATGTACTGTATATGTAAAGATATGCACTCTATATGTACTGTATATGTACTGTATATGTAAAGATATGTACTATATATGTAAAGATATGTACTGTATATGTACTGTACATGTAAAGATATGTACGGTATATTTAAAGATATGTACTGTATATGTACTGTATATGTAAAGATATGTAGTGTATATGTACTGTATATGTAAAGATATGTACTGTATATATAAATATATGTACTATATGTACTCTATATTTACTGTATATGTAAAGATATGTTCTGTATATGTACTGCATATGTACTGTATATGTAAAGATATGTAGTGTATATGTACTGTATATGTAAAGAGATGTACTGTATAAGTACTGTATATGTAAAGAGATGTACTGTATAAGTACTGTATATGTAAAGATATGCACTCTATATGTACTGTGTATGTACTAGATATGTACTGTATATGTAAAGATATGTAGTGTATATACTGTATATGTAAAGATATGTACTGTATATATAAAGATATGTACTGTATATGTACTGTATATGTAAATATATGTACTGTATATATAAAGATATGTACTGTATATGTACTGTATATGTAAAGATATGTACTGTATATGTACTGTATATGTAAAGATATGTACTGTATATATAAAGATATGTACTGTATATGCAAATATATGTGAATATATGTACTGTGTATGTAAAGATATGTACTGTATATGTACTGTATATGTAAAGATATGTAAGGTATATGTACTGTATATGTAAAGATATGTACTGTATATGTACTGTATATGTAAAGATATGTACTGTATATGTAAAGATATGTACTGTATATGTAAAGATATGTACTGTATATGTACTGTATATGTAAAGATATGTACTGTATATGTAAAGATATGTACTGTATATGTAAAGATATGTACTGTATATGTACTGTATATGTAAAGATATGTACGGTATATGTACTGTATATGTACAGATATGTACGGTATATGTAAAGATATGTACTGTATATGTACTGTATATGTAAAGATATGTACTGTATATGTAAAGATATGTACTGTATATGTACTGTATATGTAAAGATACGTACTGTATATGTACTGTATATGTAAAGATATGTACTGTATATGTAAAGATATGTACTGTATATGTACTGTATATGTAAAGATATGTACTGTATATGTAAAGATATGTACTGTATATGTAAAGATATGTACTGTATAAGTACTGTATATGTAAAGATATGTACTGTATATGTAAAGATATGTACTGTATATGTACTGTATATGTAAAGATATGTACTGTATATGTAAAGCACTTGTCTAAGTCTACTTGTGAAGTGTGTAGAATACCCTCCACACACTACATCCTGACCAACTATCTGCCATTTACCGTTTGTTAGGTTACCGTTACAAACCCAGTGGGATGACATGGCCCCCCCCACATGCAGCGTGCACCCAGTCATGCCAGCAGACATGCCAGGCCATCATGCCAGGCCATCATGCCAGGCCATCATGCCAGGGGCTACTCAGAGGGGTGAGAAACAATGGGTTAATACATGGAGACATCACATAACAGCATCAGTAACAACAACATCAACAGCGTGCTCTTTTTGTTGTGAATGACGGAATCTTGTGTTAGCGGAGTAGATGTGTCTGTCTGTTAACACATGTTTTCCCATGCCAATAAAGCCCCTTGAATTGAATTGAGAGAGGAGGAAGAGGAGGAGACAGAGAGAGAGGAGGAAGAGGAGTCAGCGAGAGAGGAGGAAGAGGAGACAGAGAGAGATGATGAAGAGGAGACAGAGAGAGAGAGACAGAGAGAGAGAGAGACAGAGAGAGACAGCGAGAGGAGAGCGAGAGACAGAGAGAGACAGAGAGAGACAGAGACAGAGAGAGAAGAGAGAGAGACAGAGAGAGACAGATAGGATGAGAGAGAGAGACAGAGAGGGAGAGAGACAGAGACAGAGAGAGAGAGAGAGAGAGAGAGAGAGACAGGGTGTGAGTGTGTATTTTACCATGGCACCAATGCTGTATGTGGCTGCTGGAGCAAGTGGGTGGTTGTAGGGTTCCGCAGCATATACTGGTCCGTAACTATGGAAACACGAGACAACAACAAACACCATCAGTGCCCATCATCAAAACCAGACACACACACACACACACATAAACACACACACAGTACATCCATGTCTTGTACGTGTTCTGTAACTCTTAGGATTCATTTGAATAGAGTCAAAGATAAATGTAACAGCCATCTCAGTGCAGAAACAGAAGACTCAGCATCTGTGAATGTATGAAACACTGTTACACGTAACAGCCATCTCAGTGCAGAAACAGAGGACTCAGCATCTGTGAATGTATGAAACACAGTTACATGTAACAGCCATCTCAGTGCAGAAACAGAAGACTCAGCATCTGTGAATGTATGAAACACTGTTACATGTAACAGCCATCTCAGTGCAGAAACAGAGGACTCAGCATCTGTGAATGTATGAAACACTGTTACATGTAACAGCCATCTCAGTGCAGAAACAGAAGACTCAGCATCTGAAACACTGTTACATGTAACAGCCATCTCAGTGCCATGTGAATGTATGAAACACTGTTACACGTAACAGCCATCTCAGTGCAGAAACAGAGGACTCAGCATCTGTGAATGTATGAAACACAGTTACATGTAACAGCCATCTCAGTGCAGAAACAGAAGACTCAGCATCTGTGAATGTATGAAACACTGTTACATGTAACAGCCATCTCAGTGCAGAAACAGAGGACTCAGCATCTGTGAATGTATGAAACACTGTTACATGTAACAGCCATCTCAGTGCAGAAACAGAGGACTCAGCATCTGTGAATGTATGAAACACTGTTACATGTAAAAGCCATCTCAGTGCAGAAACAGAGGACTCAGCATCTGTGAATGTATGAAACACTGTTACATGTAACAGCCATCTCAGTGCAGAAACAGAAGACTCAGCATCTGTGAATGTATGAAACACTGTTACATGTAACAGCCATCTCAGTGCAGAAACAGAAGACTCAGCATCTGTGAATGTATGAAACAACTTTGAATCTGTGACTGCAAATATTCTCCAAGACATCAAAAAAGGTAATAACCTCCTTCACTACTACATCTCAATATGTTTGATAAGGCATTAAAACATAGAATGACGTTGGCTGTACATGTCATAGTGAATAAGAGCAGGTTTTACACTAACAAGAAAAGGATTGGTTACATTTTCATATTGAGAGAGACAGACAGACAGACAGACAGACAGACAGACAGACAGACAGACAGACAAAGAAAGAGAACGTGCAGACTGACAAAAATAACAAGAGTGAGTGGGACAGAGATAGAGAGGTAGAACAGTTAGAGAGAAAGAATGAAAGTAGACAGACAGACAGACAGACAGACAGACAGACAGACAGAGAGACAGAGAGACACAAAGACACAGAGAGAGACAGACACAGAGAGAGAGACAGTCAGACATCGTAAAACTAAAAACCCCAGAGAGCGGTTCCATATCCCAGAGTTCCGAGGGGCAGTGAGCAGAAGCGTTGGCGATAGCAGAGCTCTAATCTCCCCTCTGAGCCTGACTGCCCGCGCACACTGATAACAGCCAATCAGCAGCCTGGCTTGCAAATATAAATAAGATGATTTGCATACGGGCCCAGCGCTGTGCGATTAGGCTCAGTTAATTCCCATTCGTTTTGGACATTGTGTATGTGTGTGTGCGTGTGTATGTGTGTTAATCCCCAATACATTTGGATGTTGTTCTTCACAGTCTCACCAACCTGCTCTATTATACTGACCGAAAGACTCTACGACATGACCTACAGTACAGTCTCTACTATACTGACCTACAGTACAGTCTCTACTATACTGACCTACAGTCTCTACTATACTGACCTACAGTACAGTCTCCACTATACTGACCTACAGTACAGTCTCTATATACTGATCTACAGTACAGTCTCTACTATACTGACCTACAGTCTCTACTATACTGACCTACAGTCTCTACTATACTGACCTACAGTACAGTCTCTACTATACTGACCTACAGTCTCTACTATACTGACCTACAGTCTCTACTATACTGACCTACAGTACAGTCTCCACTATACTGACCTACAGTACAGTCTCACTATACTGACCTACAGTACAGTCTCTACTATACTGACCTACAGTCTCTACTATACTGACCTACAGTACAGTCTCTACTATACTGACCTACAGTACAGTCTCTACTATACTGACCTACAGTACAGTCTCTACTATACTGACCTACAGTCTCTACTATACTGACCTACAGTACAGTCTCTACTATACTGACCTACAGTACAGTCTCTACTATACTGACCTACAGTACAGTCTCTACTATACTGACCTACAGTACAGTCTCTACTATACTGACCTTCAGTAGAGTCTCTACTATACTGACCTACAGTACAGTCTCTACTATACTGACCTACAGTACAGTCTCTACTATACTGACCTACAGTACAGTCTCTACTATACTGACCTTCAGTAGAGTCTCTACTATACTGACCTACAGTCTCTACCATACTGACCTACAGTCTCTACTATACTGACCTATAGTACAGTCTCTACTACACTGACCTTCAGTACAGTCTCTACTATACTGACCTATAGTACAGTCTCTACTATACTGACCTACAGTACAGTCTCTACTATACTGACCTACAGTACAGTCTCTACTATACTGACCTACAGTACAGTCTCTACTATACTGACCTACAGTAGAGTCTCTACTATACTGACCTACAGTCTCTACCATACTGACCTACAGTCTCTACTATACTGACCTATAGTACAGTCTCTACTACACTGACCTTCAGTACAGTCTCTACTATACTGACCTATAGTACAGTCTCTACTATACTGACCTACAGTACAGTCTCTACTATACTGACCTACAGTACAGTCTCTACTATACTGACCTACAGTACAGTCTCTACTATACTGACCTACAGTACAGTCTCTACTATACTGACCTACAGTCTCTACCATACTGACCTACAGTCTCTACTATACTGACCTACAGTCTCTACTATACTGACCTACAGTACAGTCTCTACTATACTGACCTACAGTACAGTCTCTACTATACTGACCTACAGAACAGTCTCTACTATACTGACCTACAGTACAGTCTCTACTATACTGACCTACAGTACAGTCTCTACTATACTGACCTTCAGTACAGTCTCCACTATACTGACCTACAGTACAGTCTCTACTATACTGACCTTCAGTACAGTCTCCACTATACTGACCTACAGTACAGTCTCCACTATACTGACCTACAGTACAGTCTCTACTATACTGACATACAGTACAGTCTCTACTATACTGGCCTACAGTACAGTCTCTACTATACTGACCTACAGTCTCTACTATACTGACCTACAGTACAGTCTCTACTATACTGACCTACAGTACAGTCTCTACCATACTGACTTACAGTCTCGACTATACTGACCTACAGTACAGTCTCTACCATACTGACTTACAGTCTCGACTATACTGACCTACAGTACAGTCTCTACTATACTGACCTACAGTCTCTACTATACTGACCTACAGTACAGTCTCTACTATACTGACCTACAGTACAGTCTCTACTATACTGACCTACAGTACAGTCTCTACCATGCTGACTTACAGTCTTGACTATACTGACCTACAGTACAGTCTCTACTATACTGACCTACAGTCTCTACTATACTGACCTACAGTACAGTCTCTACTATACTGACCTACAGTACAGTCTCTACCATACTGACCTACAGTCTCTACTATACTGACCTACAGTACAGTCTCTACCATACTGACTTACAGTCTCGACTATACTGACCTACAGTACAGTCTCTACTATACTGACCTACAGTACAGTCTCTACTATACTGACCTACAGTACAGTCTCTACTATACTGACCTACAGTACAGTCTCTACTATACTGACCTACAGTACAGTATCTCATACTGACCTACAGTCTCTACTACACTGACCTACAGTACAGTCTCTACTATACTGGCCTACAGTACAGTCTCTACTATACTGACCTACAGTACAGTCTCTACTACACTGACCTACAGTACAGTCTCTACTATACTGACCTACAGTCTCTACTGTACTGACCTACAGTACAGTCTCCACTATACTGACCTACAGTACAGTCTCTACTATACTGACCTACAGTCTCTACTATACTGACCTACAGTACAGTCTCTACTATACTGACCTACAGTACAGTCTCTACTATACTGACCTACAGTACAGTCTCTACTATACTGGCCTACAGTACAGTCTCTACTATACTGACCTACAGAACAGTCTCTACTATACTGACCTACAGTACAGTCTCCACTATACTGACCTACAGTACAGTCTCTACTATACTGACCTACAGTCTCTACTATACTGACCTTCAGTACAGTCTCTACTATACTGACCTACAGTACAGTCTCTATATACTGACCGACAGTACAGTCTCTACTATACTGACCTACAGAACAGTCTCTACTATACTGACCTACAGTACAGTCTCCACTATACTGACCTACAGAACAGTCTCTACTATACTGACCTACAGAACAGTCTCTACTATACTGACCTACAGTACAGTCTCTACTATACTGACCTACAGTACAGTCTCTACTATACTACAGTCCTACTATACTGACCTACAGTCTCTATATACTGACCTACAGTCTCTACTATACTGACCTACAGTCTCTACTATACTGACCTACAGTCTCTACTATACTGACCGACAGTACAGTCTCTACTATACTGACCTACAGTAGAGTCTCTACCATACTGACCTACAGTCTCTACCATACTGACCTACAGTAGTCTCTATTACACTGACCTACAGTACAGTCTCTACTATACTGACCTACAGTAGAGTCTCTACTATACTGACCTACAGAACAGTCTCTACTATACTGACCTACAATACAGTCTCTACTATACTGACCTACAGTAGTCTCTACTATACTGACCTAAGGTACAGTCTCTACTATACTGACCTACAGTCTCTATTATACTGACCTACAGAACAGTCTCTAATATACAGACCTACAGTCTCTACTATACTGACCTACAGTACAGTCTCATACTGATTACAGTCTACTATACTGACCTACAGTACAGTCTCTAATATACTGACCAACAGTACAGACCTACCATACTGTACAGTCTCTACTATACTGACCTACAGTACAGTCTCTACCATACTGACCTACAGTAGTCTCTATTACACTGACCTACAGTACAGTCTCTACTATACTGACCTACAGTAGAGTCTCTACTATACTGACCTACAGAACAGTCTCTACTATACTGACCTACAGTACAGTCTCTACTATACTGACCTACAGTACAGTCTCTACTATACTGACCTACAGTCTCTACATTACTAAACTACAGTCTCTACCATACTGACCTACAGTCTCTACTATACTGACCTACAGTACAGTCTCTACCATACTGACCTACAGTAGTCTCTATTACACTGACCTACAGTACAGTCTCTACTATACTGACCTACAGTACAGTCTCTACTATACTGACCTACAGTACAGTCTCTACCATACTGACCTACAGTAGTCTCTATTACACTGACCTACAGTACAGTCTCTACTATACTGACCTACAGTACAGTCTCTACCATACTGACCTACAGTAGTCTCTATTACACTGACCTACAGTACAGTCTCTACCATACTGACCTACAGTCTCGACTATACTGACCTACAGTAGTCTCTACTATACTGACCTACAGTACAGTCTCTACCATATGACTTACCTCGACACTGTACAGTAGTCTACTATACTGACCTACAGTACAGTCTCTACCATACTGACCTACAGTCTCTACTATACTGACCGACAGTCTCTACCATACTGACCTACAGTCTCTACTATACTGACCTACAGTCTCTACTATACTGACCTACAGTACAGTCTCTACTATACTGACCTACAGTACAGTCTCTACTATACAGACCTACAGTACAGTCTCGACTATACTGGCCTACAGTACAGTCTCTACCATACTGACCTACAGTACAGTCTCTACCATACTGACAGTCTCTACCATACTGTACAGTATCTACCATTCTGACCTACAGTCTCTACCAAACTGACCTACAGTACAGTCTCTACCATACTGACCTACAGTACAGTCTCTACCATACTGACCTAGTACAGTCTCTACTACTGACTAACAGTACAGTCTCTACATACTGACCTACGGTCTCTACCATACTGACCTTCAGTACAGTCTCTACTATACTGACCTACAGTCTCTACTATACTGACCTACAGTCTCTACAATACTGACCTACAGTACAGTCTCTACTATACTGACCTACAGTCTCTATCATACTGACCTATAGTCTCTACCATACTGACCTACAGTAAGGTCTCTACCATGCTGACCTACAGTACAGTCTCTACCATGCTGACCTCCAGTACAGTCTCTACCATGCTGACCTACAGTACAGTCTCTACCATACTGACCTACAGTACAGTCTCTACCATACTGACCTACAGTACAGTCTCTACCATGCTGACCTTCAGTACAGTCTCTACCATGCTGACCTACAGTACAGTCTCTACCATACTGACCTACAGTAGGGTCTCTACCATACTGACCTACAGTGGAGTCTCTGCTATATCAATCTACAGTCTCTACCATACTGACCTACTGTCTCTACTATACTGACCTACAGTACAGTCTCTACTATACTGACCTACAGTACAGTCTCTACTATACTGACCTACAGTATCTACTATACTGACCTGAGTCCTACAGTGACCTGCAGTCTCTACTATACTGACCTACAGTACAGTCTCTACTATACTGACCTGCAGTCTCTACTATAGTCAGTTTCTACTATACTGACCTACAGTCTCTACTATACTGACCTACAGTCTCTACTATACTGATCTACAGTCTCTACTATACTGACCTACAGTACAGTCTCTACTATACTGACCTACAGTACAGTCTCTACCATACTGACCTACAGTACAGTCTCTACTATACTGACCTACAGTCTCTACTATACTGACCTACAGTACAGTCTCTACTATACTGACCTACAGTACAGTCTCTACTATACTGACCTACAATCTCTACTATACTGGCCTACAGTACAGTCTCTACTATACTGACTTGACAGTACAGTCTCTACTATACTGACCTACAGTACAGTCTCTACCACACTGACTGACCCACAGTCTCCTCTATACTGACCTACAGAGTCTCTACTATACTGACCTACAGTCTCTACTATACTGACCGACAGTACAGTATCTACTATACTGACCTGCAGTCTCTACTACACTGACTTGACCTACAGTCTCTACTATATACTGACCTACAGTCTCTACCTACTGACTTGACCTACAGTCTCTACTATACTGACCTACAGTACAGTCTCTACTATACTGACCTACAGTACAGTCTCTACTATACTGACCTACAGAACAGTCTCTACTATACTGACCTACAGTACAGTATCTACTATACTGACCTACAGTCTCTACCATACTGACCTACAGTACAGTCTCTACTATACTGACCTACAGTACAGTCTCTACTATACTGACCTACAGTACAGTCTCTACTATACTGACCTACAGTACAGTCTCTACCACACTGACCTGCAGTACAGTATCTACTATACTGACCTACTATACTGACATACAGTCTCTACTATACTGACCTACAGTACAGTCTCTACTATACTGACCTACAGTACAGTCTTTACTATACTGACCTGCAGTCTTTACTATACTGACCTGCAGTCTCTACTATACTGACCTGCAGTACAGTATCTACTATACTGACCTACCTACTATACTGACCTGCAATCTCTACTATACTGACCTACAGTCTCTACTATACTGACCTACAGAACAGGCTCTACTATACTGACCTACAGTACAGTCTCTACTATACTGACCTACAGTACAGTCTCTACTATACTGACCTACAGTGTCTTTACTATACTGACCTGCAGTCTTTACTATACTGACCTGCAGTCTCTACCATACTGACCTGCAGTACAGTATCTACTATACTGACCTACTATCTACTATACTGACCTGCAGTCTCTACTATACTGACCTACAGTAGAGTCTCTACTATACTGACCTACAGAACAGGCTCTACTATACTGACCTACAGTACAGTCTCTACTATACTGACCTACAGTCTTTACTATACTGACCTGCAGTCTTTACTATACTGACCTACAGTACTGTCTTTACTATACTGACCTGCCGTCTTTACTATACTGACCTGCAGTCTTTACTATACTGACCTACAGTACAGTCTCTACTACACTGACCTGCAGTCTCTACTATACTGACCTACAGTCTCTACTATACTGACCTGCAATCTCTACTATACTGACCTACAGTCTCTTCTATACTGACCTACAGTCTCTACTATACTGACCTACAGAACAGGCTCTACTATACTGACCTACAGTACTGTCTTTACTATACTGACCTGCCGTCTTTACTATACTGACCTGCAGTCTTTACTATACTGACCTACAGTACAGTCTCTACTACACTGACCTGCAGTCTCTACTATACTGACCTACAGTATCTACTATACTGACCTACAGTACAGTCTCTACTACACTGACCTGCAGTCTCTACCATCCTGACCTACAGTCTCTACTATACTGACCTACAGTATCTACTATACTGACCTGCAGTCTCTACTATACTGACCTACAGTATCTACTATACTGACCTACAGTAGAGTCTCTACTATACTGACCTACAGAACAGGCTCTACCATCCTGACCTACAGTACTGTCTTTACTATACTGACCTATACTGACCTGCATCTACTATACTGACCTACAGTACAGTCTCTACTACACTGACCTGCAGTCTCTACTATACTGACCTACAGTCTCTACTAACAGTAGTTTAGCACTAATACTGGTTCCTGATAGATCATCAGTCATAGATGACACCAGTTGTTTTAACTGCTTATGACATAGTAAATCATGACACCAGTTGTTATTACTGCTTATGACATAGTAAATCATGACACCAGTTGTTATAACTGCTTATGACATAGTAAATCATGACACCAGTTGTTATAACTGCTTATGACATAGTAAATCATGACACCAGTTGTTATAACTGCTTATGACATAGTACATCATGACACCAGTTGTTATACCTGCTTATGACATAGTAAATCCTGTTCATGACAACTATGACAGGGCCTGCTATGAGACATCATGACACCAGTTGTAATAACTGCTAATGAAATAGTAAATCCTGCTCTACGAAGCTCTACGAAGGGCCTGCTATGAGACATCATGACACCAGTTGTAATAACTGCTACGGTGAGGATAAGAGACAGAGAGAGATAGACAGAGGGAGAAAAGAGAGAGAGAGAGGGAGAGAGAAAGAGAGAGAAAGGGAGAGAGAGAGAGAGAGAGAGAGAGAGAGAGAGAGAGAGAGAGAGAGAGAAAGGGATAGAAGAGAGAGAGAGAGAGAGAGAGGGATAGAAGAGAGAGAGAGAGAGAGAGAGAGAGAGAGAGAGAGAGAGGGGGGGAGAGAGAGAGAGAATGGGAGAGAGAGAGGTAGAATGGGAGAGAGAGAGAGAGAGATAGAGAGCGATAGAGTGAGAGAGAGAGAGAGAGAGAGAGAGAGAGAGCATGGGAGAGAGAGATAGAATGGGAGAGAGAGAGGTAGAGAGTGATAGAGCAAGAAAGAAAGAGAGATAGAGAGATAGATAGAATGGGAGAGAGTGAGGGAGAGAGAGATAGAATGGGAGAGAGAGAGAGAGAGAGCGATAGAGCGAGAGAGAAAGAGAGAGAGAGAGAGAGAGAATGGGAGAGAGAGAGGGAGAGAGAGATAGAGAGCGATAGAGCGGGAGAGAAAGAGAAAGAGAGAGAGAGAGAGAATGGGAGAGAGAGCTAGAGAGCGAGAATGGGTGAGAGAGGGAGAGAGAGAGATAAAATGGGAGAGAGATAGAGATAGAGAGCGATAGAGCGAGAGAGAGAGAGAGATTGGGCGAGAGAGAGAGAGATAGAGGGAGAGATAGAGAGGGGTGGGGTGATGTGATTTGATACTGAGTTGTATTCTATATCTCTCTGTATTTATGATTACCTGTAGAGGTGTTACAAGACATTTCATCTGCTGCAAGGAGGACCAAATTATTTCTGCAAGAGAAGACAAGATTCACAATAGCACTGTGCTTTCTGAGGGGAGATCTGGGGAGGGAGGAGAGGGGAAGACTATAAAGTGAAGAGGTATAGGGAGAAAGAGGATGATTCAGAGATAGATGGGTAGACTATAAAATGAAGAGGTATAGGGAGAAAGAGGATGATTTAGAGCTGGAGGGGTAGACTATAAAATGAAGAGGTATAGGGAGAAAGAGGATGATTTAGAGCTGGAGGGGTAGACTATAAAATGAAGAGGTATAGGGAGAAAGAGGATGATTTAGAGCTGGAGGGGTAGAGGATAAAGTGAAGAGGTATAGGGAGAAAGAGGATGATTTGAGCTTAGACTATAAAATGAAGAGGTATAGGGAGAAAGAGGATGATTTAGAGCTGGAGGGGACTATAAAATGAAGAGGTATAGGGAGAAAGAGGATGATTTAGAGCTGGAGGGGTAGAGGATAAAATGAAGAGGTATAGGGAGAAAGAGGATGATTCAGAGATAGAGGGGTAGAGGATAAAATGAAGAGGTATAGGGAGAAAGAGGATGATTTAGAGCTGGAGGGGTAGAGGATAAAATGAAGAGGTATAGGGAGAAAGAGGATGATTTAGAGCTGGAGGGGTAGAGGATAAAATGAAGAGGTATAGGGAGAAAGAGGATGATTTAGAGCTGGAGGGGTAGAGGATAAAGTGAAGAGGTATAGGGAGAAAGAGGATGATTCAGAGCTGGAGGGGTAGACTATAAAATGAAGAGGTATAGGGAGAAAGAGGATGATTTAGAGCTGGAGGGGTAGACTATAAAATGAAGAGGTATAGGGAGAAAGAGGATGATTTAGAGCTGGAGGGGTAGACTATAAAATGAAGAGGTATAGGGAGAAAGAGGGATGATGTGGAGGAGAGGATGGGACAAAGGATTTAATAAGAAAAGTATAGAATCTGAAGCATAGTAAATGTCAATATGAAGCAGAGAGGACTGTTACTCTCTCTCTCTCTAACAGTCCTCCCCAGAAACATGTCAATATGAAGCAGAGAGGACTGTTACTCTCTCTCTCTCACAGTCCTCCCCAGAAACATGTCAATATGAAGCAGAGAGGACTGCTACTCCTCTCTCTCACAGTCCTCCCCAGAAACATGTCAATATGAAGCAGAGAGGACTGTTACTCTCTCTCTCTAACAGTCCTCCCCAGAAACATGTCAATATGAAGCAGAGAGGACTGTTACTCTCTCTCTCTCTCACAGTCCTCCCCAGAAACATGTCAATATGAAGCAGAGAGGACTGTTACTCTCTCTCTCTCACAGTCCTCCCCAGAAACATGTCAATATGAAGCAGAGAGGACTGTTACTCTCTCTCTCTAACAGTCCTCCCCAGAAACATGTCAATATGAAGCAGAGAGGACTGTTACTCTCTCTCTCTAACAGTCCTCCCCAGAAACATGTCAATATGAAGCAGAGAGGACTGTTACTCTCTCTCTCTCTCTAACAGTCCTCCCCAGAAACATGTCAATATGAAGCAGAGAGGACTGTTACTCCTCTCTCTCTCAGTCCTCCCCAGAAACATGTCAATATGAAGCAGAGAGGACTGTTACTCTCTCTCTCTCACAGTCCTCCCCAGAAACATGTCAATATGAAGCAGAGAGGACTGTTACTCTCTCTCTCTCTCACAGTCCTCCCCAGAAACATGTCAATATGAAGCAGAGAGGACTGTTACTCTCTCTCTCTCACAGTCCTCCCCAGAAACATGTCAATATGAAGCAGAGAGGACTGTTACTCTCTCTCTCTAACAGTCCTCCCCAGAAACATGTCAATATGAAGCAGAGAGG
Organism: Oncorhynchus masou masou; assembly: GCF_036934945.1. Taxonomy (NCBI): domain Eukaryota; kingdom Metazoa; phylum Chordata; class Actinopteri; order Salmoniformes; family Salmonidae; genus Oncorhynchus; species Oncorhynchus masou. The sequence goes on from NC_088225.1 coordinate 37,607,777, forward strand.
ACTGCTCTCTCTCTCTCTCTAACAGTCCTCCCCAGAAACATGTCAATATGAAGCAGAGAGGACTGTTACTCTCTCTCTCTCTCTAACAGTCCTCCCCAGAAACATGTCAATATGAAGCAGAGAGGACTGTTACTCTCTCTCTCACAGTCCTCCCCAGAAACATGTCAATATGAAGCAGGACTGAGGACTGTTACTGTTCTCTCTCTCACAGTCCTCCCCAGAAACATGTCAATATGAAGCAGAGAGGACTGTTACTCTCTCTCTAACAGTCCTCCCCAGAAACATGTCAATATGAAGCAGAGAGGACTGTTACTCTCTCTCTCACAGTCCTCCCCAGAAACATGTCAATATGAAGCAGAGAGGACTGTTACTCTCTCTCTCTCACAGTCCTCCCCAGAAACATGTCAATATGAAGCAGAGAGGACTGTTACTCTCTCTCTCTCTAACAGTCCTCCCCAGAAACATGTCAATATGAAGCAGAGAGGACTGCTACTCTCTCTCTCTCACAGTCCTCCCAAGAAACATGTCAATATGAAGCAGAGAGGACTGTTACTCTCTCTCTCACAGTCCTCCCCAGAAACATGTCAATATGAAGCAGAGAGGACTGTTACTCTCTCTCTCTCTAACAGTCCTCCCCAGAAACATGTCAATATGAAGCAGAGAGGACTGTTACTCTCTCTCTCTCACACAGTCCTCCCCAGAAACATGTCAATATGAAGCAGAGAGGACTGTTACTCTCTCTCTAACAGTCCTCCCCAGAAACATGTCAATATGAAGCAGAGAGGACTGTTACTCTCTCTCTCTCTAACAGTCCTCCCCAGAAACATGTCAATATGAAGCAGAGAGGACTGTTACTCTCTCTCTCTCTAACAGTCCTCCCCAGAAACATGTTAATATGAAGCAGAGAGGACTGTTACTCTCTCTCTAACAGTCCTCCCCAGAAACATGTCAATATGAAGCAGAGAGGACTGTTACTCTCTCTCTCTCTCTCTCTAACAGTCCTCCCCAGAAACATGTTAATATGAAGCAGAGAGGACTGTTACTCTCTCTCTCTCTCACAGTCCTCCCCAGAAACATGTCAATATGAAGCAGAGAGGACTGTTACTCTCTCTCTCTCACAGTCCTCCCCAGAAACATGTTAATATGAAGCAGAGAGGACTGTTACTCTCTCTCTAACAGTCCTCCCCAGAAACATGTCAATATGAAGCAGAGGAGGACGTTACTCTCACTCTCTAATGACATTGGCCCCTGTAAACATGTTCAAAAAGACAAGACCTGTTAGCTTTTCAAATCCCCCCCAACTCCCTGGGCTGAAAAGGCCTCAAAACAACCTCTCAGAATGTAACCAGGTTTCAATACCTCAGAGCTGGGCCACCCAACAAAATGGACATAGAAATGTGAGTTACAGCTCTGTCATTCTCATTGGTAGATATGTTCTATGTGCGCTATTTCTATGCATTCTTTGGTTACGGAAAATATATTTAGACTGTAAAACCATTCTCTACACTATATTTGCTTGTTTTGTCACTTAGCTCTGTGTTACGGTTTTCTAGGTGTGAAGGAGAGTCGGACCAAAATGCGGCGTGTAGATTGCGATCCATGTTTAATAAACAGAGAGGACTGTTAATCCAAATACAAACACTAATAAATAAACGTCCTCCCCAGAAACAGCCTAATATGAAGCAAACTAATACACAACGGACACTAAGGCCATAAGGACAATCACCCAGAAACACTCAAATGAATATGGGACTGCCTAAATATGGTTCCCAATCAGAGACAACGATAAACACCTGCCTCTGATTAAGAACCACTTCAGACAGCCATAGAGGACTATCTAGAACACCCCACTAAGTCAATCCCAATACAAAAACATGTCACATACAGAAACATGCCACACCCTGGCCTGACCAAATCCAATGAAGAAAACACAAAATATGAACCAGGGCGTGACACTCTGTCATTCTCATTAGACAGTACTGGTGTTAGATGTATAGTAGATATTTAACATGGAACAGTAGATAGCACTGTGGTGTTAGATGTAGATATTTAACATGTAACAGTAGATAGCACTGTGGTGTTAGATGGAGATATTTAACATGGAACAGTAGATCACTGTGGTGTTAGATGTAGATATTTAACATGGAACAGTAGATAGCACTGTGGTGTCACCCACAAACACACAGTGAAACCCAGGCATACCTAATATGAAGTGGGCAGGACTGTTTGATTTTCTATGATTTGGGACTTCTATGTTTCCCTAGTATGGTTCTCAATCAGAGGCAGGTGTCATTAGTTGTCTCTGATTGAGAACCATTGGCAGCTGTAAGACTTGTGAAATCCCAAATCATAGAAAATCAAACATAGACTGCCCAAACTCAACCCTGACCATACTAAATAAAGACAAAACACGGGAAATAAAAGGTCAGGACGTGACACACCCTCCTCCTGCCCCACTCCCTCACTTTGGTTCCACCGCCAAACTCTGTCTTCAAGCTCATTTGATTTAATCAGACAATTATTGTAGAGGATTCTGGGGTACCTATGGTCCCAACCTTCCTGATTGGACCAAGGAATTATACTAATAAACTACGAGAGAGACCAGACTGAGAATGAGATTTGGGTGTTTTGTCAGGTAGAACGCGAGGGTTACGAGAGAGAGGGTCAGGGAGAGGTAGAATGCCAAGAGCGAGAGAGTGAGAGGTATAGAGCGAGAGAGACAGAAGGGAGAGCGGGAGAGATCCAGGTAGAAACGACTAAAAGAGAGGGTGAGAGAGAGGTAAACGCCGAGAGAGAGTGAAGGTATAGAGCAGAGAGACAGAGAGGGAGAGAGACAAAGGAGAGACACTCAATATGGTAGAGAGCGAGAGAGAAACCCACATCAAAAAATACGATAAGTATTCTATGGTATAAATACACTGTAGTGTTTTTACAGACTTTACTATAGAGTCCACTATAGTGTTTTTACAGACTAAAGTCAGCAAGAACACTACAGTGAAAATGTATTATTCACTGTAGTACGTACTGTATTATTCACTGTAGTATTTACTGTAGAATACTGTATTATTCACTGTAGTATTTACTGTAGAATACTGTATTATTCACTGTAGTATTTACTGTAGTATACTGTATTATTCACTGTAGTATTCACTGTAGTATACTGTATTATTCACTGTAGTACTTACTGTAGAATACTGTAGTATTTACTGTAGTATTTACTGTATTATTCACTGTAGTATACTGTATTATTCACTGTAGTACTTACTGTAGAATACTGTATTATTCACTGTAGTACTTACTGTAGAATACTGTATTATTCACTCTAGTACTTACGGTATAATACTGTATTATTCACTGTAGTACTTACTGTAGAATACTGTATTATTCACTGTAGTATTTACTGTAGAATACTGTATTATTCACTGTAGTATTTACTGTAGTATTTACTGTATTATTCACTGTAGTATTTACTGTATTATTCACTGTAGTACTTACTGTAGTATACTGTATTATTCACTGTAGTATTTACTGTAGAATACTGTAGTATTTACTGTATTATTCACTGTAGTACTTACTGTAGAATACTGTATTATTCACTGTAGTACTTACTGTAGAATACTGTATTATTCACTGTAGTCTTTAGTGTAGTGTCTTTGCAGTATACTGTAGTATTCACTGTCATTTCTTTTGAAGTATAACTGTAGTATGTACTGTAGTGTCTTTGCAGTATAACTGTAGTATATACTGTAGTGTCTTTGCAGTATACTGTAGTATTTACTGTTGTGTCTTTGCAGTATACTGTAGTATTCGCAGTAGTGTCTTTGCAGTATAACTGTAGTATTTATTATAGTGAGTTTGTTATATTATCTTTGACATCGAAGAGAAATACTAAAAGATCTCATTTTCCATAACCTGTAGGTAGGTAGGTATGTAGGTAGGTAAATAGGTAGGTAGGTAAATAGGTAGGTAGGTCGGTAGTTAGGTAGGTAGCTTAACAGGAACAGGTAGGTAGGCAGGTATGTAGTAGTAGATATTTAACAGGAACAGGTAGGTATGTACTCTAGGTAGAGAGGTAGGTATTTAACAGGAACAGTTAGGAGGTATGCAGGTAGGGTGCTAGGAGGTAGATAGGTAACATGGAACAGGTAGGTATGTACAGGTGGTGTTAGGTAGGTAGGTAACATGGAACAGTAGGTAGCAGGTAGCTAGGTAGGTATGTAGGTAAAACAGGAACAGGTAGGTAGCTAGGTAGGTAGGAGGTATGTATGTAACAGGAACAGTAGATAGGCACTGGGTGTTAGGTGGGTATTTAACAGGAACAGGTAGATAGGCAGGCAGGTAGGAGGTAGGTAGGATATCTAACAGGTAACAGGTAGGTAGGTATGTAGTTAGGTAGGTATAACAGGAACAGGGTGCTAGGTACAGGTAGGCAGTTAGGAGGTAGATATTTATCAGGAACAGGTAGATAGGTAGGTAGGGTGTAGTTAGGTAGGTATTTAGGCAGGGTGAAGGCAGGCAGGTAGGTAGGTATGTATCTAGGTAGGGCAGGTATAGGATTCATGATTTGGGACAGGTAGGTAGGTCTCAATCAGGTAGCTAGGTGGTATGTAGGTAGTCTAGGTAGGTATGTAGGTAGGTAGGTAGGTAGGTATATAGGTAGGTAGATCGGTAGGTAGGTAGGTAGGTATGTAGCTAGGTAGGTAGGTAGGTAGGTAACACTGGGGTCTGAACGGATGGTCGAGCGCTTCTGCTCTTTTCTATGATCTGTAGAGAACACCATATATGGTCTATACTTGGCACGCAGGTTTCTCACTTATGGGTGGCACTATTTGCGATATGGAGGGCGAGAAATGGGCAGGGTATGCACACATTAAATACTGTAGTTTTTACGCTTCATGCGGACATTATTACTTACATTGAGAGGTAGAGAGAGAGAGAAAGAGAGAGAGAGAGAGAGAGAGAGAGAGAGAGGCAGAGAGAGAGAGAGAGAGAGAGAGAGGGGGTTGAGCGAGAGAGAGAGCGAGAGAGAGAGAAATAGGGACAGAGAGAGAAAGAGGGACAGAGAGAGAGAGAAAGAGGGACAGAGAGAGAGAGAGAGAGAAAGAGGGACAGAGAGAGATAGAGGTAGAGCAAGAGAGAGAAGTAGTGAGAGAGAAGGAGAGACAGAGAGAGAGAGAGAGCGAGAGCATGAGAGAGAGGGACAGAGAGAGAGGTAGAGAGAGAGAGAGGTTGAGATGAGAGAAGAGAGAGAGAGAGAGAGGTTGAGTGAGATAGAGAGGTTGATACAAAAGAGAAAGGTTGAGTGAGATTAGAGAGAGGTTGAGAGAGAGAGAGAGGTTGAGTGAGAGAGAGAGAGAGAGAGAGGTTGAGCGAGCGAGAGATAAAAAAAAGAAGATGTCCATCTCACCTGTCACCGTATGCAGCAGCTGTGGCGGCAGCAGGCTGAGTATACCTGTAGGCAGCATAGCCCCCCTGGAAACACACACACACACACACACACACACACACACACACACACACACACACAGATGGTTAATCAATGTGATTGATCTCTGTCAGTAACATTGATATTCTGCCGGGTTCATGGATCTATACATATCTTGACAGAATACACCATCACACAGTCTGATCGATAGCAAGGCTGACGTAGGACTCCATACATATGAAATGCTTTGGATGGTAAATATTTCTGTGTGCTCAATGAATTACGCCACACGATCAATAATGTATTGATTTCATAATAAATGGAAGTAGATACATTTCTTCATTAAATTTTTTTTTTTTTTTTCAAAGACTAATTTGACAGAACTGCCTTGCAACAGATTCCCATATTTTCTATAAAGAACACAGATTTTAATTTATGTAATGCTGCCATCAGCTGTTCAATCAGGCAAAAAACGACACACACACACACACACACACACACACACACACACACACACACACATCTATCCATGCGACAGGCGGGTGTGCGGTGATGCAGTAGGAGATCAGTCTAGGAGCACAGCAAGACTCCATGTTCAACCAACCACAAAGTCACGCCAACCACGCCATGGCCAGAAGCACGACCAGCATGCATTTCACCACACAGAGCAGAGCAGCAAGCCCCCAGGAGATGACGTGGTTATGTTCTCTATAAAAAAATATAGTGTCTCCTGTTAATGGTTCCTGTTAAATATAGTGTTTCCTGGTTCTGGTTCCTGTTAAATATAGTGTTTCCTGGTTCTGGTTCCTGTTAAATATAGTGTTTCCTGGTTCTGGTTCCTGTTAAATATAGTGTTTCCTGGTTCTGGTTCCTGTTAAATATAGTGTTTCCTGTTTCTAGTTCCTGTTAAATATAGTGTTTCCTGGTTCTGGTTCCTGTTAAATATAGTGTTTCCTGTTTCTAGTTCCTGTTAAATATAGTGTTTCCTGGTTCTGGTTCCTGTTAAATATAGTGTTTCCTGGTTCTGGTTCCTGTTAAATATAGTGTTTCCTGGTTCTGGTTCCTGTTAAATATAGTGTTTCCTGTTTCTAGTTCCTGTTAAATATAGTGTTTCTAGTTCCTGTTAAATATAGTGTTTCCTGGTTCTGGTTCCTGTTAAATATAGTGTTTCCTGGAGAGTTCCTGTTAAATATAGTGTTTCCTGGTTCTGGTTCCTGTTAAATATAGTGTCTCCTGTTTCTAGTTCCTGTTGAATATAGTGTTTCCTGGTTCTGGTTCCTGTTAAATATAGTGTTTCCTGGTTCTGGTTCCTGTTAAATATAGTGTTTCCTGGTTCTAGTTCCTGTTAAATATAGTGTTTCTAGTTCCTGTTGAATATAGTGTTTCCTGGTTCTGGTTCCTGTTAAATATAGTGTTTCCTGTTTCTGGTTCCTGTTAAATATAGTGTCTCCTGTTTCTAGTTCCTGTTAAATATAGTGTTTCCTGGTTCTGGTTCCTGTTAAATATAGTGTTTCCTGGGTCTGGTTCCTGTTAAATATAGTGTCTCCTGTTTCAAGTTCCTGTTAAATATAGTGTTTCCTGTTTCTAGTTCCTGTTAAATATAGTGTTTCCTGTTTCTAGTTCCTGTTAAATATAGTGTCTCCTGCTTCTAGTTCCTGTTAAATACAGTGTCTCCTTTTTCTAGTTCCTGTTAAATATAGTGTTTCCTGTTTCTAGTTCCTGTTAAATATAGTGTTTCCTGGTTCTGGTTCCTGTTAAATATAGTGTTTCCTGTTTCTAGTTCCTGTTGAATATAGTGTTTCCTGGTTCTGGTTCCTGTTAAATATAGTGTTTCCTGGTTCTGGTTCCTGTTGAATACAGTGTTTCCTGGTTCTGGTTCCTGTTGAATACAGTGTTTCCTGGTTCTGGTTCCTGTTAAATATAGTGTTTCCTGGTTTTAGTTCCTGTTAAATATAGTGTTTCTAGTTCTTGTTAAATATAGTGTTTCCTGTTTCTAGTTCCTGTTAAATATAGTGTATCCTGTTTCTAGTTCCTGTTGAATATAGTGTTTCCTGGTTCTGGTTCCTGTTAAATATAGTGTTTCCTGGTTCTAGTTCCTGTTAAATATAGTGTTTCTAGTTCCTGTTAAATATAGGGTTTCCTGTTTCTAGTTCCTGTTAAATATAGTGTTTCCTGTTTCTAGTTCCTGTTAAATATAGTGTCTCCTGCTTCTAGTTCCTGTTAAATACAGTGTCTCCTGCTTCTAGTTCCTGTTAAATATAGTGTATCCTGTTTCTAGTTCCTGTTGAATATAGTGTTTCCTGGTTCTGGTTCCTGTTAAATATAGTGTTTCCTGGTTCTAGTTCCTGTTAAATATAGTGTTTCTAGTTCCTGTTAAATATAGTGTTTCCTGGTTCTGGTTCCTGTTGAATATAGTGTCTCCTGTTTCTAGTTCCTGTTAAATATAGTGTTTCCTGTTTCTAGTTCCTGTTAAATATAGTGTTTCCTGTTTCTAGTTCCTGTTAAATATAGTGTCTCCTGCTTCTAGTTCCTGTTAAATACAGTGTCTCCTGTTTCTAGTTCCTGTTAAATATAGTGTTTCCTGTTTCTAGTTCCTGTTGAATATATTGTTTCCTGGTTCTGGTTCCTGTTAAATATAGTGTTTCCTGGTTCTGGTTCCTGTTGAATACAGTGTTTCCTGGTTCTGGTTCCTGTTAAATATAGTGTTTCCTGGTTTTAGTTCCTGTTAAATATAGTGTTTCTAGTTCTTGTTAAATATAGTGTTTCCTGTTTCTAGTTCCTGTTAAATATAGTGTATCCTGTTTCTAGTTCCTGTTGAATATAGTGTTTCCTGGTTCTGGTTCCTGTTAAATATAGTGTTTCCTGGTTCTAGTTCCTGTTAAATATAGTGTTTCCTGTTTCTAGTTCCTGTTAAATATAGTGTCTCCTGTTTCTAGTTCCTGTTAAATATAGTGTCTCCTGTTTCTAGTTCCTGTTAAATATATTGTCTCCTGTTTCTAGTTCCTGTTAAATATAGTGTTTCGTGTTTCTAGTTCCTGTTAAATAAAGTGTTTCGTGTTTCTGGTTCATGTAAAATATAGTGTCCCCTGTTTCTGGTTCCTGTAAAATATAGTGTTCCTACTAGTCTCTGCTCATCTACCCACAATGCACCTCATTTCTTCCAACAATGTGGAGATGATACATCTTCAGTCATATCACTGATACTGTACTATATTATCACCATTCTACTGATGTATTACTGTATTATATTATCACCATTCTACTGATGTAATACTGTATTATATTATTACCATTATACTGATGTAATACTGTATTATATTATTACCATTATACTGATGTAATACTGTACTATATTATTACCATTATACTGATGTATTACTGTAATATATTATTACCATTATACTGATGTAATACTGTATTATATTATTACCATTATACTGATGTAATACTGTACTATATTATTACCATTATACTGATGTATTACTGTAATATATTATTACCATTATACTGATGTAATACTGTATTATATTATTACCATTATACTGATGTAATACTGTACTATATTACTACAATTATAATGATGTATTACTGAAATATATTATTACCATTATACTGATGTAATACTGTATTATATTATTACCATTATACTGATGTGATACTGTAATATATTACTACCATTCTACTGATGTAATACTGTAATATATTATTACCATTATACTGATGTAATACTGTATTATATTATAACCATTCTACTGATGTAATACTGTAATATATTATTACCATTATACTGATGTAATACTGTATTATATTATTACCATTATACTGATGTAATACTGTAATATATTATTACCATTATACTGATGTAATACTGTATTATATTATTACCATTATACTGATGTAATACTGTAATATATTATTACCATTATACTGATGTAATACTGTATTATATTATTACCATTATACTGATGTAATACTGTAATATATTATTACCATTATACTGATGTAATACTGTAATATATTATTACCATTATACGGATGTAATACTGTAATATATTATTACCATTATACTGATGTAATACTGTATTATATTATTACCATTCTACTGATGTAATACTGTATTATATTATTACCATTATACTGATGTAATACTGTAATATATTATTACCATTATACTGATGTAATACTGTATTATATTATTACCATTATACTGATGTAATACTGTAATATATTATTACCATTCTACTGATGTAATACTGTAATATATTATTACCATTCTACTGATGTAATACTGTAATATATTATCACCATTCTACTGATGTAATACTGTAATATATTATTACCATTATACTGATGTAATACTGTAATATATTATCACCATTATACTGATGTAATACTGTAATATATTATTACCATTATACTGATGTATTACTGTAATATATTATCACCATTATACTGATGTAATACTGTAATATATTACTACCATTCTACTGATGTATTACTGTAATATATCATCACCATTATACTGATGTAATACTGTAATATATTACTACCATTCTACTGATGTAATACTGTAATATATTACTACCATTCTACTGATGTAATACTGTAATATATTACTACCATTCTACTGATGTAATACTGTACTATATTACTACCATTCTACTGATGTAATATTGTAATATATTACTACCATTATACTGATGTAATACTGTAATATATTATTACCATTCTACTGATGTAATATTGTAATATATTATTACCATTATACTGATGTATTAATGTAATATATTACTACCATTCTACTGATGTAATATTGTAATATATTACTACCATTATACTGATGTAATACTGTAATATATTATCACCATTATACTGATGTAATACTGTAATATATTATCACCATTATACTGATGTAATACTGTAATATATTATCACCATTATACTGATGTAATACTGTAATATATTATCACCATTCTACTGATGTATTACTGTAATATATTATCACCATTATACTAATGTAATACTGTAATATATTATCACCATTATACTGATGTAATACTGTAATATATTATCACCATTATACTGATGTAATACTGTAATATATTATCACCATTCTACTGATGTATTACTGTAATATATTATCACCATTATACTAATGTAATACTGTAATATATTATCACCATTATACTGATGTAGTACTGTAATATATTATTACCATTATACTGATGTAATACTGTATTATATTATCACCATTATACTTATGTAATAGTGTACTATATTACTACCATTATACTGATGTAATACTGTATTATATTATTACATATATGCTGATGTAATACTGTATTATATTATCACCATTATACTGATGTAATACTGTATTATATTATCACCATTATGCTGATGTAATACTGTAATATATTACTATCATTCTACTGATGTAATACTGTACTATATTACTACCATTCTACTGATGTAATACTGTAATATATTACTACCATTCTACTGATGTAATACTGTATTATATTATTACCAGTATACTGATGTAATACTGTATTATATTACTACCATCATACTGATGTAATACTGTACTATATTATCACCATTATACTGATGTAATACTGTACTATATTATCACCATTCTACTGATGTATTACTGTAATATATTACTACCATTCTACTGATGTAATACTGTATTATATTATTACCAGTATACTGATGTAATACTGTATTTCTGGATTTGTATGGGTTGGTTGCAGAGGAGGCTGCTGAGGGGAGGACGGCTCATAATAATGTCAGGAACGGAGCAAACGGAATGTCATCAAACACCTGGAAACCACGGAAACCGTCTGTCTGATGCATTTGATGTTCATTCCACTGATTCCGCTCCAGTCGATACCACAAGCCCCTCCTCCCCAATTAAGATGTCACCAACCGCCTGTGGTTGGTTGTGTTTACATGTAAAAAACAAACAAACAGTTGATGTAGGCCTATAGACATTGGTATGGCTGGGTGTGTTTACATTACATTGAGCTGCAGTAGGCCTATAGACATTGGTATGGCTGGGTGTGTTTACATTACATTGAGCTGATGTAGGCCTATAGACATTGGTATGGCTGGGTGTGTTTACATTACATTGAGCTGATGTAGGCCTATAGACATTGGTATGGCTGGGTGTGTTTACATTACATTGAGCTGATGTAGGCCTATAGACATTGGTATGGCTGGGTGTGTTTACATTACATTGAGCTGCAGTAGGCCTATAGATATTGGTATGGCTGGGTGTGTTTACATTACATTGAGCTGATGTAGGCCTATAGACATTGGTATGGCTGGGTGTGTTTACATTACATTGAGCTGATGTAGGTCTATAGACATTGGTTTGGCTGGGTGTGTTTACATTACATTGAGATGTCTACATTCAACCAAACCAAACCAAATATGACATTTTAGAGAGTTGGTCCAACTTTTGCAATGTTGAATATTGTTCTAATTAGACATTCAGTTACATAGCACAGTTTAAATATCCCCCACGTAATGTTGCTGGGGAGCGATAGATTATTCATTAAAGCATCATAATGCAGAAACCTCAAATTCCCAGCTCTCTAAATACCTGACTCTGCAACTCTCTAAATGCCTGACTCTGCAACTCTCTAAATGCCTGGCTCTGCAACTCTCTAAATGCCTGGCTCTGCAACTCTCTAAATACCTGGCACTGCAACTCTCTAAATACCTGGCTCTGCAACTCTCTAAATACCTGGCTCTGCAACTCTCTAAATACCTGGCTCTGCAACTCTCTAAATATCTGGCTCTGCAACTCTCTAAATACCTGGCTCTGCAACTCTCTAAATACCTGGCTCTGCAACTCTCTAAATACCTGGCTCTGCAACTCTCTAAATACCTGGCTCTGCAACTCTCTAAATATCTGGCTCTGCAACTCTCTAAATATCTGGCTCTGCAACTCTCTAAATATCTGGCTCTGCAACTCTAAATTTCTGGCTCTACAACTCTCTAAATATCTGGCTCTGCAACTCTCTAAATATCTGGCTCTGCAACTCTCTAAATATCTGGCTCTGTAACTCTCTAAATATCTGGCTCTGCAACTCTCTAAATATCTGGCTCTGCAACTCTCTAAATATCTGGCTCTGCAACTCTCTAAATATCTGGGTCTGCAACTCTCTAAATATCTGGCTCTGCAACTCTCTAAATATCTGGCTCTGCAACTCTCTAAATATCTGGCTCTGCAACTCTCTAAATATCTGGCTCTGCAACTCTCTAGATATCTGGCTCTGCAACTCTCTAAATATCTGACTCTGCAACTCTCTAAATATCTTGCTCTGCAACTCTCTAAATATCTGGCTCTTCAACTCTCTAAATACCTGGCTCTGCAACTCTCTAAATACCTGGCTCTGCAACTCTCTAAATATCTGACTCTGCAACTCTCTAAATATCTGTCTCTGCAACTCTCTAAATATGTGGCTCTGCAACTCTCTAAATATGTGGCTCTGCAACTCTCTAAATATCTGGCTCTGCAACTCTCTAAATATCTGGCTCTGCAACTCTCTAAATATCTGGCTCTGCAACTCTCTAAATATCTGGCTCTGCAACTCTCTAAATACCTGGCTCTGCAACTCTCTAAATATCTGGCTCTGCAACTCTCTAAATATCTGACTCTGCAACTCTCTAAATACCTGGCTCTGCAACTCTCTAAATATCTGACTCTGCAACTCTCTAAATATCTGTCTCTGCAACTCTCTAAATATCTGGCTCTGCAACTCTCTAAATATGTGGCTCTGCAACTCTCTAAATATCTGGCTCTGCAACTCTCTAAATATCTGGCTCTGCAACTCTCTAAATATCTGGCTCTGCAACTCTCTAAATATCTGGCTCTGCAACTCTCTAAATACCTGGCTCTGCAACTCTCTAAATATCTGGCTCTGCAACTCTCTAAATATCTGGCTCTGCAACTCTCTAAATACCTGGCTCTGCAACTCTCTAAATACCTGGCTCTGCAACTCTCTAAATATCTGGCTCTGCAACTCTCTAAATATCTGGCTCTGCAACTCTCTAAATACCTGGCTCTGCAACTCTCTAAATACCTGGCTCTGCAACTCTCTAAATATCTGACTCTGCAACTCTCTAAATATCTGGCTCTGCAACTCTCTAAATATGTGGCTCTGCAACTCTCTAAATATGTGGCTCTGCAACTCTCTAAATATGTGACTCTGCAACTCTCTAAATATGTGGCTCTGCAACTCTCTAAATATGTGGCTCTGCAACTCTCTAAATATGTGGCTCTGCAACTCTCTAAATATGTGGCTCTGCAACTCTCTAAATATCTGGCTCTGCAACTCTCTAAATATCTGGCTCTGCAACTCTCTAAATATCTGGCTCTGCAACTCTCTAAATATCTGACTCTTCAACTCTCTAAATATCTGGCTCTGCAACTCTCTAAATATCTGGCTCTGCAACTCTCTAAATATCTGACTCTGCAACTCTCTAAATACCTGGCTCTGCAACTCTCTAAATACCTGACTCTGCAACTCTCTAAATATCTGGCTCTGCAACTCTCTAAATACCTTGCTCTGCAACTCTCTAAATATCTGACTCTGCAACTCTCTAAATACCTTGCTCTGCAACTCTCTAAATATCTGACTCTGCAACTCTCTAAATACCTGGCTCTGCAACTCTCTAAATACCTGGCTCTGCAACTCTCTAAATACCTGGCTCTGCAACTCTCTAAATACCTGGCTCTGCAACTCTCTAAATACCTGGCGCTGCAACTCTCTAAAAATTTGACTCTGCAACTCTCTAAATATGTGGCTCTGCAACTCTCTAAATATGTGGCTCTGCAACTCTCTAAATATGTGGCTCTGCATCTCTCTAAATATCTGGCTCTGCAACTCTCTAAATACCTTGCTCTGCAACTCTCTAAATATCTGGCTCTGCAACACTCTAAATATCTGGCTCTGCAACTCTCTAAATATCTGACTCAGCGTACAGCCAACCAACATGAATACAGGCACATGTGAATGTCATGTGTCCTGAGTGGTAAGTAGAAACACATCTATCTCTGTTACGGACCTCTACGTCATTCACTGGTAATAATACTTACATAAATATCTGCACCATAAAATCCATCCTGGTAAACAACACTGCAAAGGATGCAAACACAAACAAACACAAACAAAACAAACATCCATATTAGTGCAAGTTGACATGCAGGCACCATCTAGACACCAACCCTCTCTGTCTGTGGAGGGGTTAGTTTGTCCAATCAAAAACCACCAGACATGAGAGGGGTGGAGCCAAACAGGGAAGTTCTGCAGGCACTCTCCTCTTCCTACTCTGTCTCTCTTTGTGAATCCCAAACCAGCGCCTTGCCCCTACCAACTCTCTCGGAGGGCCCTCTGTTGTCACGTGTTGCTGACGAAACTCAGAGGGTGACTTCCAGAGTGGCGAGGGGATCAATAAACCATCAACTTCGGTACTCATGCCGCATTCAAAACAACTGGGAACTCGGAACTCTCCGACGTCTGACCTCAGTGTGTTCAAGACAATTGAGAATTGTGAAAGAAACAAGCTCTGAATTCCAAGTGGGAAACTCAGGCATCTTTCTAGAGCTCCGCTTTCCGGCTCTTTCACTGACGGCACGATTTGACCTCTTTTTCCCCAGAGTTCCCAGTTGTCTTGAAAGCACCGACACTCCGCACTTGAATGGTGCAATTCATGTTCCACATGTAAATAACAAAACAAGCAAGACATTAAAATGAACAACCCCCCCCCTGTCGTTTAACAAAATATAACAGTTAGCATGAGTGCTTATGTCATCTTTTATACGTGTCAAGTCAGGACATAAACAAACGCACGTGTCATTTAAATCGCAAAGCCTCTATTATTTTGTGTGACCCGACGCTCTATTATTTTGTGTGAAATTGCGCAAACTAAAAAAATAACACGGTGCCTTATGGGATTCCACTTCTGTCTGCAGCTGGCAGCAGTGCAGGCTCAGTAGAAGAGCCTACCGGTGGGGCTAATTAACACCCTTTATAGTTTTACCTGCATTTGGGAGGAAGAAGGAAGTGAGTGTGAACAAGTAACTTTGGGGCCAATGGGAAGGGGGATTTGGGATCCAGTCTTTCTCTGAGGTGGTAAGGGGGCTGGGGAGGTCCAGAAAGTGAATCTCGGACCCCACACTAGGAGTCAAAGGGGGCCTTAGTTGAAACACCAATCAGAAAGTGCATCTCGGACCCCACACTTGGAGTCAAAGGGGGCCTTAGTCGAAACGCCAATCAGAAAACAGTTAGTTGAACTAATGAACAGTCCTAAAGGTGATGTCACTACTGTCACTGCAAAATACCTCATCTTCCTACCACATTCTGATCAGACTGTTGAAACAACTCCTCGATGACAACTAATCATATGTTCCATATATTTTATGTGTGGGTGTGACCCCAGCGGGAATCACCACCAACAACATTTGGCTCCAAGCACCAGGCCCCAAGCACCAAGCTCTAAGGTCCAAGCTCTAAGGTCCAAGCTCCGAGGTCCAAGCTCCAAGCTCCAAGCTCTAAGCTACGAGGTCTAAGCTCCAAGCTCTAAGGTCCAAGGTCCAAGGTCCAAGGTCCAAGGTCCAAGGTCCAAGCTCCAAGGTCCAAGCTCCAAGGTCCAAGCTCCAAGGTTCGAGCTCCAAGCTCCAAGCTCCAAGGTCCAAGCTCCAAGCTCCAAGGTCCAAGGTCCAAGGTCCAAGCACCAAGGTCCAAGCACCAAGGTCCAAGGTCCAAGCACCAAGGTCCAAGCACCAAGGTCCAAGCACCAAGGTCCAAGCTCCAAGCTCCAAGCCCCGAGCGCCGAGCCCCGAGGTCCAAGCTCCAAGCTCCAAGCTCCAAGCTCCAAGCACCAAGCACCAAGGTCCAAGCACCAAGCACCAAGGTCCAAGCACCAAGGTCCAAGCACCAAGCTCCAAGCACCAAGCACCAAGGTCCAAGCTCCAAGCACCAAGCTCCAAGCACCAAGCTCCAAGCACCAAGCACCAAGGTCCAAGCACCAAGCACCAAGCTCCAAGGTCCAAGCACCAAGCCCCAAGGTCCAAGCACCATGCTCTACCGACTGAGCCACACAGGACCTCATGGTCATGATGATTATAACATTTGCATCTAGTATTTTTCCCAGGTCCATCTGTTACCTCTCTGTCTCTGTTATGACACTCTGCTTTCTGGTCCTCTGTGACCAAGATAAAAGAGATCTCACCCAGATAAAACGGAGAGTTTCTGGGTATCGTGTATGTGTGTGTGTTGTGTGTGTGTTTTATGTGTGTGTTGTGTGTGTTGTATGTGTGTGTTGTGTGTGTGTGTGTTGAATGTGTGTTGAAAGTGTGTGTTGTGTATGTGTGTGTTGTGTGTGTGTGTGTGTGTGTTGATGTGTGTGTGTGTTGTATGTGTGTGTTGTATGTGTGCTTGTTGCATATGTGTTGTATGTGTGTGTGTATTATGTGTGTGTGTGTGTGTGTGTGTGTGTGTGTGTGTGTGTGTGTGTGTGTGTGTGTGTGTGTGTAGAATGCGCGTGTTGTGTGTGTGTTGTGTGTATGTGGTATGTGTGTGTTGTGTGTGTATGTGTGTTGTATACGTGTTGTATGTGTGTGAAGAATGTGCGTGTTGTGTGTGTGTTGTGTGTATGTGTGTGTGTGTGTGTGTGTGTGTGTGTTGTATGTGTGTGTGTGTTGTATGTGTGTTGTGTGTGTGTGTAGTGTATGTGTGTTGTGTGTGTGTGTTGTATGTGTGTGTGTTGTATGCGTGTTGTCTGTGTGTGTTATATGTGTGTGTTGTGTGTGTGTGTTGTGTGCGTGTTGTGAGTGTGGTGTATGCGTGTTGTGTGTGTTGGTTGTATGTGTGTTTGTTGTACTTGTGTTGGTTGTATGTGTGTGTGTTGTATGTGTGTTTGTTGTACATGTGTTGGTTGTATGTGTGTGTGTGTGTGTGTGTGTGTGTGTGTGTGTGTGTTGTATTTGTGTGTTGAAAGTGTATGTTGAAAGTGCGTGTTGTGTATGTGTGTGTGTAGTGTGTTGTGTGTGTGTTGTATGTGTGTGTTTTGTGTGTGTGTGTGTGTTGCATGTGTGTGTTGTGTGTGTTGTATGCGTCTTGTCTGTGTGGGTTATATGTGTGTGTTGTGTGTGTGTGTTGTGTGCGTGTTGTATGTGTGTTGTGTGTGTTGGTTGTATGTGTGTTTGTTGTACATGTGTTGGTTGTATGTGTGTGTGCTGTGTGTGTGTGTTGTATGTGTGTGTGTGTGTGTGTGTTGTATGCGTGTTGTCTGTGTGTGTTATATGTGTGTGTGTGTTGTGTGCGTGTTGTGTGTGTGGTGTATGTGTGTTGTGTGTGTTGGTTGTATGTGTGTTTGTTGTACATGTGTTGGTTGTATGTGTGTGTGTTGTATGTGTGTTTGTTGTACATGTGTTGGTTGTATGTGTGTGTGTATGTTGTATGTGTGTGTGTGTGTGTGTGTGTGTGTGTGTGTGTGTGTGTGTGTGTGTGTGTGTGTGTGTGTGTGTGTGTGTGTGTGTGTGTGTGTGTGTTGAATGTGTGTGTTGTATTTGTGTGTTGAAAGTGTGTGTTGGAAGTGCGTTTTGTGTATGTGTGTGTGTAGTGTGTTTGTGTTGTATGTGTGTGTGTGTTGCATGTGTGTGTTGTGTGTGTTGTATGTGTCTTGTCTGTGTGTGTTATATGTGTGTGTTGTGTGTGTGTGTTGTGTGCATGTTGTATGTGTGTTGTGTGTGTTGGTTGTATGTGTGTTTGTTGTACATGTGTTGGTTGTATGTGTGTGTGTTGTATGTGTGTGTGTGTTGTATGTGTGTGTGTAGTATGTGTGTTTGTGTGTGTGTGTGTATGTGTGTTGTGTCTGTTTTTGTGTTTGTGTGTGTTGGTTGTATGTGTGTGTGTGTGTGTGTGTGTGTGTGTGTGTGTGTCTCAGCAATAAGATGTGTTCTAGACTGTTTGGTCTCTGATAGCAACTGAAATGTCACAACATGGAAAGAGCATTCTGCTTCGGACAGAGTCATTTGACTGTTCTCTGGGACTGGTGTGTGTGTGTGTTGGTCGCATAAATTCATTTCCAGTCCGCTCATCTCCCTCAGACAGCCATTTGTAATAGAAATACCCCCAGCTCTGCATGAATGACTCCAGATTGGGCTTTCATGAGAGCAATTAAGGGAGTGGACCAGAGTTCATGGAAATACTATCTATGTCACCTATCTCTATGTCAGGACTTCCCTCTCGGGGATGCGGGGGGGGGGGGCTGTTAGAGCTATCATCCTCTAGGGGATGGGGGGCCCTGTTAGAGCTATCATCCTCTAGGGGATGGGGGCCTGATAGAGCTATCATCCTCTAGGGGATGCGGGGAAGGGGGGACTGTTAGAGCTATCATCCTCTAGGGGATGGGGGGCCCTGTTAGAGCTATCATCCTCTAGGGGATGGGGGGGCCTGATAGAGCTATCATCCTCTAGGGGATGAGGGGGGGCTGTTAGAGCTATCATCCTCTAGGGGATGAGGGGGGACTGTTAGAGCTATCATCCTCTAGGGGATGGGGGGCCCTGTTAGAGCTATCATCCTCTAGGGGATGGGGGGCTGATAGAGCTATCATCCTCTAGGGGATGGGGGGGCTGATAGAGCTATCATCCTCGAGGGGATGGGGGGCTGTTAGAGCTATCATCCTCTTGGGGGTGGGGGGCCCTGTTAGAGCTAACATCCTCTAGGGGATGGGGAGCCCTGTTAGAGCTATCATCCTCGAGGGGATGGGGGGCTGTTAGAGCTATCGTCCTCGTGGGGATGGGGGGCCCTGTTAGAGCTATCATCCTCTAGGGGATGGGGGGCCCTGTTAGAGCTATCATCCTCTTGGGGATGGGGGAGCCCTGTTAGATCTATCGTCCTCTAAGGGATGGGGGTGGCCCTGTTAGAGTTATCATCCTCTAGGGGATGGGGGGGCTGTTAGAGCTATCATCCTCTAGGGGATGGGGGGAGCCCTGTTAGAGTTATCATCCTCTAGGGGATGGGGGGCTGTTAGAGCTATCATCTTCTAGGGGATGGGGGGGACTCTTGTTAGAGCCATCATCCTCTAGGGGATGAGGGGGCAGGGAAGAGGGAGAGGGCCCCGTGTCAGAGCTATCATCCTCTAGAGGATGGGGGGGCAGGGAAAGAGGGAGAGGGCCCCCTGCTAGAGGTATCATCCACTAGGGGATGGGAGGGCAGGGAAGAGGGAGAGGGCCCCCTGCTAGAGCTATCATCCTCTAGGGGATGGGAGGGCAGGGAAGAGGGAGAGGGCCCCCTGTTAGAGCTATCATCTTGTAGGGGATGGGGGGGGAGAGGGAAAGGGCCCCCTGTTAGAGCTATCATCCTCTAGGGGAAGAGGGAGAGGGTGTAGCGGGCACGGGGAAGAGGGAGAGGGTGTAGGGGGCACGGCGAAGAGGGAGAGGGTGTAGGGGGCACGGCGAAGAGGGAGAGGGTGTGAGGGTCACGGGGAAGAGGGAGAGGGTGTAGGGGGCACGGCGAAGAGGGAGAGGGTGTGAGGGTCACGGGGGAAGAGGGAGAGGGTGTGGGGGGCATGGGGGAAGGGGGAAGAGGGAGAGGGTGTAGGGGCACGGCGAAGCGGGGAGAGGGTGTGAGGGTCACGGGGAAGAGGGAGAGGGTGTCAGGGGCATGGGGGAAGGGGGGAAGAGGGAGAGGGTGTGGGGGCCATGGGGGAAGGGGGGGAAGAGGGAGAGGGTGTGGGGGGCATGGGGGGCGGGGCTCTCTCCAAATCCAAAGACAGCAGAGAGCTATAAGCGCTGGGTGGAAGTTACCCTTAAGCACAGATCTAGGATCAGATCCCCCTCCACCAATCCTAACCCTAACCAATAGGAGGGTACACAATGGACCTTAGATCCAAACACGACAACCCCCAGAACCCCCCAGCCCAGACTGACGGTCATCTCACAGGAGTCTGTGCAAGGTCAGGTGCATGTCTTTGGGCCCGATCACATGCTATGGGGTGGCTTTCTCTAGTGGGGTAAGACCAGCATGCAATGCTTCTGTCCTCTATCCCGAAAACCCCATTACACATCATATACAGACACAGAGAGAGACAGTTAGAGAGAGAAACAGAGAGAGAGAGAGAAAGAAAGAGGAAGAGAGAGAGGAGAAAGGAGGAGGTTAAAGAGAGAGAGAGACAGGAGGAGGATAGAGAGACGGGAGGAGGATAGAGAGAGAGACAGACGGGAGGAGGATAGAGAGAGAGACATACGGGAGG
Source organism: Oncorhynchus masou masou (assembly GCF_036934945.1). NCBI lineage: Eukaryota > Metazoa > Chordata > Actinopteri > Salmoniformes > Salmonidae > Oncorhynchus > Oncorhynchus masou. Next base: position 37,628,475 of record NC_088225.1, read on the forward strand.
AGGATAGAGAGAGAGACAGACAGGAGGAGGATAGAGAGAGAGACAGACAGGAGGAGGATAGAGAGAGACATACGGGAGGAGGATAGAGAGAGAGACATACGGGAGGAGGATAGAGAGAGAGACAGACAGGAGGAGGATAGAGAGAGAGACAGACGGGAGGAGGATAGAGAGAGACAGACAGGAGGAGGATAGAGAGAGAGACAGACAGGAGGAGGATAGAGAGAGACAGACAGGAGGAGGATAGAGAGAGAGACATACGGGAGGAGGATAGAGAGAGAGACAGACAGGAGGAGGATAGAGAGAGAGACATACGGGAGGAGGATAGAGAGAGAGACAGACAGGAGGAGGATAGAGAGAGAGACAGACAGGAGGAGGATAGAGAGAGAGACAGACGGGAGGAGGAGAGAGAGAGAGACACGGGAGGAGGATAGAGAGAGAGAGACAGACAGGAGGAGGATAGAGAGAGAGACAGACGGGAGGAGGATAGAGAGAGAGACAGACAGGAGGAGGATAGAGAGAGAGACAGACAGGAGGAGGATAGAGAGAGAGACAGACAGGAGGAGGATAGAGAGAGAGACAGACAGGAGGAGCATAGAGAGAGAGACAGACAGGAGGAGGATAGAGAGAGACAGACAGGAGGAGGATAGAGAGAGACAGACAGGAGGAGGATAGAGAGAGAGAGACAGACAGGAGGAGGATAGAGAGAGAGACAGACGGGAGGAGGATAGAGAGAGAGACAGACAGGAGGAGGATAGAGAGAGAGACAGAAAGGAGGAGGATAGAGAGAGAGACAGACAGGAGGAGCATAGAGAGAGAGACAGACAGGAGGAGGATAGAGAGAGAGACAGACAGGAGGAGGATAGAGAGAGACAGACAGGAGGAGGATAGAGAGAGAGAGACAGACAGGAGGAGGATAGAGAGAGAGACAGACAGGAGGAGGATAGAGAGAGAGAGACAGACAGGAGGAGGATAGAGAGAGAGAGAGAGAGAGAGAGAGAGAGAGAGAGAGAGAGACAAAGGGAACAAGAGGAGAGGAGGTATACACAGATAGATAAAGAGAGAAGAGAGACAGGAGGAGGATGGAGAGAGACAGACAGGAGGAGGATAGAGAGAGAGACAGACAGGAGGAAACTAGAGAGAGAGAGAGAGATAGAGAGAGAGAGAGAGAGACAGGAGGAGGATAGAGAGAGAGACAGACAGGAGGAGGATAGAGAGAGAGAGAGAGACAGGAGGAGGATAGAGAGAGACAGACAGGAGGAGGATAGAGAGAGAGAGAGACAAAGGGAACAAGAGGAGAGGAGGTATACACACATAATGCCAGAAAGAGAAAGCACGGTACAGCTAGATAAAGAGAGAAGAGAGGGATACTCACCCTCCGTATGTGGGGATGTGAGGTGGGGGTGCGGCTGCTCTGAATGTGTTGTAGACCGTACGCCCTCGACCTCTTAGATGGGCCCCTCTGTAGGCTGCCACCGCAGCACTGGCTGCTGAGTAGGGGAAGCCCGGTACTGGAGGGGGGAGGGAGGGAGGGAGGGAGGGAGGGGAGGGAGGGGGAGGGAGGGAGGGAGGGGGAGGGAGGGAGGGAGGGAGGGGGGGGAGGGAGGGGGCGAGAGAAGGGGTGATCATTTCACAGAGAAATGCTTCAGTGTTCTGTGTAAAAAATTGCGACAAGATGAATTGTAAATTCAGATGACATCGATTCAAGTCAAATATTAAAATACTAAAACTGCTCAAAACAAACACTCTCCCTATTCCCTACATAGTGTGCTACTTTTGACCAGGGATTGTAGGGCACTATCTTAGGGAATAGGGAGTGATTTGGGACACAACCAGTGATTCAACAGGATTAGAGC